>NC_041384.1:660959139-661064360 GCF_002162155.2 Triticum dicoccoides
AGACGATGCCCCGGGCGGCGGCGGCGGATCCCGGGCCGCGGGGGCTCTCCTCGGGCCCGGCGGGCCGCGGGCGGTGGCGGCGGCGACCTGCCACGTGGCGGTCCATGGGTGGCTGGCGGGGAAACGGACAATGTCCGGTGGCGGCGGGGATCCAAAATTTAGGGTTAGGGGGGGAGAGGATCCGGAAATTGGAAATGGGGGAGGTATAAATAGGCATAGAGGGAGCTAGGGAGCTCCAAATGGAGTGCGGTTTGCGGCCACACGATCGTGATCGAACGCTCTAGATGATGGAGCAGGGTTAGGTGGGTTTTGGGCCAAATTGGAGGGGTGTTGGGCTGCAACACACACGAGGCCTTTTCAGTCCCTCGGTTAACCGTTGGAGTATCAAACGAAGTCCAAATGATACGAAACTTGACAGGTGGTCTACCAGTAGTAAACCAAGGCCGCTTGGCAAGTCTCGGTCCAATCCGGAAACGTTTAATCCCCACACACGAAAGAAAGCTAGAAATGACCACCGGAGGAGAACGAAGCGCCGGAATGCAAAACGGACAACGGGGAAAATGCTCGGATGCATGAGATGAACACGTATGCAAATGCAATGCACATGATGACATGATATGAGATGCATGACAACGACAATAACACACGGAGACAAAAACCCGAACCCGAGAAAATAAAATAACTTAACACCGGAAACGGCAAGAGTTGGAGTACAAATTGGGAAAGTCATATCCGGGGTGTTACAACACTCCACCACTACGAAAGGATCTCGTCCCGAGATCTAGGACTGAAAGAACGCCGGGTACTCAGAACGGAGGTGATCCTCGCGTTCCCAGGTAGCTTCACGGTCGGAATGGTGTGACCACTTGACTTTGAGGAATTTGATTGACTTACTGCGAGTCTTGCGTTCAGTCTCTTCAAGAATAGCAACTGGGTGCTCACGATAGGAAAGATCTTCTTGGAGCTCAATGTCCTGGAAGTTGACGGTGCAGTCAGGAGTCTTGAAGCACTTTCGAAGCTGAGAGACATGGAACACATCATGAACATTTGCAAAGTTTGAAGGAAGCTCGAGTTGATAGGCGAGATCGCCTCTCTTGCTGACAATCTTGAAAGGTCCCACGTATATAGGGGCAAGCTTCCCTTTGATACAGAAGCGACGAGTACCTTTCATAGGAGAGACACAGAGATAAACATGATCTCCGATCTCGAAAGCCAAATCACGGTGCCTACTATCATAGTAGCTCTTCTGGCGGGATTGGGCTGCTTTGAGGTTATCACGAATGACCTTGCACATTTCCTCTGCCTCTGTGATTAAGTCATTACTCAAAAGCTGACGTTCACCGGTTTCAGACCAGTTGAGAGGGGTACGGCACTTCCTGCCATACAGAATTTCAAATGGGGCCTTGCCCGAACTTGCTTGAAAACTGTTGTTGTAGGAGAATTCAGCATAAGGAAGACAATCCTCCCACTTCATGCCGAAGGAGATCACACAAGCCCTGAGCATATCTTCAAGAATCTGGTTTCACGCTCGACTTGACCGCTAGTTTGAGGATGGAAAGCTGTGCAGAAGCGGATGTTGGTGCCCATGGCCTTCTGAAAAGAATCCCAAAACTTGGAGGTAAAGATGCTGCCACGGTCTGAAGAGATCACTTGTGGAATACCGTGCAGAGAGACAATCCGAGAGGTATAGAGTTCCACCAATTGAGCTGTAGTGATCGACTCTTTGATAGGCAGAAAGTGAGCCACTTTAGTGAGTTTGTCGATGACATAGAATATAACATCATTGCCACGCTTGGACTTTGGAAACCCAGTCACGAAGTCCATTTCAATGTGGTCAAACTTCCATTCTGGAATGGCAAGAGGTTGGAGGAGACCAGCTGGCCTTTGGTGTTCTGCCTTCACTCTTCTGCAGACATCACACTCATTCACGAATTGAGCAATCTCGTGCTTCATTCGAGTCCACCAATAAGCCTGTTTGAGGTCCTGATACATCTTCGTACTCCCAGGGTGGATGGAGAGGAGAGAATTGTGAGCCTCGTTCATGATCACTTTACGGAGGTCACCTTTGGGCACAACAATACGATCCTCAAAGAAGAGAGTGTCCTTGTCGTCAAGGCGGTAGCACTTGTACTTGGGTTGACTCTTGGCAATCCCAATCTTCACCTTTTTCACCATTGCATCAAGAAGCTCACTACTACAGGAATTAGCTTTGGTAACACATTCTGGTAACACACGAAAACATGTGTTACTGGTTGAAATCATGGTCAGACAAAACTTGTGTCCACACCTAAGTTGTAACACATTCTATGGAAAGTGTTACGATGTTGTAACACATATTCCACATATGTCGAATGTGTTACAGTGCTGTAACACATTATTTAAGCCGGTTGAGAGAGTGTTACAAGATTGTAACACATATATGAAATGCAATGTTGTGTTACAAGTTTGTAACACATAGGTGATCTACGTAGGTAAATGTTACACACGCAATAATATTGGATTGAATTTTTCTTTTTTGTCATGAGAAAGACTTGTTGCAAGATGCATGCGATCAATTCTTAGGTCGATCCCATCGTAGCATGTGGCCTCTGAGGTAATAGTTATGGGCTTGTGTCATTCACATGTTAGCTATGTATAGAAGTTTAGAGGATGCGTGTTTGATTACTGGCGGGATATATTAGGATAAAACAATTGGCGTAGCCCACCTACCAAAGCCCGCAGAAGGCAGGACTCAAACTATAGCAGCTGACCTTTCCCTGTAAGTTCTTCTAAAAAAGATATTTTCCTGTACAAAATTCTAAAAAGGATTATTTCCCTTTACGTGGGTACGTATGACCCTATTTTCTAAGACTGGATGAGAGTGCAAGCTCAAAGTTTTGTGCTTTGTACTGTGCGTGTCTTCGTAATCTTGTAAATATTTTTTCTCTTATCTTAGTATAAAAGATGTGCAGCTCTTTTGGGTATTCGGAAAAAAAATGTTTTCTGCTTCCAAAATTTGTTAAAATTAAAAGGTGTGCTAGCTACTTTTAAGTAATTTTGGACTTAATTAATTTAATATGCTTTCAAGATTTATTGATCCGTATTTTTATTATAAAGTATAAAAGTATGTTGACGTGTTGTATTTGGGAAGCGATTTTCGATCAAAGGTATATTGTATGTTGACATGTTATATCTGTGACTTTTTTTATTAGTTGGACCACCCTGATTCAGAATTCGTGCTAATTCATCGAGATAGGGAGACATATTCAATAGATAGCATTTCGTGTAATTGGAATAATGAAAACCTAAATTTGAATGCATTTTGATAGCTGGGTTCAAAGAGCAAAAAAACATGAGAAAGCTGAGTGTCGTTGGCAGAACATTGAACTTTCTACTTGGTACAGAATCCGCCTTCACCCTTTGGAGAAAAAGACTTCAATCAACATTGAACTTTCATCTTGCACATGAGAGTCTAGTCTTTTAACCATCTAATCTAATCATCAGCAAGAGAAGTATATGTAGAGAAACTAAAACATATATACTGCTTCAGGATAGATTCAGACTTTTAAAAAAATGGCAACATGTGATCGCAAAACAGGATTTTTGAACACTGCAAGAGTATGCCATTTCTTAACTGTTAACCAAAGTATACAAAATAAAGTTCCAAACAAGCTGCATGTATCTCAATTCTGAACTGTTATTGACCAAAGTACAAAATGATGTTCCAAACAAGCACGTGGTGTCGCAGCTGACCGAATTACCAAGCATGAATATAAGAGTATACTAAGTTTTGACCAACATATGGTCTCACACAGCAGTATATCACCAAGCAAGTTCGTCAAGTAGTCAGCAGAAAAGCCAGCAAGCAGAAAAGAGTAGGGTGTTTTGTACCAACACAAAGCACACAGCCGACCACCCCCTCCATGCCTCCATGTAGCATGCAGTCTGAACCTATAGCATGCATGCCTCCATGACACGATTGACACTTTGTGAAGTTTTAAACTGACTCAACGCATCTGACGACGGCAATGAAATTCTGAACATTATGATCTAGCAATATCACCAGTACTACTATGTAATGAAATGAGTCGTGTGTTCCTTTAAAGAAAAAATTGAAAAAGAGGCACAACAGTGAGTTCTGAAGCTCTAGCTCTCAAACCTCAGCTGGCTCGATCTGACGACGTGGAGAAACAGTGGCGCCCGCCACCAGATTGTGGAGAACCAGCGTCGAAGTAATGGTCGGCGGAGGCGAAATCCCGCTCTTCCGCCGTCTCCCAGTCTCCCGTCCGTGGACTCCGGCGGCAGCTCCTGCGGACGGTGGACGAGTGGATTCTAGCGGCTATAGGAGGAGGCGTGGGCTGTGGACTAGAGCAGCCGGTGGAGGTATGGAATCGAGCGGATGCAACACTGGGTGTGGACTCGAGCGGCGGCGGCACGGCCTCCCTGTGGCCGCGATGCGGCCAGCGGCTAGCGCTCGGGTCGGGCGGCGGCGGAACAGGGGATCGAGGTAAGAGAAGAGGAACGAATCTATAAAGGGGTTTTTTGTTTTTGTGGTGTTTTCTTTTTGGGAAATTATTATACAAGTCGACCGGCTGATTGAAGCTTCGTGTCGATCGTGCAGGGAGCCGTCCAACTCTAATCGTGCGTGCGAGTGCCCAGCTCCCAAAGCTGGTTGCCACGTCTCTTTTCTCTACAAGTTTCGTATATCTCGTACGTGTCAAAAAGAGGTTTCTTATCCGTATAGCAGTTGTCTGTTTTTAACACAGTACAGACGCAAAGCGTTCATATACACGCGCATACACTCATCCTATGAACATACACACGCACATCCAACCCCTATGGGCACCCCCGAAAGACTGAGCCGGCATATCATCTTGAAATTTACGAAGTCACCGTACGCACCTCGTCGTCGACGGGACGTCTCCTCCCACTGAATACACATCACTGAAAATCCTGAAAGTCCCTCTAATCATCCAACCACATGTTGGTTCGTATAGCAGTTGTATTTTATCATGTATGTACGCGTTCTTGTATTGGTGTGCGGCTCATGTACATGCCAATCGCACATAAGTAATCGATTGGGGCCAAATTATACTACAAGCAAGTACATTTATTTTAGTATAAATTGACTAAAAAATGGATTTGGGTCAATCGAATTTCATGGGAAGGATGTGTGGCGAAGCACGAGGTAGTCGACTGTGGCACCGAGGCAAGTTATAGCGAGGCATGGAGACACAGACAAGACCTTGGCCAGGAAAAGGTGTAGCGCGCGACAGTGGGTGAAGGCAAATCCGAAACTTGACGGTTCTGATGAAAGGGGGTGCAGGCCCGCTAGAAAAAATCTAGTGGTTCCCTGGTTTAACGGGATGGCCTGGGATGGTGGTGAGGGGAGGCAGGGGCTGCGAGGCTGGCGTGGGAGCACCACGTGCGACAGAGGCTAGCGATTCATCCAAGGATCTATGGCGCGGTTTAGTGAAGAAGATGAACAACAAAGATAGGATGTTGTACAATGCCATCTGAGCATTGATTTTGCATTAGACGACTCAAAAAGGGAATCAACTAATCCAAAAACACCTTGTAGTCGAAAGATCTCTAACCTATCCTTTATAAAAGAATTGATCAAAATAGAACAGTTAGCATGACGATTTCCTGACTATCTACTACAGCAAGTTTTGCCTCGCTCCGGCGACGGAGGGGAGATGACAGCGGCGCACATTCGGCTCGCTTAAGTGCTTATAGGCGTCTCAGTGACTTATTTCTATTCCATCAATTGAATAACAAACACAACTTGGTAAATATAAAGCAATCATCGGTTCAGAGGTTCCTTGCTCTCTTACCGTCGGAGTCCCTTGGGAGCACTTGTACTTCACCTGTCTTCTCATATTGCAGCAGACGCAGGGGCTTCCCCCTCAGTCGACCTCTATCTACGGTCAGTGACAGATCATCAATCAATTCCTCGCACATACATGAATCTCTTTTTCCGGACAAGTCGTCGGACTCCACAGGTGGCATGGGCACGCAACATCCATGTCAGGACGCGTCAATCGAGGCGCACCACCAGTCCATCACCTCAGAGTCGCCGGACTTGGAGGTGGCAGTACGAATGAAGGTAAGTAATTGTTTTTTTTACAATGTTTGCTATACAAATTCACAAAATTAAATTGTTAGATTCATTTCATAAAGAAATTACTATTTATAACTATATATTATTTCCTTCTCAGTAATGAAATAAATACAAAATATGCTCCATTGTTTTTCATTTTTAACATTTCTCGAATTATTTATACATCTAATATTTTTTTCTCCAAACAAAATTTTTCATCAAACAGTCTCTGGATTATTCCCGCAAAAAATTCCTCCAAATCCGATTTCCCTCCTCCACTTCTCGATGGACAAAAAGTTCCCTCCAGAGCTCCCAATTTAGTCCCGCTTAATTTTCCATCCGGTTAACTAATAAAGCACTAAATAAATCAGATCGCTAATCCCATCTGCATGATTAGCGCCGCCCTCAAAGCCTCACCTCGACGGCCTCCGTCGCCGCCCCTCCAACCCCGCTACATCCTCATCCAACGCCACCTGTCAGCGGCCACCCACGCGCCCTGCCCATCCGTCAACGCCCGATTGAAACCATCACTGCCCAGATCCGCCTTAGTGTGGTTTGCATCTTTGCGGCAACAACATCGTCGACCCTCAACTCTGGAACTAAATCCCGAAGGACTACACCATTCTCCCGGCTGGTATCGATCTAAACTCCCAGTTCGTTGCTTTCTCCCTTCTATGCGTGACTTATTCTCTTTCCTCCTCCCTTTGTTTTCCTCCCTGAATCTGGTATTAGGTTTGTGCGTACCAGGCAGTAAATCAACCAGTGGTTAATTTAGGATAAGAATGGAGGATGGGCTGTAATCATTAGTCACTGTGTTAAACTGACATACGGCTTATAGTCTGGTTTTTGTGCACTTCAGAAGTAGTACCATGTTCTCTGAATATATGTGAGATGTTGGCTGCTTTCCCCCATCTTTGCAGTTTAAGGTTTCAGTCTTTTAACCCCCTAATTTTGGAGGCTATAATACCCTGATTAGTACTGATATATGCAGTAGTTATACAAATCTAGGGCCCCTAGATCTTGTGCTCTGAAATTCATAGTATATCTTGTACAGTACTGTCATAGTATATCTTGTATAGTACTCAGAGTAGTACTCTGAAATGCATAGTACTCAGAGCAGTAGTTAGAAAAAAATTGGGACCAAAAATCTTGTAGTCTGAACTCTGATTATTACTGATATATGCAGTACTTAGATTGGGGCCAAAGATCTTGTACTATGAACTATGATTATTACTGATATATGCATGCAGTACTTTGATTGGGGCCAAAGATCTTGTACTCTGAACTCTGATTAGTACTGATTTTTAAAATTTATGCACCCTGAAATTCATAGTACATCTTATACAGTCAGTATTCAGTTTGTACCCTTGATTTAGGAAGTTAGTATGTTGCATTAATATAATTATTTTACTGAAACTTTTTTAATTTCTGTTGTAGGAAAATTTCCAAACCGTAGGTAGTGGCGAATCTCATCCAGAAGTACTACATAATAATAAAAGAAAGGTATTGACAATATATTCGACATGTGTTAGTTCATTTTCAGCTCTCTTTATAAATATTTCATTTTGAAGATAATCAAATAGGTTAGAATCTTGTTGTTACTCATGCTCTAAAGGATACACTACAACTTATATTAATCTCTTTACATTGTTGTATAGAAGCATCATCTTGAAAATGAGGGCTGCAATAGATTGTCATATCAAGCACCATCATCACCAGCCCATCCTGTTTTTGATGGAGAGGTAATGGTTATCTCTTGAGAAATCTGCTTCCTAGGCAATAATCGAAAACATTTTCCATATGAATTATTGATGGCGTGTACTATTGACTCATATTTGTTTGTATAATGTTGAATGAATGAGTTTCTGCATTTTAAGTTCGATTTGCATGGAATGGACTCTCCTAAGGTTATAAAATGATGTTGCCACATGTAATATTTGATGAATAAAATGTAGTGTGAACTTTGCATTGGAAAATCACAAGGATAACTCATTTTTCCTCTTATGTTTATCTATAGATGAGAAAGAGCTTGGAGAATATGGATGGAAATTTGACTAGAGTACACAAACAAAGCACTCAAGACAAGTCTGTAGTCCATGTGCCCTCTAAGCAGAAACGCAGTCCTTCCATGGAGGTAACAAAAATAGTGTGTTAATACTAGATTCGTGTTCACAAAATTGGTTTTTATTACTATATATTATAATTTGAACCTCATTTCAGGTTGACACAAAAGTGATTCTATAATCTTCAGTATATCCAAACAAAAGGTATGTAGCACATGCTAGCATTTTGGGTTGCAATTAAAAAAATCGTTGGTGGTGTTGAGCTAGGTCGGCAGTTCATAGAAGTGCAAGTTGATCACCTATTGATGAATGTCGGGTCTTGGTAAGGGAAAGGGAAAATTGTAGGACAATTGGCGATGCTTTCACCTCCGGATTAACAATTGCTTGGCCTTCATCATGTATAAGTCAATATTTAACTTCTTGGGTTTTGTTAAATTAACTTCACGATATACTTAATGTAGTCGTAACTGATTTTTTTTCTTGCAGATTGAGAGGTTCAGTGGTTGAGTTGATTCAGATGCTTTTTCTTATGAGGAATCGAGATGCAATTATGACATATTGATGCAAGAAAGATCCGAGGGGCACATTCTAGTGAACATGAGTAGGGGTGTCACATGGGTTCAATGATAGGAAATCTTTCGCATACTATAGTTTACATTTGTGGGTTGAGAAATGTATTTTTCCCTAAAATATGGATCTTCTATATGTTTATTGTTACAAATGCTATGGAATGGCATGGACCATATTGATATTTTATATCCTCGTGCATATATGCAAGCTTTATGTCCATGGTCTTTTTATATAGTATACACTGTGTGCCATATGCTTATCGCTTTTCACTATGAGGAAGTATAAAAACAAAAATGTATTGATACAATATTTCATAAAAAATGGTTGCATAGCACATTGGACAAATTATGTCGTGTTACTATAGTTAGGAAAAGGTGTTACTAGGTTGGCTACCAATCACCACTAGAGATGTTACAGTAGATACAAAAATTGTGTTACTATTGCGTTGCTACTTGTGTTGCTATTTTGTTAAACCGTGTTACTAGCCATGTTGCTACGCAAAGAAAAACATGTTACAAAGTGTGTGCCTATAGTTCTAAAAGAGTGTTACCAGGCCTTCGGTAACACATATGGCTTGTGTTGCAACGATACAATAGTAACACGTTTATATACATATAGGAACAACTCTTATGTGCTACAATAGACGTCGCCTAGTAACATAGCCTACAGGAACACATACAAAAGTGTGTTACTGCATGCTTTAGTAACACAATATCTAAGCTGTAGTAGCACATCAACGTGTTACAAGAGATCAATCCTGTAGTAGTGGCTGGGCTTGGCGAATCTGGTCTTCTAAGGTAGGAGAGACTTGAAGGTTGGCGAGGAAACCTTGAGGAACAACTTGCAGATTAAGTTTGCGGAAAGCTTCACAAAGCTCGGGTTGATAAGGCTTGAGAATCAGACTGTTGTAGTAAGCCTTTCTGCTCAATGCGTCAGCAATCACATTGGCCTTGCCTGGAGTGTACTCGATACTCGGACTATACTCTTGAATCATTTCGACCCATCGAGTTTGCCTGAGGTTGAGATTAGGCTGAGTGAAGATGTACTTGAGACTCTTGTGATCAGCGAAAATGTCCACTTTTCTTCCCAATAGAAGATGTCTCCAAGTCAAAAGAGCATGCACAACTGCCGCCAACTCGAGATCATGAGTGGGGTAGTTCTTCTCATTGGGCTTCAATTGGCGAGAGGTATAAGCAACAAATTTCTTCTCTTGCATCAATACTGCGCCAAGACCTTGGAGAGAGGCATCACAAAAGACCTCGTACGGTTTGGATTCATCAGGCGGAGTCAGAACTGGAGCAGTGATCAATTTCTCTTTCAAAGTGTTGAAAGCAATGTCACACTCCGAAGACCAAACGTACTTGACGTGCTTCTGGAGAAGATTAGAGAGAGGCTTCGCGATCTTAGAAAAGTTTTCAATGAATCTTCGGCAATAGCTTGCGAGATCGAGGAAGCTACGGAGTTGCTTCACGTTCTGAGGGGGTTCCCAATTCACAATTGCAGACACCTTCTCAGGATTCACCGCAATGCCCTTGGCAGAGATGATATGACCAAGATAAAGAACCTCATCGAGCCAAAATTCACACTTGGAGAACTTGGCGTAGAACTGATGTTCTCTGAGCTTATCAAGAACCAAACGCAAGTGCTTGGCATGATCTTCCTTGTTCTTCGAGAAAACCAGAATGTCGTCGAGATAGACCAAAACAAAGTCATTGGTGTAGGCGTTGAAGATGAAGTTCATCATGCGAGAGAAAGTCGGAGGAGCGTTGACGAGGCCAAAAGACATGACAATGTATTCATATGAACCATAGCTTGTCCTGAAAGCCGTCTTGGGAATATCTTGCTCACGGATTCGAATCTGATGATAACCCATACGGAGATCAAGCTTGGAGAATACTTGGGCACCTTTGAGTTGTTCGAACAGCTCATTGATGTTGGGAAGTGGGTATTTGTTCTTAATGGTCTTCTTGTTCAATGGACGTTAATCAACACAGAGTCGGTCCGTTCCATCCTTCTTCTTCACAAAAAGAACACCACAACCCCACGGAGAAGAACTAGGCCGGATGAGACCCATTCTTTCTTGAATATTGAGTTGCTTCTTCAGCTCTTTCAACTCTTCAGGTCCGAGCTTGTAAGGACGTTTGCACACAAGTTCCGTTCCAGGCTCAAGATCAATAACGAATTCAACTGGCTCGTGCGGAGGCATTCCTGGAAGCTCTTCTGGAAAGACGCCTTGATATTCGCAAACGACTAGAATTTTCGAGATAGCATCGAGTTCACCCTTCTCATTGAGAGAAAACATACGGATGGTATTATCCCGAGCGGCAAAGACAATTACATCCTCAGACGAATGAGTCAATTGAATCTGTCTAGCTGCACAATCAAGCTGAGCCTTGTGCTTGGCAAGCCAATCCATCCCGAGAATAAGATCAATATCCGAGTTACCAAGAACCATTGGAGAAGCCAGAAACTTGAAATCACCCATCATGATAGAAATATCCGGAATCTCGTGGTTAGCGAGAAAATATTTACCAGGAGAGACAACTGCTAACGGACTATGCATAACTTGGGAAGTCAACTCATGCTTAGATGCAAAAGGCTTCGAGATGAAACAATGCGATGCACCAGTATCAAAAAGTACTTTTGCAGGAACATCGTTAACAGGAAGGTTACCCATGATGACATCTGACGAATCCTCTGCCTGAGATGCATTCATCAAGTTGACCTTGGCGTGCTTGGGGTTATGCTTGACCACAGCTGTACTTGCCGATCTGCCAGGAGGAAGACGCCTCTGGTTGAAACACTTGTTGGCATAGTGACCCTTCTGTTGGCACTTGTTGCACGTCACCTCTGAAAGCGGACGGTGATACTGAGCACTCGATCTTGGAGGTTGTGGCGAAGTCTTGTTCTGAAAGCCAGGGTTGGGTGGGTGGGAAGAACCACTGCCACCTTTGCTCTTCTGCTGATACGGCTGACGGAACGGAGGAGGAGGAAGCCAATACTTCTGCTGCTTGGCCACTTGAGTAGAGGAAGAAGGAGTAACATCTCTGACTCGCTTCTTGGAAGCATCACACCTCAACTGAGCAGCCTCTTGCTTCAATGCCATGTTGTAGACCTCATCGTACCTCAAGGGCTCAAAGAGAACAAGAGCGAGCTGGATTTCTTCTCTGAGACCACCTATGAACTGGTATATCATGCTCTTCTCATCAGGGACGTCCTGCTTAGCAAAGCGGGCAAGCTTCTGAAACAACTTGTTGTAGTCATAGACAGACAAAGAGCCTTGCTTCAGGTTGCGGAATTCCTCACGCTTCCTTTCAACCACGCTTTGAGGGATATGGTGAGCTCGGAAATCTTGGCGGAATTCATCCCAAGTGATAACACGTCCACCTCTGGAGTCCTTGTACTGCTGGAACCATTCTGCAGCTTGATCTTTGAGTTGGAAGGAAGCGAACTTGACAAAGTCCTCAGGCCTGACGTTACTGCACTCGAAATGCTTGCACAGATCCACAAGCCAATCATCAGCATCGGTTGCCTCAACACAATTGCTGAAAGTCTTTGGCCCGTTAGCAAGGAACTGGTTGAGTGTAGCACAGTGATTCTGATTGTTGCCTTGGTTCCCTTGGTTGCCTTGATTGCGCTCTTGGAGAATTTGCATGATCAACTGTGTGTTTGCATTGGTTGCGGCCATCACAGCTTGCCATGCCTCCGGAGGAGGGGGAGGTGGTGGCGGATCAGGATTCGGAGTCGTGCGCGTTGGAGGAGCCATCCTGAAGAGGTTGACCACCATTAGCACATAGACAGATAAAATGAAGCTGAATCCAACGGAATGAAAATTGCAACATATAGTCTTCACATCCGAACAAAATGAACGAATGCATTCCTCTTGAAATGGTCACATATCCATAAATTGAGAAACCACATAGAATTAAGGTAGAGAAATAAATCAACAAGGTACGGATCAAGAACGAATAATCGGTAAGAAATCCCAATCTCAAACCAATATCCGTGGAAGAAGAACTAGAGCTACGAGAATTTCCACCTATGAAACTCCCGAACCTTTCCGGTTATGCAATCAGGTGTTGGGGATACAGGGGAAGCATAATATCTCACCCAAATCTAGCAAATCCTACATCCAGGTGTATCCATCCTTCAACACATAACCGAGAAAAACTTCGGAAACCATCTACCTCAACCTTCGAAAAGCATCCGTTATACGAGTTATGGCGATACTCCCGAACTCCCGCCCCAGTACTGGGTGGCGTCGAGGTTATCTCACCAACGAACTGCATAAAAGAGATTTTTGATGTCGACATACTAAACTCAGGTATTCCATAACTGCAACGATAAAATTATGACGACAACACCTCAGAGCTCAACTCCCCGGGACACTTCCACAAAACCCCTGACAGGAGGCACCAAGACAATGTTCTCATCATAAAACCATCGGAACGATTCCAAGATACCCGCATGATCCTAAATTTTTTTTAGTGAAATTTGAGAAGAGAAGAGTCAAAACTCTACGTCAGGATGCCTTACCAGAGCGATGAGGAGACTGGGAAGTAAAAAGAATTCCTAAACTCTTCGATATATAATTCCTAAATGACTCAAAACATTTTTCTAGACACAACTCGGCTGCTAAAAACGATCAATCAGTGGGGGCTCCTAAGGTCGGGGAAGGCTCTAATTACCAACTTGTAACACCCTCGATGCGACTATAGCTCCCACGTGTCGAGGCACGACTTAGAGACATAATCGCATTGAAGGCATATGTCGCAAGTAAGGTAATCTTTACACATCCCATGTAATATAATAATAAAGGGGAGATAACATAGTTGGCTTACACTCGCCACGTCAATCAAGGTACATAAATAACATTACATCATCCAAACACTCATGGCTCGACTACGGTGCCAAAATAAAAGATAACCCAACATGCGACACGGTCCCGATCACCCCCAACTGGGCACCACTACTGATCATCAGGAAAGGAAACATAATAACATTGAGAGTCCTCGTCAAACTCCCACTTGAGCTCGAGCGCGTCACCTGGAGCGGAATCGTTAGGCCCTGCATCTGGTGTAATAGTAATCTGTGAGCCACAGGGACTCAGCAATCTCGCACCCTCGCGATCAAGACTATTTAAGCTTAAAGGTAAGGCAAGGTAAATATAAGTGGAGCTGCAGCAAGCGACTAGCATATATGGTGGCTATCCTGTTCGCAAAAGAGAGTGAGAAGAGGAGGCAAAGCGCGAGCGAGAAACTAGAGAGCAACCTGCGCAAGCATTACTCCAACACCGTGTCCACTTACCGGACTCTGCCGAGAAGAGGCCATCACGGTAACACACTCAGTTGATTCATTTTAATTAAGTTAAGGTTCAAGTTATCTACAACCGAACATTAACAAATTCCCATCTGCCCATAACCGCGGGCACGGCTTTGAAAGTTCAAATCCCTGCAGGGGAGTCCCAACTTAGCCCATGACAAGCTCTCACGGTCAACGAAGGAATAGACCTCCTCCCGAGACGTTCCGATCAGACTCGGTATCTCGGTTCTTCAAGACACTTCGACAGGTTAAAACTAAACCAGCAACACCGCCCGAATGTGCCGACAAATCCCGATAGGAGCTGCACATATCTCGTTCTCAGGGCACACTCAGATTGTCCAAACTTCCGGTAGGCCAGCCCAGAGTTGACCCTGGTGGCCACCAGCGGCTGACGAGGTGGACCAACACTCAGAGGAGCACTGGCCCGGGGGGAGGTTTAAAATAAGATGACCCTCGGGCTCTGGAAACCCAAGGGAAAAAGAGGCTAGGTGGTGTAAGTGCATCTAGTGCCACCCCTAGTTGGTTTTGGAGTATTGACGACAAACCTAGTTGAGGGACTAATGTGTTTGTGAGAATTGCAGAATAACACAGGAAGAAGTCCCTCATGATTCGGTTTTACTACCAGAGATGACCCCTAAAAATGTATGAAGACATTGAAGTCAAAGGTGGTATATGAAGATATTCACATTGAAGACTATGACAAGAGAAGACACGATATGAAGCCTATGGAGCTCGAAGACTTAGATCTTTCGTAGTTCCTTTTCTTTTGTGTTGAGTCATAGGAACCACCGTACTGTTAAGTGGGGTCCAAGAGAACCAGTCAGAATGACTAAAGTGATGCCTAAACCAAAAACCTATGTCTTCGAGTGAAGACAATGAGAGCGAATCTTGTCCAGAGTCGGACAAGTCAGC
Source organism: Triticum dicoccoides (assembly GCF_002162155.2). Lineage (NCBI taxonomy): Eukaryota > Viridiplantae > Streptophyta > Magnoliopsida > Poales > Poaceae > Triticum > Triticum dicoccoides. Next base: position 660,974,089 of record NC_041384.1, read on the forward strand.
TTTGCTTGTAGCCCAAGTAAAGTTGCCGTGTGAGCTTGAAATCTGACCGTTGGAACACGTGTCAGTTCCTTAGTGACCCAGGGTCATTTCGGACAAATCAGGTCGGGTTGCCAAGTGGCTATAAATAGCCCACCCCCTACAACCATAAATGGTTGGCTGCTCAGATTTCAGTGCACGGCTTTTGTCGTTTGAGAGCAACCCACCTCGAAGCCTTTGAGAGAAAATTCCTAGCGAGGAGAAAAGCCCTAACCACCCAGAGCCAGAGAACATTGGGCATCACTTAAGTCTTCTTGTCTGTGTGATCTGAAGACTTATTACACTTGAGGACTGTGAATCCTCCAGCCGGTTAGGCATCGCATTCTGAGCTTCCAAGAGACATTGTGGATTGCCAGTGAACGAAGTCTGTGAAGGTTTGGGAGTCTACCTTGAAGACTTAGCAGAGTGATTGGGAGAGGTCTATGTGACCTTAGCTCAAGGAGAATACGGTGAGGACTGGGTGTCCTGAGCTGCGTGTTCAGGACTGGGTGTCCGGGACTGTGTGTCCTAAGGTTTAAATACCTAGCCGCTCCAACCAGACGTACAGTTGTCATAGCAACTGGAACTGGTTCAACATATCATTGTCTTCAACGAGTCACTGGTTTCATCTTCACTTCACGTTACTTACTGTTACTCCTTGTGAAGTCATTGTATGTTTGCTCTATCATTTGTCTTCACTAAGTGACTGCGTGTTCTGTTTGGCTTCACAATATCTTCCTATCTGATCCTTACTACCTAGTTGCTATTAGTCTTTGTGCTTTCACTTCATTAAATACTTGACTATGGTTTCCCTAGTGTAGTCTACCTTCCGCTGCATGGTAATAGGTCTATTTTTATCGTTTGTCTTCAAAACTCCCATGTTCTGAAGACTTTCAGAAATATCGCCTATTCACCCCCCCTCTAGTCGATATAACGCACTTTCAATTGGTATCAGAGCAAGGTGCTCCCTTGTTCTGTGTGATTCGGTTTAACCACCTGGAGTTTTAGCTATGTCGACTGCAGGGATAATTAAAGTCTCCGCTGCGTGCCCCGTCTTCGATGGAACTGAATATCCCTACTGGAAGAATAAGATGCGTATGCATCTTGAAGCCATTGACGTCGACCTATGGTATGTCGTCGAGAACGGCGTTCCTAAGGCTGGAGAAGGTGTCACTGCTGCTGATGTCAAGAAATTCGTTCAATTGGACTCTATTGCCAAGAATATCATATGTGGTCATCTGACCAAAGGACAGTATGGCCGTGTGAGTGCTTTGAAGACATCCAAGCTGGTCTGGGACTGGCTCTCCAAGGTCAATGAAGGCATCTCAACCCAGAGAGATCAGAGAATCAGTGTCCTTCGCAACCTCTTCAACCGCTTCAAGCGAAATGACAATGAGAATGTCCAGCACACATTTGACCGACTCACTGACATCACAAATGAGCTTTAAGCCCTCGGCGCCACTGAGATTACCAAACACTAAGTCGTCAAGATGCTGCTGAGATCACTTGATAGTTCGTTTGACATCCTGGCCCTGATGATTCAAGAATGTCCTGATTTCAAGACACTCGATCCGTCTGACATACTTGAGAGGCTCAACACACATGAGTTTCAGCTTTCGGAGAAAAGAGATATCTACGGTCCAAACTATGGGCGAACTCGTGCCTTGAAGGCAAAAGCTGTCTCCTCATCTGAAGAAGAATCTGACAGCAGTTCTGATGATCCTGAAGACATTGGAAGGGAACTTGCTATGCTTGTCAAGAAGTTCCAAAAATTCACCAAGAAGAAAGGCTTCAGAAAGTCTTCCCAATCAAGTTCAAGGAATGATGAAGCTCCTGCTCATGACTACAAGAGGAAAACATGTCACAAGTGCAAGAAACTTGGCCACTTCATCTCTGAGTGTCCACAGTGGGACAATGAGAACAAAAAGAAGAAGAAGAGCAAGGAATATGACTCTGACGACAAGAAGAAGAAGAAGAAATACTCAAAGTCTTCTTCCAAGTCTTCCTCAAAGTCTTCATAACATAAGAAGAGCTCATCTGGCAAGGCACGTGCATTTGTTGGCAAGGAAATGGATTCAGAGGAGGAGTCTGCTTCTGAGGAGGCGGAGGTGGAGTCTGAGGAGGAATCCGACTCAGGCGTCGCAAGTCTGGCTACAGCATACATTGCCAAGTCCATATTCAACACTGAAGACAATGACTTCATCACCGACACCGATGCAAATGACAAGGACTACTCCGCTTCTACCTACTGCTTCATGGCACGCGGTGCCAAGGTAAACACACGCACTACTCACTATCAAACATCTAGTGACGATGACTCTGATTGTGGTTCAAAACCTAGCTACAAAACGCTTGCTAAAATTGCAACTGAACAATAGAAAGCTATGGATCATATTCAAAAACTGTTAGACAGAAGCGATGATCTGTTAGGTGCTGAAATGACTCGATCGGAATCCTTAATTGAAGACATAAAAAATCTTCACGTTAAGTATCAGGAACTTGAAAGTCATCATGAAACTCTCTCAACAACTCATGAAAAGCTTTCCTATGATTATCTTCAAAGGAAGAAGTATCTTGAGAAATTGAGAGCGGTTCATGAAGATCTTCAAACGGAAAACGAGTCACTTCGTGCCAAACAGATCAGTCCCGCTCGGGAACGATTTGAACCACCATGTCTTAAATGCATTGAGCGTGATAATGTTACTTCTGTTGCTGAATGTTCTACTGCTACTGCTGTTGCAATATCTTCAACTGTTGATGTGGTAACTAACCCCTCTGCTGAGGATACCACCGCTATTGCTGATGAGAATGCTAGGTTGAAGACATTGCTTGAAACAGGGATGTACAAAAGTCTTCAAGGGCATCAGACACTATGTGATGTCCTCAAAAAGCAGATTCTGAACTGAAACCCTAGGAAAGAGGGTCTTGGGTTCGTAAGGAAAATGAATGCAGATGGCTCTTACTGGAAACCTGAGCAGTACCCCAAAACCATGTGTGTTGCTGCAAAGGAACCTTCAGCAGATCCATCCAATCTAACTAGCTTCACTTGTGCTAACCCCATTATCATTGATGAATCCTTTGATGCAAACTATATACTATTTAAGAATCAGAATGGTGAAGTGTTTGCCAGGTACATTGGTACTAACTGCAGGAATGGACCGCCTATGAAGAAGATCTGGGTTCCAAAAAGGTGTCTGGAAAATCTTCCTGTGAATGTCTTCATGACACCTCACGTGAAGAAGACAAACCTCAGACCAAAGGCTCCATACGGTCCAAGGGCTTCATACAGACAGAAGACTCACCTGAGTCGCACTAACGCAAATGTTTTGCAGGAAACCATACTCAGGCATATGAATATGGGAGCGGTTCATCAAACCGCCATGTTCATAAGACCAAGAACTATTTTGCTTATTCTTATGAGTACTATTGTCCGCCTGCAAGACTGTTTGCTAGGGCTTCAAAGCCAAAATTCTTAGATGCTGCACTTAGACTCATTGCTTCTAAGCCACCCTTGAAGATGTGGGTGGCTAAGAAAGCTTAACTCTCTTTTGCAGGGAAAGGTCTCCAGCAGAAAACCAAAATCGTCTGACGCTATTGCTGGGGACCTTAAACATCTTATTGGGCACAAGATCAAATGCCCAAATGGTCTTACTATGTACTTCGTACCTGAATCGCTTGCTACTCTCCCTATTAGTCCTAACTTGGATCTAAGCTTTCATAACCCACTGGTTCGTCAAATGTTTTTGCTTCACAATGCTCTTGGTGAAGCCTATCCCCCTAACTGCACTGTAGGGTACGACACCAGCGTCTTCAGAATGGATTATTGACAGTGGGTGTACAAATCACATGACTGGCAAAAGAAGTCTTCTTATGGACTCAACCTTACATCCATCCGACAAGAGCCACATCACATTTGCTGACACTGGTAAAAGTAAGGTATTGGGTCTAGGTAGAGTTGCAATCTCAAGGGATCAACACATGGATAAAGTCATGCTTGTTGAATCCCTTGGCTTCAACTTAATGTCTGTCTCAATGCTTTGCGATTTGAACATGATCGTAATGTTTGGAAAATATCGTTGCCTTGTACTAATGGAATCTGACAAGTCTCTAGTGTTTGAAGGGTATCAAAAAGATGATTTGTACGTGGTAGATTTCTCAGCAGGGCCACAGCTTGCAGTATGTCTTCTAGCAAAGGCTTCAGAATGCTGGCTCTGGCATCGGAGGCTTGGACATGCTGGCATGAGGAACCTCCACCCCCTTGCGAAGAAGAAGCATGTCATAGGCATCGAGGGCGTCAAGTTCAAGAAAGACCACTTATGCGGTGCCTGTGAAGCAGGGAAGATGACGAGGGCCAAACATCCCTCGAAGACAATCATGACCACTACTCAACCCTTCGAACTGCTTCACATGGATCTTTTCGGTCCCACTCATTACTTAACTCTAACTACTACTGCTTGCCTCTATGGCTTCATTATTGTTGATGATTATTCTAGATATACTTGGGTGCACATAATCCTTTACAAGACTGAAGTGCAGGATGTCTTCAGACACTTCGCCAATCGAGCTATGAACAATTTTGGGGCCAAGATAAGGCACATCAGAAGTGACAATGGCACTGAATTCAAGAACACTGGCCTTGATACATATCTTGATACCTTGGGCATCACACATGAATTCTTGGCCCCGTACACGCCACAGCAGAATGGCGTCGTCGAATGCAAGAACAGAACACTAATTGAAATGGCCAGAACGATGCTAGATGAATACAAGACCCCAAGAAAATTCTGGCCCGAAGCCACTGATACTGCATGCCATACAATGAATCGTGTTTATCTTCACAAGCTACTGAACAAGACATCTTATGAGCTCCTTACTGGCAAGAAGCCAAATGTCAGTTACTTCAGAGTATTTGGCGCAAGGTGCTGGATCAAGGACCCACATCACACCTCAAAGTTTGCACCAAAAGCACATGAGGGTTTTATGCTTGGATATGGAAAGGATTCACACTCCTAGAGAGTCTTCAATCTCTTTCATTACAAAGTGGTTGAAACAGTGGATGTGCGGTTCGATGAGACCAACAGTTCACAAAGAGAGCAATTGCCAAATGTGCTAGATGAAGTTCCATCCAGTGAATCAATCAAGCTAATGGGAACTGGAGAAATTATACCTTCTGAAGCTCATCCTGAAGAAGAACTTATCATTTCAGCACCTGATCAACATGAAGACAATGCTCAGCCTGAAGATATTCCTTCCAACAACGACAATGAACAGCAAGAGCAAAGTCTTCGCCCTGTACATCCTCGCATTGCCAATGAAGTGCAGATTGAAAGAATAATTGATAGCATCAATGCACCTGGTCCACTCACTCGTTCAAGGGCAACTCAGCTAGCAAATTTCTATGGGCACTTCACATTCGTCTCAATAGCAGAACCCAAGAAAGTTGAAGAAGCCTTCATGGAACCTGAATGGATTCAAGCTATGCAAGAAGAGCTTCAACAGTTTGAGCTGAATAATGTATGGGAACTGGTTAAGCATCCTGATCCACGGAAGCACAATATAATAGGCACCAAATGGATATACCGCAACAAGCAAGATGAGCATGGTCAAGTTGTCAGAAACAAAGCCCGTGTCGTTGCTCAAGGATATACTCAAGTGGAAGGCATTGACTTCGATGAAACATTTGCTCCTGTGGCTAGACTTGAAGCCATACGCATACTGCTAGCCTATGCAAATCATTATAACATACTTCTATATCAAATGGATGTGAAGAGTGCCTTTCTCAATGGCAAGATTGAAGAAGAAGTGTATGTTGCACAACCACCTGGCTTTGAAAATCCAAAACATCCTGACATGGTATACAAGCTCAACAAGGCACTGTATGGCCTCAAACAAGCCCCTCGGGCCTGGTATGACACACTCAAATACTTCCTGAAGAGCAAAGGCTTCATACCTGGTTCCCTAGATCCCACTCTTTTCACGAAGACATATGATGGTGAACTGTTTGTGTGCCAAATATATGTCGATGACATTATCTTCGGCTGCACCAATCAGAAGTACAATGAAGAGTTTGGATATATGATGCAAGAGAAATATCATATGTCCATGATGGGGGAGCTGAAGTTCTTCCTTTGTCTTCAAATACGACAACAACGCAATGGCATCTTCATATCTCAAGAGAAGTATCTCAAAGATTGCCTGAAGAAGTTCGGTATGCAAGACTGCAAAGGCTTCACAACACCAATGCCAGCCAAACATCATCTGGGTCCTGACGACAATGGTAAAGAGTTCGATCAAAAGGTATACCGCTCCATGATTGGTTCTTTACTTTATCTATGTGCATCTAGGCCAGATATTATGCTTAGTGTTTGCAAGTGTGCTCGATTTCAAGCGGCACCAAAGGAGTCGCATCACTTAGCTGTGAAGCGAATTCTTCGATATTTGGCTCACACTCCAACTCTAGGATTATGGTATCCAAACGGCTCAGAGTTTGATCTGGTTGGATTCTCGGATGCTGATTATGCTGGTGACAAAGTTGATCGCAAGTCTACATCAGGCACATGTCACTTTCTGGGACGATCACTTGTATGTTGGTCTTCAAAAAAGCAGAACTGTGTATCTCTCTCCACTGCTAAATCTGAATACATTGCTGCTGGATCTTGCTGCGCTCAGCTTCTGTGGATGAAGCAAACACTCAAGGACTATGGCACTCATCTGAAGCAAGTGCCACTTTACTGCGACAACGAAAGCGCCATCAAGATTGCTAACAACCCAGTTCAGCACTCGAAGACAAAGCACATTGAAATTTGTCATCACTTTCTCAGAGATCATGTTGTGAAGGAAGACATTGATATCATACACGTCAACACTGAAGAGCAATTGGCAGATATCTTCACCAAGCCCTTGGATGAGAAGAGGTTTTGCAAGTTACGGTGTGAGCTAAATATCCTAGAATCCTCAAATGTCCTGTGATCAGGCACACATCCTAACCCTTATGCATATTGATGACTTAGATGTGCAACACACGAAGTGAAGTATATCTTCAATCAATGAAGACATACATTCGAAGTGTGAATACATTAATGTGAAATTTGACTTCGGAGCGCCACGATAATTGTGCGCCGTGTCTGGGTCTAATACTTCCTATACGGTGGGTAACGCCACCACCAAACGTTCTATTTTGAAGTGTTTCACTCATGGCGTTACCTTGCAATGTCTTCACATTTGGTTTGGCTTCGATCTCAACATATTTCCATGATTATCTTCACTATGTTGATTATATATATATATATATATATATATATATATATATATATATATATATGCTAGTATTCTGTCCTCTACAGCATTCACTTATAGCTATGTCTTTGTGTTGAATCTTTTGAACTAAGTGAATGTGATCGGACCCTAACCTCTCTATGCTTTCTATCTCAAACTCTATCTCTCCAAGTCATATGCATTCTATTGAAACTGTCGAATGTCTTCTCTGCGTCCTTGTCAGCAGAAGATACAGAGACAACCATTAAGTCCGTTTTCAATGCTCATTCCTCCACATGAATTCCGGAGAAGTAGGAATGACCACCCGACAATCCAGGCGTGCGTGGGACGTGGAACAAACCCCAAAATTCCGCATAATGGCCACGTGTTCTCCAAATGCGAATCGCCAGGGGCACCTGTGTAATAGCACAGTGCCGCCCATGTGCCTATAAATACACACTCACAGCGGTCATTATCTCTTCTTCTACCCTCGCACGAACCCTAGCGCCACCGCTAGCTCTCGATGACGCCGGCGACGAAGCGCTTCACTGCCGCAACCTCTCCGACGCCGTCTTTGCGCCGACCGTGGACATCGTCCTCTCCGCCATCGCCGTAGGTGTCCTCCGTCGCCAAGTTAGGGCACGGAGGATCGAACTGCTCTGCCTCATCTCCCACTTCGTCTAGTAGTTCTTAGTGTGGTAAATAAAACTCCCTTTTTATAGCATCGTTGATCCTATTGATCTTTCACTTTCTACCACAAGCAGTTTCTGTTCACACAAGCTAGATCTCTCTCATACTGCATCTCATAAACATGCCTAGTATATTCACTTGTGCTTCACAAAGTAGTTAGATTCCTCACTTGTACTGATCTGTGGATTCGTACAAATCTGGAACCAACTTCTTATCTATGAGTGAATGTCTTCGCACGATGAGTTCAATGTCTTCTAAACTGATTTATCTTCAAGATCTTCTGAGAATGCATATGACCTCTTCCCCTTCCCTCGCACCTTAATGCTATCACAGGTACATGTCCGTGGGAGAATCCTTTGGTTCTCATAGTCTGCATTCATTTGCAGAATTCTTACAGCATCACATAAATTCTCCCGAAGCCAGTTCCTGTTGGTCCAGCAAACGAAAACCTTTGAAGCCTTTGAACATCTTGAATCCTTTCAAGTTAAAGTTTATGGCTTCAGAGAAAGCAGCAAGGAAGGGTGGCAGAAAGCGTCGTGGTGAGACCTCCAGAGATCTGCCAGATGAACTCTCAGAAATGTACAAGACAGATCCTGAAGAGGATTACAGCCAGCGCAAGACCCGAATCCAATGGATTCGAAGATATTGGGCAGAACAATGGTTCAAATACAGATTTGTGACCCAGGAGTATGCTGAGAAAAGCACCATCAAGAGACTGTGGGGAGACATCCTATTCAAGAATCTTCTACCCAGGTCCAGAGATGAAGCCATTGCTCAAGGCTTCTATCCATGCATGGTCCATGGACCACAGCCTGCTGATGCACACTCGTCGTCACTGCTATGGTGTCGTGACGACAATCTGTTCAAGCGCAACTTCCAGTTTGCTCAGAACTCAGCGAAGCAGAACAAGAAGACTTTTGGGTTAGACTTCAACCCTGGTCCCTCATCTCCAAGGGCAGATGGCACACGACATGCAGAACCCAATGTCATCGGCCCTTTCGCCAACCTTGAAGGCCTCATCACCTACATCTTGGTTCAAGGGACTGCAGTGAATGAGCCTGTAGCTGACACTGAGTCTGACGACGTGCCTGCAGTGCCGAAGCCAAAGCAGTTGAAGAAGCCAAAAGCTTCAAAGCCGGCCCCTTCACCAAAAATCTCAAGGGCGAAGCCATTGGCAACTGCACCTCCTGAAGACAGTATGCAGTCTGAAGACTTATCACGCGTCTCAAGGCCCCAGAAGGCCAAGATGCCTCTGTTTCACACTGGCAAAGAGCTAACAGCTGCTGCCATTCTGCGCAACGACAACATTGATCTGTCAAGTGATGAAGATCTTGTAGATGACGCTCTTGAGCAACTCATCAAGAGCAAAGAAGAAGCAGAAATCTTCAATGATCTGCCTCTCTTTGATGTCACCATCATCCACAACTTCATTGATGAGTGGTTTGACACGCCAAACATCAGCTTTGAAGATCTGCAGCTACCCATTGGCCTCAGTGTCGCCTTCCAAGGCAACATTGCTTCAGAACTTGCTATTGCCCAGCGCATTGTTGAGCTGAAGCAGAAGATTGACTATGAAAAGGCTCAGTTCAAGAAGCATATGGCCAAGCTCAACATGCAAGAAGTGAAGAACTTCAAGACAATGATGCACGAGCTCAAGGAAGCCTTTGTGAAGAAGCGTGCAGAAGCTCAGGGTTCGCGTGAGCGCATGAAGACTCTGGCTGATAGATGTGTGCAAGCCTATAATGAGGCTGAGAAGCGCAAGGCACTTGGGCGTCCTGGCATCGACCCCAGGATGGCCGCAAAGAAGAAGAAGAAGCCTGCTACGGCTGAATCTGATGCACCAAGGCAAGAAGCAGTTCCGATTGTCTTCCCAACAAAAATGACTGGCTCGAAGCCAAAGAGCCAGTCAACAGCTTCAGAGCTTAAGAAGACAAGAACTGCTGAGGCTGAAGCCAGGAAGAGGAAACACTCTGAAGACTCTCCTACTGCCCCCACCAAGAAAAAGCGAAAAACCTAGAAAGCTCGGGCTACTCCCACAGAGCCCTTGATAGTTGAACCCATTTCTATGGTTCATCCTGACGCAGAACGTCAACTGACAGTTCATGAGCCTGCCTCCACAGAGGCTCCTGAAGCTGAAGACATTCCAGAAGCTGATCCCATCGCTGCTGAAGACATTGGTCATCATGACAATGTAGAAGATGATGTAGTCCTTCCTCAGTTAGAAAACAGCGAACTCATCAGCATTGGTCGTCCAATGATGCCAATTGCACAGGATGCTTCATGGGCGGATCGCCCACAAGAGGAAGAAGACTATGAGGCCCAGCCCACTCCAACTCCACAGGCGTCGTCTGCGTTCCGCAGGCTTCACAAAGGTCCAAGGCCTCAAGTCTATGCTGAAGACATTCCGGCTGCATCAGCCGTAGAAGAAGAAGTACCACAAGATTCCACTCCCCTGATCCACCAAGAAGCAATTCTCCAGGAGAACGTGCCTGTGACCGACCCTCCAGCTAGTCAAGTGGAGGATGAAAATCTTGAGGCTGCCACAACCAACAATGAGCTAATGTGGAGCCCTCCCCAGCAAAAGCTTCAGAAGACAGCGAAGCCACTGATCCCGCCACTTCTGTTCCTGAGTCTGCTGCCGGTCCCCAATTCAACTATCATGTTGAGCATAGGCCTCAGGTCCAAAAGCCAATCCCAAGACTGCCAAGGTTTCCAGGTCCTGCATCAGCACCTGGCTCCTTCAACATCAATGGCTTTAGGGCAGACAACACGTTCTTCAATAGCTCCAGGAACCCCTACTCAAGGGAACGGATATCATCTGATCGGTTCTGGAGCTATCCTCAGCGAAGCTATTACTCTTGCATTCTTTACAACCAAAGTCGCATCTTCCCACACAAGCGCCTTGACGTTGAAGCTATAGCTGGTCTGCCCTGTCTAGAAGAAGCGTTGGATTGCTTCAAGCTAGTGGGTCTGCTGCAATTTGTTACTGCTGAAGAGCATTGGAATGAAGAGCTGCTGCTACAATTCTATGCCACACTTCACATCAAAGGATACAGCAGAGATCCGAAGACTTGGGTCCTGGAGTGGATGACTGGCAACGTTCATCATGAAGCCAATGCATTTGACATCATTGAGCTCACTGGCTTGCCCACTCCTGGCGATCTCTTCGAGCAAGGCTGTCAGCTGCATGCTGAAGCTATTGAGAGCATCTTTCAGCGGCCAGAACCTAATATGAGTCAAATGCTCAGCATGATGAAGCCATTGCCCCAAGATGCTGTGTATCCCACAGAGTTCTTTGTTGAAGACCTTGAGTACCTGCCCAGAACCATCTATCACATCATCAGGCGAACTCTCTGGCCTATCAAAGGGCACTCTCCAAATGCCAAGCTTCAGGGTGCAATGAAGACTTTGGTCTTCTATATACTTCATGGCAAATGCTTCAATGCACAGGACTTCTTCATACGCCAACTTGCTGCATCAGGCATTGATTTGTTTGGTTTGAAGTTCTACGCCCCTTGGGTCATGCGGCAGATCAAGCTACACTCCGCCATCTCTTATCAGCCCTCATCCCGCAACCATCGGATCTTCTTGCCTGACGTGGACATGTCTACTGAAGCCATATATTCTGAGCCTGCCAAGCAACCTCTAAGTCTTCAGAATGCAGAACATCAGAGTTTTACACAGAACGTTGAAGGCGTTGAAGCAGTTTCTCGAGTGTATCCTTTGGCTAGCACTACACGTGCACCACACCCTGCTTCCACTGAAGCCACTAAAAATGCCACTGCTTCAAGACCCAAGAAGCGCACTCGTGTTCTCAACGACCGAGAGCTTCTTGTGGCCCTACATCAGAAACAAGATAGGCATCATGACTGGCTGAAGCGTCAGATGAAAAGCCTCTTGGTGGATGTTAATCGCACTCGAAAACTTGCCACCAAGAATGCTTTCGTTGCCCATGAAACCTTTCGCCGCACATGGAAAGGGCTAACGATGATGCTTTCTGAAGCTGATCTTCAAGAGGATGGCTTCACTGAGAGATTCAAGTTTGACTCCACACCTCCTCGAAGGGATGTGCTGCTGGGAACTCTATCCCTTGAAGACTCTGAGTTCTCTTCCTCTGCTGCCACAGTCACTGCCAGAATTATTGAGGAAGAAGACGATGCTACTTCACCGCCACCTCCTTCAGCACCTCCAAGCTCTTCTGCACCGCCAAACAACACCAACAACCCTGCTACTTCACCTACTCCTCATGGGAATGAGTAGAGGCTCTATGTCTTCAAACCTTTTTGGTCATTACTGACAAAAGGGGGAGAAGCATATGAGATTGATAGTCTTCAAGCGGGTTCATATGGGCGGGTGCCTTATATTTTGCTTCGTGCTTACAACTCTCGTTTTTTGCTACATTTGGTTCTTATGAGTTGTAACACTTAAACTAGATGGTCGTCTGCTACTTATTTGCCACCTTGTTTTGCGAAGATAAATTCCGCATGTGCGACGATGAATTCCGCACTTAGCTCATTCTGCAGTCGTCCATTTTCCATTATGCATGGCATTATCTTCATATAGCTTCACATGCATAGTGGATTGTCATCATAAGTTGAAGTGGATCTCCACAAGTACCACCTGCCATGTGCATTTGCATTCCAAAAGCAAATTAACTTATATGCACATCTTCAGGGGGGAGCCCTTGCAAGTTATGAAGACAATTCCTTATCCTTTACAGTTTCACAGATTATATTCCCCGTTGAAAACTACAACTAGTTTGTCATCAATCACCAAAAAGGGGGAGATTGTAAGTGCATCTAGTGCCACCCCTAGTTGGTTTTGGAGTATTGACGACAAACCTAGTTGAGGGACTAATGTGTTTGTGAGAATTGCAGAATAACACACGAAGAAGTCCCTCATGATTCGGTTTTACTACCAGAGATGACCCCCAAAAATGTATGAAGACATTGAAGTCAAAGGTGGTATATGAAGATATTCACATTGAAGACTATGACAAGAGAAGACACGATATGAAGCCTATGGAGCTCGAAGACTTAGATCTTTCGTAGTTCCTTTTCTTTTGTGTTGAGTCATAGGAACCACCGTACTTTTAAGTGGGGTCCAAGAGAACCAGTCAGAATGACTGAAGTGATGCCTAAACCAAAAACCTATGTCTTCGAGTGAAGACAACGAGAGCGAATCTTGTCCAGAGTCGGACAAGTCAGCTTTGCTTGTAGCCCAAGTAAAGTTGCCGTGTGAGTTTCAAATCTGACCGTTGGAACACGTGTCAGTTCCTTAGTGACCCAGGGTCATTTCAGACAAATCAGGTCGGGTTGCCAAGTGGCTATAAATAGCCCACCCCCTACAACCATAAACGGTTGGCTGCTCAGATTGAAAGCACGGCTTTTGTCGTTTGAGAGCAACCCACCTCGAAGCCTTTGAGAGAGAATTCCTTGCGAGGATAAAGACCTAACCACCAGAGCCAAAGAGAATTGGGCATCACTTAAGTCTTCTTGTCTGTGTGATCTGAAGACTTATTACACTTGAGGATTGTGCATCCTCCAGCCGGTTAGGCGTCGCGTACTGAGCTTCCAAGAGACATTGTGGATTGCCAGTGAACAAAGTCTGTGAAGGTTTGGGAGTCTACCTTGAAGACTTACCAGAGTGATTGGGCGAGGTCTATGTGACCTTAGCTCAAGGAGAATACGGTGAGGACTGGGTGTCCTGAGCTGCGTGTTCAGGACTGGGTGTCCGGGACTGTGTGTCCTAAGGTTTAAATACCTAGCCGCTCCAACCAGATGTACAGTTGTCACAGCAACTGGAACTGGTTCAACATATCATTGTCTTCAACGAGTCACTGGTTTCATCTTCACTTCACGTTACTTACTGTTACTCCTTGTGAAGTCATTGTATGTTTGCTCTATCATTTGTCTTCACTAAGTGACTGCGTGTTCTGTTTGGCTTCACAGTATCTTCCTATCTGATCCTTACTACCTAGCTGCTATTAGTCTTTGTGCTTTCACTTCATTAAATACTTGACTATGGTTTGCCTAGTGTAGTCTACCTTCCGCTGCATGGTAATAGGTCTATTTTTATCGTTTGTCTTCAAAACTCCCATGTTCTGAAGACTTTCAGAAATATCACCTATTCACCCCCCTCTAGTCGATATAACGCACTTTTAGGTGGCAAATGGTAAAACCAAGGTTGGGCATTGCTGGAAAAGCTTTAATCAAGGCGAACTATCAAGAGGTTCTCATTATAACCCAACCGCGTAAGGAACGCAAAATCCGGGAACATAACACCGATATGACGGAAACTAGGGCGGCAAGAGTGGAACAAAACACTAGGCGAGAGGCCGAGCCTTCCACCCTTTACCAAGTATATAGATGCATTAAGATAACACGATAATATAATGATATCCCAACAAGTAAATAAATGTTCCAACAAGGAACGGCCTCCAATCTTCACCTCCAACTAGCAACGCTATAAGAGGGGCTGAGCAAAGCGGTAACATAGCCAATCAACGGTTTGCTAGGACATGGTGGGTTAGAGGTTTGACATGGCAATTGGGAGGCTTGAAAGAAAAATGGTAGGCATCGTAGCATTGGCATAGCAAAAGAGCGAACAATCTAGCATAGCAAAGATAATAGTGATTTTGAGGGTATGATCATCTTGCCTGCAAAGTTGTCAGAGTTGACTGGATCCTCGAAAGCAAACTCAACGGGCTCCTCGTTAGAGAACTTGTCTCCCGGCTCTACCCAAACAAGACAAACAAGCAACAAGGATACAATCAACCACGTGCAAGGATCAAACAATATGATGCAAGGATGGTATGCTATGCGGGATGCGATGCGGGATGCATATGTGAGAATTGACAAGGGATGCATGAACCTGGCCTCAACTTGGAAATCCAAGTGTGCCACTGGAAAGATGAGATTAAATCGCTTGAAAACGATATAAAGATCACCGGAATCGGAGTTACGGTTTGGAAATGGCAAGCGATTCAAATATGACACCGGTCTGCGGTGTACAGCAAGTGGTCATCTAGATGCAATGAGATGAACATGATACAGCAACCAAACATGACAACAAAATGCATGGCAGGGATGCATTCAAGATTCTTAACAAAAGTCTAGCACTGAGCTACGGCCAATTCATCCATTAACAGGTTCAAACAAGCATGGCAAACTTGCATATGGTAAACAGATCTCAGACTTAGTGAAATTAACACTTGTCTGGAATTTCAGATCAGGTAGCACTCTTCGGAGCAACAAAACTATATGCTACAGGACCTTAACATGGCAAAGTAAAGCATGGCATGGAGCTACTCAAAGAGCTTAACAAAAATCCCTTAGTTACCTTGAGCCAAAAGGGATCAGAAAATACAATTGCAAGCATGTGAACTTGGCAAAAACATAATCAGATCACAGACTTAGTGAAAACTGGAGCATGCTGAAAACAGATATCAAGTAGGCATGTTTACGAGCTCGATGCACTCACTACGGAGCAAGTCATGACAAGCTAAGAATACACCCATCAAGAATACACAAAATGCAAGCTAGACATGGCAAGAACAATAGCATAGCATGCACGGATCAACTACAACATCATCGGCAAAATTGCAAACAAGTTGACAATCTGCCCAGATTCACAAAGTAGCAAAAGTAGAGCTCGATTGACTCAAGCTAGGTTGCTCCATAATTGCAAACAAAGACATGGATGGATAGAGCACAACAAGATTAACAAAACATCCTTACTGATCATCCTCAAAAGTGGTACGGATCACTCGGAAACAACAAGAACATATGGCCATATGAAATAAACAGATCAAGGACTTTGTGGAAATTGCGAAGTCCCTGAAATCAGCATTACCAAGTGCACCACTTCGCAAGCTTGCACTAGTCACCACACACATCACAAAAATACATGGGTTGCACCTCTGGAAATATGGCAAAACCCTTAACAAAACATATGTAGAGCATCAGGGCATATCATGCACACAATAATCATGGCAAAAATGAAAAATATGCAAATGGAGTAGCAGATCTGACAATAATCTCAAGTAGCCCTCTTCTAACAGCATTTCGGGCATCAAGATGAACTCAAATGAAAATGATGCATTGGAATGAAATGATGTACTCTCTCAGATGAACATTTTGATATGCTATAAGCCAAAAACAGAGCTATGGATGCGGAGATACGATGCTATGAACATGGGCACATGGATCTGAAAATTTAGGGACTTAGAAGAAAAAAACGACCTAGGGTTACTGTTCACCGGATCTGGATCTGCACGTTGCACGAGGTTCACCGGCCGGACTGTTCACCAAAGGAGCTCGCCGGAGAGAGTAGGCCGGCCGGACGGTGGGGTAGCGGAGGGCGGCGTCGGGCGGTGGAGAGGCGGCGCGGGGAGGCTCGGGCAAGGCCGGGCGGCAGCCGGCGATGGCGACCAAGGTGGCCGGGCGTCGGGGGGGGGGCTGCGAGGTGGCGTCGCCGGCGTCGGGCTTCCGGGGCGGCGGGGCGAAGATCCAGGCGGCGGGGCAGAGGAAGACGATGCCCCGGGCGGCGGCGGCGGATCCCGGGCCGCGAGGGCTCTCCTCGGGCCCGGCGGGCCGCGGGCGGTGGCGGCGGCGACCTGCCACGTGGTGGTCCGTGGGTGGCTGGCGGGGAAACGGACAATGTCCAGTGGCGCGGTTTTTGTCTGGCGGCAGCGGGGATCCGAAATTTAGGGTTAGGGGGAGAGGATCCGGAAATTGGAAATGGGGGAGGTATAAATAGGCATAGAGGGAGCTAGGGAGCTCCAAATGGAGTGCGGTTTGCGGCCACATGATCGTGATCGAACGCTCTAGATGATGGAGCAGGGTTAGGTGGGTTTTGGGCCAAATTGGAGGGGTGTTGGGCTGCAACACACACGAGGCCTTTTCAGTCCCTCGGTTAACCGTTGGAGTATCAAACGAAGTCCAAATGATACGAAACTTGACAGGCGGTCTACCGGTAGTAAACCAAGGCCGCTTGGCAAGTCTCGGTCTAATCCGGAATTGTTTAATCCCGACACATGAAAGAAAGCTAGAAATGACCACCGGAGGAGAATGAAGCGCCGGAATGCAAAACGGACAACGGGGAAAATGCTTGGATGCATGAGATGAACACGTATGCAAATGCAATGAACATGATGACATGATATGAGATGCATGACAATGACAACAACACACGGAGACAAAAACCCGAACCCGAGAAAATAAAATAACTTAACGCCGGAAACGGCAAGAGTTGGAGTACAAATTGGGAAAGTCATATCCGGGGTGTTACATCACCGCCACCGCCCGAGGCCGCCCTCAGCCTCACCGCTACCGCCTGAGGCCGCCCTCAGCCTCACAGCCGCCGCCCAAGGCCGCCCTCCACGTCACCGTCGGCGCCCTCCACCTCACCGCCGCCCGAGCCCGCCCAGGACCGCCCTTGCCCGTGCCCGAGCCCGCCCTCTCCACCCCTGCCTCCGTCACCGAGCACCTCCCCGCCATCGTCTCTCCCCTCTCTGTAAGTCCCCCACCCCTCCCCCTCACTCATCTCTCTCTGTATTTTAGAGAAAAAATTAGATGTTAATTAGATGTTTCTCAGTTAGGGCACTAGAGTTTTGCTAGGTTAATTAGGTTAGTAGTGTTGCTAGTAGTATTGGTACAGTAGGTTAATTAGGTGATGTTAAATGAATAACTAAATGAATGAAATTAGTAGTTAACTGAATTTTTTTCCTTTCATCATTATAGAGCACTAAAGTTAACTGAATTTTGTTCTATTAGTAGTTAAATGAATTTTCTTCTACACTGTTTGCACATGTGGTTGCTCATGTATATTTGGACACTGTTTGCAGGGAATGATGCTTAGTGGCCTAAGTTTTGCCGGAATGTTGATTCATTTCTTTTCCGGCAAATTTCAGGTTCTCGATTTGTCCACTTTTTAGCAAAGCTCATGCCGAAATTTTCCGTGAATTTCGGCATGGCTTGTGCTACAAACTAGGACATATCGAGTGCCCGTGATTTGCCGCACCAGGAAGGAGTCAACATTCCTGCAAAACAATAGGCCTTTTTATGTCATTATTCATCTTATTAGGTCTAGAATTAATTGACTAGATTTAATCATAGGAAACATGGCTAGCAACAATGAAGGACAGGGTTCTGGTGATTGCGACGACGCCTACCGGGCAGCAGACGAATTTTTTAGCCTTACCGATGATCAACCGATGTTATTGCTGGGCCCACCGGTGGCATCGGGGACTAAGACCGACACACAGACCGGTGCTGAGACTGAGATCGGCGCTTAGACTCAGACCGGCATCGAGACCGGCGCTGAGACTGAGACCGGCGCTGCCTCGGGGAGCGGAGTCGGTGTAGAACCGAAAGCAAAGAGGCAACGGGTTCCTAACAAACTCAGGACTACTAGAGTGGTGGTCACGGGGGTGGACGACGGCAATTTTGAGCCAACGGTGCCCGAGGAAGCATGTCGATGCTACGGCAATCAAATAGGTTGCATCATACGGATAACCGCCACCATCAACGATGAGAAACTATAGAAGATAGAAAATATGAGGAGCTCCCTCCTAAAGAAGTTTCACCAGATATTCTTGTTCCCGGGCCGGAATGAGAAGGATTATAAAGATCCAGATGAGGACCCGACAATGAAGAAGATAAACAAACACGCCATGACCAAGTTTAGCGACGCGTTGGCCGCCTGGAAAAATCGAGTGAAAGCAAGGATCATCGACAAGAAGGAACCCTACTCCGAGATTGTAAAGGATAATCCGACAATCACAGAAGAGCAGTTTCAAATATTCAAGGAGGCTTGCGAGGCCGAAGATGCCAAAAAAAGTCTAAGTACATGAAGGGGCTTCAAGAGAGGAACATTGGGAGCCACCACCTCGGAAGTCGTGGTTACGGCGGAAAGAGGTCCAAATGGGCCAAGGAGGACGCGAAAGCCGCGAGTCTGGGCATCCCAGACCCCTTGGCGGAGTTCACCGTCCCACAGGAGCATGACGTCCTCAGGGCCCGGCACCGTTGGGACCCAGTGAAAAAGGTTTACGAGATAACACCGGTCATTACGGAGTTCATGAGACTGCTGGTAATTTTAGTTTCTGATCAATTCGACTGCACACGTTAGTCATATTTGTAAACGATCGTTGTGCCTTTTGCAGAGAGAGCAGCACAGGATTGCGGCCGAAAGCGACTCGCCATCTGAGGCATTGGCGAGGCCCAAGTGGGACACTCCATTCAACCGGGCGTTGAACATATTGAAACAACAACCGGTGGATACTCGACCGTCGTATGGACGCGTGCACGGTGTCGGAGACGGAGCCACATGGAAGAAGTACTACCGTGAGACCACGGAGGAGAGAAAGGAAATACGGAGGTTAAATGAAGAAAACATCGACAAGAGGGTTGAGATTGCGGTTGAGAAGAAATCAACTGAGACAGTTGCAACAGCGGTAGCTGCCGCAAAACAGGTGGCTTTAGATATTTCTACTACCTTGGTTCCGGCCGTTTTCAATTGGACCAGGAAAAATCCAAAAAAAGATGCAGCGGACTTTCCCCTTGCTGACTTCTTGGCGGGGAGCAGCTCGACTAGCGTTGCACCAGCACCTGCAGCTGCACTTGCTCCCGCACCGGTTCCCGCACCGGACGTGCTAGGCGGTGCTTTGTCTTTGGCTGAGCTCGACGCCCTCACGGTATCTGTCACACTGGCCCCCTTCAATATAAATGTATAATCTCCCGTTTTCGTTGCCTTTCGGATGTCTCACGTCGCAGACTTTTCTTTGCAGGCCGACGAAACCCCGTGCACCATATTGTACACCATCGGCGACCAGAAGGTGGACGTGGGGAAGGCGACGATAATGGAGCCGAAGGAACCATTGTTCCATAGCCGGCCGATCCCCCCGAACGTCTTCAAGGTTTCCGTGGCCAGTGTCAAACTGGGCCACGAGAATTTGCCTCCTCCAGTACTACTGGGGGATGACGACGAGACACCGCGGCGGCTTGGTGATTGTTGCAATGCTGGGTGGTTCCTGTTGTGGCCAAAGAGTCTGCTTCATCTGGAGGTGGCCGAGAGCACACCCACGAGCACGCAGCCTCAGCAAGGTATGAACATCAACACCCCACCTACCCAATTATCATCGGGTGTCGGGTTGGGTGATAGCGGACGGGGTAAGGAGGAGGCTCCATTAGTCGCTGATGACGTCGCCATGGATGAGGATGAGGACGACGATGGCGCTGCTGAACAGTATGTCTATACTGGCGCCTCCTCAGGGTTTGAGCGTCATGAGTCGGTGCCTGAATTGCCGTCTCAACATATTATGGACGACCTTCCGGTAGTAAAGAAGTTTAGGAAGAGAGCGAGGAAAGGCAAAAAAGTTGTTTCTATGATCCAGCCGCCTCAGCAGCCTCGGCTTCAGGACCGTATAGATATCCTCGGTGCGGATAAATGGCATATCCCCGGTCAACCAATCCTACCTGCAACAGCGCTACGGGCCAGATTCGGCGATCTAAAGAGACTTCATGACGATGTGCTGCGGGTAGAGAAAGACCTCATCGCCTCGAAAGATCCAGGATACCCACTCTACATGGTTAACGTTCCGCGGCAAATGTCGTACATCGACAGCTTCCCCGCGGATAAGTTCTTCCTCCGATTCGATTACATATTCGACATGTTTCACGTGAAGAAGCTGGATTTTACGTTTGTCCGCCTTTATGCCTTGCACATGAACTACATCATCGGGGTTGAGCAGATATCTCATATCTATGTCGCTGACCCGTACTACATGCACGAGGGCTTCTTGGGAGTCTGCGCAAATCACCGTGAATACGCGAGGGATTACATCGTCAGTTTCATGCTCACCAATAAGGACAAGGGGCGATTCTCGTGCCTTATCATCCCGTGTAAGTCATCCGCGCTGCTATCCTTGCTTCGATTTCAATCATTCATTTGCACGGTGGAGGCTAATTAATTTGAGGACTTATTTTGCGTAGCGGCGGGCGCGCCGTCCTCATCATCCTCTACCCCCGATTCTCCCACGCACTTTACTTGGACTCGTCGAAGAACATTCACAAAAAGGATTACACCCACATCAAGGATGTTCTCGACAATGCTATGTTTTACTACCAAGCAAGGGGTGGAGAGGTCAGGGCCAAGAAGAGAAGGGGCGGCAGGGTCGCCTTCGGCCATAAGACCGACTTCTGCTGCATCCAGCAACCGAACGATTCTCTTAATGATGGATTCTATGTCCTACACCACATGCTGGAGTACAGACGGGATCACCAGAACCTTCGCATGTCACCTAGATCCGGCGATGCCCATATTCTGCAATGGGCAAAGGACATAGGAGATATCGACGATCATCAACTTTGAGCTGAGTTCTATAACATCCAGCGCGAACTTGCCCAAATCATCATGAAGGAGGTCGTTGGAAAAATAGGGATGTTCTACGGAGAAGGACAAATGTCGCGGGAAGACATCCGAACATGGATAGCCTCTCAGCGTCTCGACCTGAAGCCTTTCACTAGGCTCGGGGACTATCTCCCTGACTTGGATGGATGGAACGACATGTTGGAGTGATTGTCGATATATGACAATGTGTCCGTTTAGTCCATACTTTCTGTATGGAGTTATGCACGGTGAAACTTTATTTGTGATGTAATTAAACCGTCCTCCTCCTCGACTAGCGAAAATCACTCTAGTTAGGGCATTTTGGGGTACGATGAACTTTCTTATTTATGCTTATGATATGTTGTTTTTATTTTTGCCAAGTCTGTCTCTTTCTGTTGATCAACTATATATGTTGCATATCATCGACTCATGTGATGATGCAGGTGCATAGATCATAGATGGCGAAGAAGTGCTATGCCAGGAGTATATATACGACAAGTGGCCGGAGTGTCAGGCCCTTCCGGTTTCCGAGCGACAGGCAGTAGTTAGTTTAGAGGTTCACGCTAATGCGAAAGAGGGATACGAACTCATGTTCTCAAAGTGATAGCTCTTCTCGCGTATATCATTGTTTAGATGGATGACGATGTATTTGCATATCATTCGAGACTTGTATCGCTATTTTCGAGATGATGATGAGAGACCACTTTGTGTTGGATGATGATTATGATGATGACACGATTTGATGAGACTAATTGTATGTATATGCTATGATTACATTTGTATGTGTATGATATGCTCAAGATTATTGTATAAATCCTATTCAAATACAAAACAAATACAAAACAAATATGCACGAAAAAAATAATAAATAAACTAGCAGTAGCGAGGGGGGAAATTTAGCAGTAGCGCCGCATTGTCAGTAGCGCGTCCCAGCAAACAGCGCTGCAGATAATATCAGTAGCGCCCTTTTCCAAAGAGCGCTACAGCTATTCATGTATAGCAGTAGCGTGGGACAACCGGCGCTACTGCTATACATTAGCTGTAGTGCCTTATTAGTAGCGCCGGTGCCCGCGCTACTGAGAGGCCCAAAACCCTCGCTGCTGGTAGGCTTTTCCCTAGTAGTGGTATGCTATTTTCCATAGATTTGCAGGATGACTTCTGGGCCTACTAGGTTGACGATGACACTGTCTGAATTTTTTTTACACGCACGCAAGGCTTTGTCAACTTAGTCACCGCAGAGCAGTGACTGTTGGATGTCCATCCAATGGCCGCCGTGCTTCTTCAATCTCTGATCTTCCTGCTCTAGCCGGCCAGACCAGCGCCGACAGGACTGCCTGCTCCCTCCTCCCGTGGTTGGTTATGCTGCCGCCAGACCATCCCTCTACCCACCCTCACATCCTGTTATTTTTCGGCGACGTCAGCCTCACCCCGTAGCCGACCAGTCAGCGCTCGTACTCCCATTAGCGTGGGCATCCGCTGCGGTGGCTTCGCCCGCTCCGTGTCATTCCCTTCCTGGGCCTCGCCCTCATCCACCGCGTTTGTGCTCTCGGCGTGGCGAGGTCAACATGGTCAACATACATCAGCCAATCGGAAGAGGCTGACAGTAGGGGGGCACACAAGGAAATGCCTCCTTATTACGCGCAAAGTAATGATTCCTCCACCTGACAGCTGGGACCCAGCGAAAGGGCCTCTGCATTTCACGAAAAAATGTCCCCCCCACTGTCAGCTCAGACCCACCAGCTATATCTTCGCACGCAAGGAAGTGCTTCCTTATTACGCACAAAAAAATGAATACTCCCCCTGCTAGCTCAGACCCACCATATGGTAGACTGACTTGTGGGCCTACTAAGTTGACGTGGATGGAGAGCTTTGTCAACTTAGTCAATATGAATGATTCTAGATCCAGTGACCGTACGATGTTATTCTCCAACCTCTGGTCTTCTTGCTCCAGCCGCCTAAAGCAGCGCTGGTTGTGCCGCCTGCTCCTGCCTTCTATGGACGGTTGTGCTGCGGTGGAGGCCTCACCGCCCCCTACTACTCCCACCACTAGCTAGGCCATCCCTCTACTCACCCACGCCCCCTGTTATTCTGCGGCGACAGCAGCCTCACATCGCAGCCAAACCAGTGAACCCTCGTAATCCTCTCCGCGTGGGCATCCACTACCGCATCTTCCCCAGCTCCGCGTCGTCTCCTTCCAAGGCCTCACCGTCGTCCACCTCCTTGGTGCTCTCGGCGAGGCGTGGTCAATGTGGTCAACGAACGACTTCCATCGAAAGAGTACTATACATGGAGAGGCTGACAGCTGGGTCCACGGCCGTGCCTCCTTATTACGCGAAAAATAATGATTCCTCCACCTGACAGCAGGGACCCACCGGACGGGCCACCATATTTCACGAAAAAATGTTTCTCCCTTGACTGCTGGGACCCACCAGCTACATCTTCGCACGCAAGGAAGTGCGTCCATATTACGGGCAACAAAATGATTCGCCCCCTGACTGCTGGGACCCACCAGCTACATCTTCGCACGCAAGGAAGTGCCTGACAGTCGGGACCCACCTGGTCGAAGCACACGTAGCATTGTCATTCTGGTCGCGAACATGTAAGTACATACGATCGGTCTGTCTGCAGGCTGCAGCGATGAACCATGGCCGTGTAAGGAAGGGCACGTGTCATAGCAGAGGCGCGCACATAGCATGTACACGTACATACAGCCAGGGTGCAAGAAAGTAAACACGGCTACGTACATACATACGGGCGGGGTCTCGAATGCCTACTCGCGCATACATACGGCCAGGGCTCGTGTACATGGCTGGGTCGGAACGGAGAAACTGTGTCATCGTCCTGTTCATGGGGAGGCAATGGAATGTGTCGTGTTCATCGGAGGCAACGAAATACATGGTTTTCATTGGGATCCAACCGGCCTGGACGGAATAGCCGATCGAAACAAGGCCTGGCGTACGGTAGAACAGAGGAAACAGCCTTGTGTTCGACCGGCCATGGTCGAAATTCATCGGGAGGGGTCTGGCGTACCGCAAAACTGAGGAAATGGAATTCTCTTGGACCTCCTATGGTCGAAACGAGGTCCTGTTGATCGGGAGGGGTGTAGCGTAGCGCAAAACGGAGGAAATAGACTTGTGTCGGAGCGCTACGGTCGGAACAGGGGTCTTGTTCTGTCGGGTGGTAGGTGCGACATATGCCAACGGGTGGCTTATCATTGTGGGAGCTAGTAAGACGTCGCCGGTGCCTGGAAACGGGATGAGGCGAAGACATGCACGCCGGCGAATCTTACCCAGCTTCGGGGCTCTCCGTGGAGATAACACCCCTACTGCTGCTCTGCGGGGTCTCCGCATGATCACTAGATGGACAAGTAGCTACACAATGCTCCTTGAGCTGTTCGGTGGGAGGAGGAAGAAGGGCACGGCTAGCTTGCTTCTTCTCCTTGTGTGGTGTCTAAAACTAGCTGGGGGTCCAACCCTTTGCATGGGCGTCCCGGGGGGTTTATATAGGCCTACCCCTCGGGGGTACAATGGTAATCCGGCTGGGCGTGGGGCCCAGCCGTCTGTGTCTACACTTGCCGGCTTCTGCGCCGACTGATGGGGCCCGCCGGCTGGTGGGTCCCGCCGGCTGCCAACTCCTTGGCAACAGGCAGGTCCCACTGCCAAGGGTCTTGTCGGTGGCTGGTTACTGTTGCCTCAACCTGATGACGAGGGCTTCGTTGAGGTAAGCGTGGCTACAGTGCCGCCGTCCGGCGGGCGATCGCTGTAGCCTTACCGCTTCTTGTCTCCTTAATGGGGCATCTCCTTCGAGGGGGGAAGCGAGCCGGCTGTGGGGAGCCGGCCCCGTCTCGGGCCGACTAGGGGAGGATTGGCCGCCTTCGGGCATCTCTCTGCCCGTAGGGGCCCACCGCCCGTGGGCCGCGCTGGCGGCCCGTCGTGGGTGACATCAGGGTCAACATGGCAACAGTGCCACGCCGGATGGGTCATGCCCACTCCGTACGACGCACTGTGCCACGCGTGCTCCGGGATTCGGGGGTGGCAGGCTTCACTGTAGCCATGCCCCGTCACATCGCCGCTAGGTGGATGCAAACTTTGAGGGTATGGTCTCGACCGCTTTATGGGAGCCGGCTTCTTGGAGTCGGCCTTCTCGCGGCCGGCTTCTCGAAGTCGGCCCTCCCATGGCTTTCTTCATTAGGGCTAAAGTCGGGCCGTCTTCCGAAAGCCGGCCTGGGTGACAGCCAGCAAGGGGAAGGCGGTCCCATGTCTTGGATTCTTGAGAGCCGGATGGGCTCGTAATTTTTTCAGAAGGGCCAGGGGAAGCCGGCTAGGCTACCCATGGCTATTTACTCCGACAGTAGTCCCCGAAGCTGATCGAGCTTCGAGGCGGACAAAGGGACGAGAAGCTTGGTCAGCTTCCTACCCTGAAGAGCCGGCTTTGCTGGTATATGCCGATTTCGGGGAGCCCTGCGTCTTGCAGGCGGGAAAGTGGTCGACCCGCATGCTGACCGCGGGCCCTCCCGTGGGCCACGTGGCAGCAAGATCCTGCCAGCGCACGGGCGCGACGGCACGCCGCCGCGGGTCCGGGCCCGCCACTCCTAGGCCTCGGCCTGAACGCTGATCTTCTGCGGCCCAGGTGGACCGCTCGCCTTCCCGTGGCGATTTTATTTTGCCGTTAGGGCGCAAGAAATGCGGGACGTGGGGGAGTGGGCACGATTGATCCCCACGTTTCCCCACGCCGCGCCTCCTCGGCTCCGCCACGCGAGCTTATAAGTAGGGGAGGAGGGGGAGAGACAGAGGTTCGCATGCTCTCTCTCGCTCCACCCCTTCTCGTCCTCCTTTCTTCCTCTCGTTGCCGCCGCAGCCTCCCATCTCAGCGCCGCCGCGCCGCCACATCGTCTTGCTCCCATGGCGCTGTCGAGCTCGTGGGATGGCTCCAACGTCCATGAGGACCATGTTGACTTCCTCCGCCAGACTCGGCGCCTGCCCAACGCCAACCTCGTGCGGGTCCGCCTGGCGCCAGAGATGGAGATCTCGCCGGCACCGGAGGAGGGCGAGCGGGTCGTCTTCCGCTCGCACTTCCTGCGCGGCTTCGGCCTTCCGGCGAGCGGATTCCTGCGCTCCTTCCTGAAGTTCTACAATCTTCAGCCACATCACCTCACACCCAACGCGGTGATGCTGCTGTCGACTTTCGTCTCTCTCTGTGAAGGTTTCTTGGGGCTGCTCCCCACGCTGGAGCTCTGGGGGGAATTCTTCCAGAGCAAACTCGGCACCGTCGTCGCAGGCGTGCCCGCCCCCTGCGGGGCCTTCATCGCCATGAGGAGGTCGGGCGAGAACAACCCGTTCCCGTCCATCCCCCTGATCCAGTCGGTGAAGATCTGGCAGAAGTCGTACTTCTACGTGAAGAACGTCGCCCAGCAAGGAGACCACGTCAATCTACCGGCTTACGTAGCCGGCCCGCCGGCCCGCCGGCTGGGAGCAGCCCTCATGGAGTTTCCGGTCCAGGTCACTGTCTCAGGCCGGGAACGCCGCCGTCTCCCGGCTCCGGGTGATGATCCAGTCGGAAGGCCTGAGCGGGGCCGACTTGGTGGCCGCCTTCGTGGAGCGCCGGATACTTCCTCTCCAAAGCCGGCCCCACATGATGTGTCAGATGAGCGGCCGCTTCGACCCAAGCCGGCTGAGCACCAGGGAGATGCCTCACGCGGAGGTGTCGTACATGGTAAATCATATCTCCAATTGCAAGCTCGCTGAGGACTGGTGATACGGCAAGGTGCCGTATTCTCGCGCCAACCCTCCGCCCATGGTAAGCTTTCCTCTCTTTCTTCTTTTTGTTGGTAGCCGGCTTTATGGTGGCCGGCTTCTGATCGGTCGGTTCTTCTTAGCAGAACCCCCTTCTTCCGCCGACGACCGGGGCAGCAGGGGTTGAATGCCAGTACGTCCCCGACCGCACGGTGGATGACATCGACGACCGGATTTGGGGGCGGCCGCCATGGAAGACGCCGTCGTGGGGGACGACACCGAGCCCGGAGGCACAGGGCTTACCGCCAGCTTCGAGGACTGGCCGGATGATGTCGAAGCCGAAGTCGCCCCACGTCGTCAGCCGGCGGCCAACCATCAGGGCGCGGGCTCGTCCACCGCGCCGGCTGCCGGCGGCGGCGCACAGAAGCGCCGGGCCGCGTCAATCCTCTTCGGCAGTCGGCCGAAGAAGTCCAAAGCCTCCACCGCGGCAACCAAACGAGATGAGGCGGCCGCGAAAGCGGCCCGCTTCCGCAAGGCGGTGAAGTAGCCTCAGGCGGTCTCAGCGTAAGTCGTCGATTGCCTGGTCGCAAGCTCTTCATCGTTCTCTCCTGTTCGAACATTCTTCCTAACCTTTTCCCGCTCGCTGGACAGGGCGCCGCTTTCCCTTGAGCGGGGTCCGGGCGGCTCCATAGTTGGGCCGACTGGAGGGTCTTCAGGCTCCCGCCGCGTGGACCCCGACGCCGACCTCAGGGAGGCCACAGAGCGGAACGCCCATGAGGCGCAGGAGGAGCGTGAGGCGGCGGAAAAAGCTGCCGCCCAGGCGGCGAGGGAGCAGGCCGATGTGGCAGCCAAGGCCCAGGAGGAGGCGGCGACCGCGGAAATGAAGGCGGAGGGTTCGCGTAACCGGCCTCCGCTGCTCGCCATTCCCCTCCGAGTCGTGGCCCCTGACACCCCATTGCCCCTAGCGGAGGAAATCGTCCAAGACCCGCCGCTGATGGAGAGGAGGGAGGACCTCGTGGTCTTCACGGGGAGAGCGCCTCCGGCAGCGCCAACCGGAGCGGGCCAAGGCGGCCAATCGTCAGCGGCGCCCGAGGAGCCGGCCGGGGGTGAGCCGGAGGACGGAGCCGGCTTTGAGGCGCAGCCGGTGACGCGTCGGCGCGCAGGGGGAGGCGCCGCTCCACCGGAGTCGCGCCGAGTTGCGGGCGCCGGCCAGTCGGCGGAGGCTCTGGAGGCGGCCAGCACCGCCACGTCCGAGTGGACTCCCAGCGGGGGGACTGGCGAGCTGAATGTGGCGGCTCAAGAGGTCCGGAGCCGGCTTCAAGCTCAGGCCGCCCTGCTGCAGCAGTACACCCAGGAGTTCCTGTCGACGCGGGCCGCCATCCGGGTGAGTCTTTCATTCTTGGCCGCTTTGGTTTCTTGATTTCTTCCGTGGGGGCGCGTCAGCGCACCCACTGGGTGTAGTCCCCGAGATTCGGGCCGACTGCTGAGCAGTCGGGTCGGATCTTTCTTGACGACTACCTTATTTTTGCTTCCTGTCTGAACTTCCAGGAATATCATAACTCCCATGCTGCCGCCTTCAACTCCCAGGCTCAGGAGTTGGGTCGGAAGACCGACGACCTGGCCAACAGCCGAAGTAAGTGCTTGATCTTGTCTGTCTCCTGTGGGGGCGCGTCAGTGCACCCACTGGGTGTAGTCCCCGAGATTCGGGCCGACTGCTGAGCAGTCGGGTCCGATCTTCCTTGACGACTTTTTCCTTATTGGGTTTTTTCTCTTTTTTTTGTGCTTTCAGGGGCCAACGCCGACTTGAGGAGGGAGCTCGGCGAAGTGCAGGCTGCCCTTCGTACCAAGGATGCTGAGTACGCTGCCTTGGTCCAGGAGCATGACCGCCTGGCCAAGAAGCTGGCTGTCCAAGAGGAGAGCCACAAGGCGGCCCTGCAGAAAGCGCAGGATAGCGAGGCCGCCCTGAAGGCAGAGTTTGAGACCGAGGCGGCGAGCTGGGCTGAGACCCGGCGAGCGCTGGATGAAGGCTTCGGCCACATCGAGGACTTGATCGACGGTAAGCCGCCTTCCTCGCTCCTCTCCTGCCCCTTGCCGCCTGGTTTTTGTCCTGACTTGTGTTGCTGCCTATTTTCTTGTGCAGACTACTTTCCCGGCTACTCCGCCTTCGCCGCCCAAACCATCGAGGCCCATCGCGAGGCGCTCCGTCAGGCGGGGGTCAACATCGCGCCGGACGCGAATCGGACGCTTGAGGAGCAGCTCTTGGCTGTCCAAGCGCGGCTGCAGCCGGCTCACCGGATGCTTCGCCGGCTCCAACGTGCCGGGGCGCAGGTGTTGGCCGCCCTCTGGCCCGGCGAGATGATCCCCCGCACCCCAAGCCAGACTGCCGACTAGCTGGAGGTCGCAGTCGGTCGCTTTGAAGCTTGGAAGGCGTTGGCGGCCCGCCTTGGAGCCGGGCGGGCGTTGGAGTTCGTTCGAGCTTGGTACCCAGGGCTGAACCTGGACCAGCTGCGCACTTGGCGGCTGGAGGCCGACGCGGAGCTGGGGGAGGTGCGGCCGGCTATCGCCCAGCGTGCTTCGACGATCGCCGAGTGCACTGACATCAGCGTTTTTGCACCTGAAATCAATGATGACGGTGTTGCCCAGCCGGAGGAGTGGTTCGGGCTGAACCCGGCGGTGGGCGAGGACTCGGTAGAGGAGAACGCCTCCAGCGACGAGGGTGAGGATGACGAAGAAGGGGACGGTGAAGACGTCGAGCCGGCTAGTGGAACAACCGGCCGGCCTCAGGCTGACCGTGCCTCCAGCAACGAGGCGCGTGGAAGCGCGCCCTCTGCGGGAGGCGGTGATCAAGCCGAGGTTCGCCAGCCGGCCACTCCTTCAGCCGGCACAACCGTCTCCGCCGACCAGCCCGGCTCGTCGGTCGCTCCGCCTGCTTGACCTGCCGTCCTTATTTTTCCTACTTGTTGCCTTTTGAACAATCTTTATTAAGCTTTCGCAGTTCCACCCACTTGGGGTGTATCCAAACTATGTTGAATGCTGGCCTCTTGGAGGTCTTTTATGTAAATATTATCATGTGCATGTTTGGTTTCCATTCGCGTATGCTTTTTCATCCTTAGGCTTTTTCCTTTGTCGCCTTCCCTCTTTGGGGAGGCAAGTACTCGAGCTTTCTTGGATTGAAGTGAAGTGAATGGAAACCGGCCGGCCGGCTACTTTGGTAGTCGGTCGGTGGTAGGCGGCAAACCGGCTTTCGTTATATTAGTCCATTGGTCCCTGGCCATTTTTCGTGTGGGCATCCTTTCCTGCTTTTGACTCTTGCCAGCCGGACAGCCGGTTCTTCGAACTGCGACTTTGGCAAGAGCTAAGCCTGGGTGTCGGCACACTACTTGTCTGACCGCGGGTAGGACTTCTAATATAACTCCAGTCGGCCAGTCCCCGGGCCGACTAGTCGAACCCGGTACCGGACGGAACAAGTAAATGAAATGACAAGGTCATAAGCATGATACTTTTCATTCATAGATAAAAGATGGCAGTCCCCGAACCCTCCTCGGGGGGCCTATTGTCTCGTATTTAGTACAAAAGTTAGCGTGATACATACTGCATTTCAACTGTAAAATCTTCGAAGGAGGTTGGTGTTCCATGGTCGTTCCGACTCCTTGCCGGAGTCGTCTCTCTTTCGTGCCTTCGGCTTCTGCGCGTCGATTAGGTAGTAGGAGTCATTACCTAGAGCTCTGCTGATGATGAAGGGGCCCTCCCAAGGGGCTGAGAGCTTGTGTTGGCCGGCTGTTCGCTAGATCAGCCGGAGCACAAGATCGCCCTCTTGGAAAGATCTTGGCCTGACCTTCCGATTGTGGTAGCGGCGCAAACCCTGCTGGTAGATGGCAGACCGGCTGAGGGCTAACAGCCGGCCTTCTTCCAGCAGGTCGACGCCGTCTTCTCGTGCTTCCTTGGCCTCCGCCTCCGTGTACATGGTTACTCGAGGCGAGTCGAACTCGATGTCGGTTGGGATGATCGCCTCGGTACCATACACGAGGAAGAAAGGAGTGAAGCCGGTTGACTTGTTTGGGGTAGTGCGCAGACTCCAGAGGACAGCCGGCATCTCATCGAGCCAACAGCCGGCTGAACGCTCCAGTGGCACGACCAGTCAGGGCTTGATGCCGGAGAGGATGAGGCCGTTGGCTCGCTCGACCTGGTCCTTTGACTGCGGATGGGCGACGGACGCTAAGTCCAGCTGGATACCTTGGGCTGCGCAGAAACGTGCCAAGGCTCCTTTGGCAAAATTCGTGCCATTGTCGGTGATGATGCTGTGTGGCACGCCGTACCGAGTTGTTATGTCTGCGATGAATGTCACAGCAGTCGGCCCATTCAGCTTCTTGATCGGCTTTGCCTCAATCCACTTGGTGAATTTGTCCACGACGACAAGCAAATGCGTCATGCCGCCGCGTGCCGTCTTGAATGGGCCCACCATGTCCAGTCCCCAAACGGCGAAGGGCCAGGTGAGGGGAATGGTCTTGAGTTCCGAAGCCGGCATGTGTTGCTTGGAGCTGAAGAGTTGGCACCCTTTGCAATATTTAACTAATTCTTTGGCGTCATCCAAAGCAGTCGGCCAGAAGAAACCATGGCGGAAAGCTTTGGCGACGAGTGATCTTGAAGCCGCATGGTGGCCGCATTCTCCTTGGTGAATGTCTCTGAGGATTGCAATGCCCTTCTCTTGCCCGATGCACCGTTGGAGGACTCCAGTGACACTGCACTTGACGAGTTCTCTGTTGACGATTGTGTATGCTCCGTCTCGACGTTGGACTTGTCTTGCCTCTGTTTCGTCAGCCGGCAGATCTTGGTTTACTAGGAAGTTGAGGATGGACTGAGCCCATGACGGAGCCGCGACTTCTCCTACTGCCAATGTGGCTACTGTCACCAGGGTGGGCGGGCTGGGTGGTGAAATGCTGGAGTCGGCCGCCGGCTGTTGTGTTGGTGCAGTCCCCGGGCCGGCTACTGCAGTCCCCGAGCCGGGTGTGGCAGTCCCCGAGCCGGTTGCCGAAGTCCCCGGGTCGACTACTGAAGTCCCGGGGTCGCCTGCTTGGTTCTTCGAGCCGGACCCGGCCGCGTCGGGGTCAGGCGGTACGAAGATGGAATCGGACTCTGGAGACGGCTTGATGGACGGCTTGAGGAGGTGTTGTAGAGCGACGCCGGTTGGTATTGCTTGCCGAGTGGAGCCTATTCGAGCCAGGGCATCGGCTGGCTCGTTGTCGGCTCGCGGTACGTGGAGGAACTCGCATCCTTCAAAGTATCCGCTGAGTTGTTGAACCAGGAAGCGGTAGCTTGCCATATTTGCGTCCATAGCATCCAAGTCGCCGGATGATTGCTGGACCACCAAGTCCGAGTCGCCATAACATAGGATCCGGCGAATGCCGAGTTCTTTGGCAACCCGGAGCCCGTGTATGAGCGCCTCGTACTCGGCCACGTTGTTGGAGGCGGCAAAGTGAATTTGCAGCGTGTATCTGAGCTCGTCGCCTTTGGGAGAGGTAAGGACGACGCCGGCTCCCAAGCCGGTGCGCATCTTGGACCCGTCAAAGTGCATGCGCCAATGGGTGGAGTCGGGAGCCGGCGGCAGGTACTGGGTCTCGGCCCAGTCGACGAGAAAGTCGGCCAGTGCTTGGGACTTGATGGCAGTGCGGGGCTGGTAGAAGATTGTGTAAGGGGCCAGCTCGATGGCCCATTTCGCCACCCGGCCGGATGCGTCCTGGCTACCTATTATCTTGGCCAGCGGGGCGGTGCATACGACCGTGACGGGATGCTCTTGAAAGTAGGGTTTCAGCTTCTTGGCGGTGAAGTACACGCCGTAACACATCTTCTGGTAGTGCGGGTAGTTCTGCTTTGAAGCGAACATCACCTCGCTCAAATAATACACCGGCCTCTGGACCGACTGGGCTCGGCCTTCTTCTGGGCGTTGGACTACGATGACGGTGCTGACCACCCGGCTGGTTGCGGCAATGTAAAGGAGCATAGGCTCTTTCTCAGTCGGCGCCGCTAGGACGGGCGGCGTGGCCAGCATCTTCTTCAGCTCGTGAAAAGCTTGGTCGGCCTGGTCGTTCCACTCGAAGTGAGTGCTCTTCTTCATGAGGCGGTAGAGGGGGAGAGCTTTCTCTCCGAGCCGGGTGATGAAGCGGTTCAAGGAGGCCAAGCATCCGGTGAACTTTTGGATGTCTCGAAGCTTGGTGGGGATCGCCATTCTCTCGATGGCCTTGATCTTCACCGGGTTGCATTCGATGCCGCGTTCGGAGACCAGGAAGCCTAGGAGCTGGCCGGCCGGCACTCCGAACACGCATTTCTCGGGGTTGAGCTTGATTTGGAACCGGCGTAGGTTCTCAAACGTTTCTTTGAGGTCTTCCAGCAAGGTGCCGCGCTTCTCCGTCTTCACCACAATGTCGTCCACGTAGACGTGAGCGTTTCTGCTGAGTTGCTTGAGGAGGCACTTCTGCATGCAACGCTGAAAAGTGGCACCGGCATTTCTTAAGCCGAATGTCATAGTCAGGTAGCAGAAGGCTCCAAATGGCGTGATGAAGGCGGTCTTCAGGCGGTCGTCCGGATCTAGCTTTATCTGGTGATATCCTGAGTAAGCATCCAAGAAACTCAACAGCTCGCATCCGGCCATGGAGTCTATCACTTGGTCTATCCTCGGCAGGGCAAAGGGATCTTTAGGGCAGGCCTTGTTGAGGCTTGTCTAGTCTATACACATGCACCACTTGTTGTTCTTCTTTAACACGAGGACCGGGTTGGCAAGCCACTCTGGAAAGAAGACTTCCATAATGAAGCTGGCTGCCAGAAGCCGGGCTATCTCCTCCCCTACAATCCTTCTCTTTTCCTCTGAAAGTCGGCGGAGGGGCTGCTTGACTGGTTTCGCGTCTTTTCGAACGTGTAGTTTGTGCTCGGCGAATTCCTTCGGAACACCCGGCATGTCCTTGGGGGACCATGCAAAGACGTCCTGATTCTCACGGAGGAAATCGGCGAGCTCGCCTTCCTATTTGCTGTTTAGGTTTGCCCCGATGACGGCGAACCTCTCTGGGTGCTCGGGGTCAAGAGGTATCTTCTTCATCTCCTTGGCCGACTGGAAAGATCCTTGAGCATCATGCTCCTTGGGATCGGGGGACACGGCCGACTGCTTGCCGGCTATGGCCACGACTCGGTCCAACATCTTCTTTTCTTCGGCAATCACAAGGGACTCGGTCAGCCGGCTGCTGGCTGCTGTGCACTCAGAGGACTTCTTGTAATCGCCGGCTACGGTGATGACGCCTTTTGTGCTTGGTATCTTCATCTTGAGGTATGCATAGTGGGGGACTGCCATGAATTTGGCCAAGGCAGGTCGGCCAAGCAATGCATGGTAAGGGCTCTCCAGGTCCACCACTTCAAACCAGATCGCTTCCCGGCGGAAATGCTCCTTGTCCCCAAAAAGTACATCAATCTTGATCTTGCCAATGGGGGCGCAGGACAGGCCGGGTACGATGCCATGGAACACTATCCGAGTAGGCATGAGTTGCTTTGTCTTGACGTTTAGCTTCTCCAGGGTGTCACGGTACAAGATGTTGATGCTGCTCCCGCCGTCTATCAGCACGCGGGAGAAGCGGGCAGCGCGTCTGTTCGTCACGAGGGTGGCTTCCAGGACCAACGCATAAGAGCCGGGAGACGGCATCACCTATGAATGGTCGGCCCGGCTCCAGATGATGGGTTTTTCTGACCAATGCATGTGTCCGGCGGGGTTGGCAGCGACCACGCTGACTTCCTGGTGCTCTCGGCGTTTGTCGTGCCGGTCTTCGAGTTGGCTTGTAAAGACGATGTAGGTTGCTTGCTCGTCGGGGAATTCGTCGTGCACGGCTCCGACTGCGGGCCGAGCGGCTGGAGGCGGCGGGCCGGCAGGCGGAGGCGGTGCGAGCCCTTCGCCTTTGGAGATTCGGGTGAGCCAATGGCACTTCCGAGTTGTGTGGTTGGACGGCTTCGCGCCGCTGTGGAACTTGCACGGCGCGTCGAGAGTTTGCTCGTAGGAGAAAGCCGGCTGCCAAGCCGGCCGGCCGCCCTTGGGCTTCTTGGGCGTGGGTCGCCCTTCAGGCAGCACGTCTTCAACTGTGGCCACCTGCTGGCTGGCGGGAGGGGGCGCGCGGCCCTTGCACTTGTGGTCGTTCGAGTGTGGGCATCAGCCGGAATCCCCAGCAGGCGTCTTGGGCGCCGGGTTGAGTACTTTTCTGGACGCGTCTACCCGGAGCTCGGTCTTCATTGAGGAGTCGGCGGTGGCGTACTTGTCCGCTATGTCCAGAAGCTCGTCGAGGGTAGTCGGCTCGTCACAGAGAAGCTTGTGCTTGAGGAGGGTGCCTTCTCGGCACCCGGCTGTGAAGTATTCTATGGCTTGCACCTCGTGCACCCCTTCGCAAGAGTTGCGGAGCTCGGCCCAACGCGTGAGGTAGTCGCGAGTGGACTCGGCTGGGCCCTGTACGCACGGGGAGAGCTGCCTGGGCTTGGGGCCCGCTTGTAGGTGCTGGTGAAGTTGCGGACGAAGGCTTCTGTGAAGTCTAGCCAGCTGTTGATGCTGCGTGGTTTGAGGCTGTTGAGCCAGGTCCGCGCCATGCCTTGCAGCATGAGGGGCACGTACTTAACAGCAACGCGTCGGTTGCCGTTGGCTATGCTAACCGCTGTGGAGTAGTCGATCAGCCAATCTTCCGGCTTCACGGAGCCGTTGTACTTGGGCGTGTCTCTTGGGAGCGAGAACCCTTTGGGGAAGGGCTCGTCGCGGATGTGGCGGCTGAAGCAAGGCGGACCGACATCGTCTTCTTCTTCCAGCGCTAGGGATCGCGCCAGGCGGTCGATCCGATGGCGGGCGTCATTCTCGCCGACTCCTTCGTGGCAACCTAGTCGGCCGCTGAGAGTCGGGTGCGCCACTGACGGCGGGGTGGGATATCTCTCTCCACGGGGTTGAGGCGGAGGCGGGTTGTCGCGCCATTCCATGGCTCGGGGATGGCCGTCCGCGTCTCGCTCGATGGAGATTCGGGTCCGGCTTCGGCTGGCCGCCGACTCTTTCTCGCGCCGCACGCGGGCGTTGCTCGTAGTCGGTGTCGGGGACGTCGCGCCGTGATCTCGGCGCGGGGGAGGGCTTCCCACGCGGCGTCGGCTTCATGCCGCCGTGCAGCCGCGTCAATCAGTTGCTGGATGCGCCGGGTCATGTGGGGGAGTTCTTCGGCCCCCAGTCCGTCTAGCTCGTCTACGGCCGCCTGGGAGGCGCGCAGGTTCTCGAGTGGAGTGGCGTAGACTGGGCGGTCGACTCCTAACGTGTCGGCAACGACAGCGCCGCGCTGTCTGACAACGCCGACCCGGCTGGGCCCGCCTGGGGGCGGCGTGCCAAAGGCGGCGCGGTCGGCCTCGCGTCGGTGGGCCTCAGCGAGGCGTCTCATGGAAACCAATTTCCGGCCTTCCGCGAGGAGGGCGAGGCGGCGAGCCTCTAGTGCTTCAGCGTCGGCGTCGGCCGGAAGGGGGATGGACAAGTGGTGGACCGCCGCGTGTGGGGCGTCGTGGGCGCTCTCGTCAGCAGCGCCATCGTGGCCGATGACCATCACCTCGGTGGTGACAGCGTCACAGCCATCGGCTCAGGGAAGCGGGTCGTTGTAGATCATGACGTTGGTGGGGAAGGTGTCGAACGAGGCCGTGTCGGAATCGACAGGCATCGGATCGGTGGAGCCAACCGACTCCAGATCCACAGCGGGCTCGCTGGAGACATGGAGCTGGCCGAGGAGGTTGGCGAGGTGGTCGGTGCCCGCATCGGAGGCGAGCTCGTCGGAGATGAGGGTTTTGTCGAGGAGATTGGCGAGGCTGCTCGCCGCGCAGATGCTGGTGACGCCTTGCAGCGCGTCGTGGCAAGCGCCATCGGGCGTGCCGGGCTGGCTACGCTCGCTGGGAGGAAGAGGGTTCCCGTCCAGAACAGGTCTCCGGACGACGGTGCACCTAGCCCCATGGTGGGCGCCAAATGTCGGGTGGTAGGTGCGACATATGCCAACGGGTGGCTTATCATTGTGGGAGCCAGTAAGACGTCGCCGGTGCCTGGAAATAGGATGAGGTGAAGACATGCACGCCGGTGAATCTTACCCAGCTTCGGGGCTCTCCGTGGAGATAACACCCCTACTGCTGCTCTGCGGGGTCTTCGCATGATCACTAGATGGACAAGTAGCTACACAATGCTCCTTGAGCTGTTCGGTGGGAGGAGGAAGAAGGGCACGGCTAGCTTGCTTCTTCTCCTTGTGTGGTGTCTAAAACTAGCTCGGGGTCCAACCCTTTGCATGGGCGTCCCGGGGGGTTTATATAGGCCTACCCCCCGGGGGTACAATGGTAATCCGGCTGGGCGTGGGGCCCAGCCGTCTGTGTCTACACTTGCCGGCTTCTGCGCCGACTGCTGGGGCCCGCCGGCTGGTGGGTCCCGCCGGCTGCCAACTCCTTGGCAACAGGCAGGCCCCACTGCCAAGGGTCTTGTCGGTGGCTGGTTACTGTTGCCTCAACCTGATGACGAGGGCTTCGTCGAGGTAAGCGTGGCTACAGTGCCGCCGTCCGGCGGGCGATCGCTGTAGCCTTACCGCGTCTTGTCTCTTTACTGGGGCGCCTCCTTCGAGGGGGGAAGCGAGCCGGCTGCGGGGAGCCGGCCCCATCTCGGGCCGACTGGGGGAGGCCTGGCCGCCTTCGGGCGTCTCTCTGCCCAAAGGGGCCCACCGCCCATGGTCCGTGTTGGCGGCCCGTCGTGGGTGACATCGGGGTCAACATGGCAATAGTGCCGCGCCGGACGGGTCATGCCCACTCCGTACGGCGCACTGTGCCAGGCGTGCTCCGGGATTCGGGGGTGGCAGGCTTCACTGTAGCCACACCCCGTCACATCGCCGCTAGGTGGATGCAAACTTTGAGGGTATGGTCTCGACCGCTTTATGGGAGCCGGCTTCTTGGAGTCGGCCTTCTCTCGACCGGCTTCTCGAAGTCAGCCCTCCCATGGCTTTCTTCATGAGGGCTAAAGTCGGGCCGTCTTCCGAAAGCCGGCCTGGGTGACAGCCAGCAAGGGGAAGGCGGCCCCATGTCTTGGATTCTTGAGAGCCGGACGGGCTCGTAATTTTTTCAAAAGGGCCAGGGGAAGCCGGCTAGGCTACCCATGGCTATTTACTCCGACATGTTCATCGGGAGGGGTGTGGCGTACCGCAAAATGGGACTCCACGAGATACTTTTCATCTCCACCGTCGACCTCCTCCGGCCTCCACGGGCTACTGTTTATCCACCATCGACCTCCTCCAGCCTCCACCTGCGACTGTTCATCCATGGGCTCCTGTTCATCCAGCATCTACCGCTCCTCCACCGGCTACTGTTCAACCAGCCCTCTC
Organism: Triticum dicoccoides; assembly: GCF_002162155.2. Taxonomy (NCBI): domain Eukaryota; kingdom Viridiplantae; phylum Streptophyta; class Magnoliopsida; order Poales; family Poaceae; genus Triticum; species Triticum dicoccoides. Next base: position 661,012,553 of record NC_041384.1, read on the forward strand.
CATGGGGTCCTGTTCAACCACCCCTCCATGGGCTACTGTTCATCCAGCCCTCCACCGGCTACTGTTCAACCAACCCTCCACGAGGTCCTGATCATCTAGCCCTCCACACACGGGGTCCTGTTCATCCAGCGGCAACGGCCTCTACTACCACGGGGTCCTATTCATCCAACCCCACCGGGAACTGTTCATCCACCCCCCCAACAACGCTCACTGTTCATCAAAAGGCAGCAGGTTTGATCGGCTTCAGTTAGCAGCAGTAGCGAAGGAATCGATCAATCGGGTTCAGTTAACAGCCATCGATCGATCGCTCAGGATCAGTAACGCGTAGCCTGCATTGCAATCACTCGGGTTCAGTTAGAGTCCAACGCCTCGCTCGGGTTCAGTTAGAGCGCAATGCCTCACACACACGCGCATATGTACGAGAGAAACACATATCGCTCGGCCCCGACCACCCACTATAACCGGGAACTCCCCGATATTTTCCTCGCCCTTACTTTTATCATGATTTTTTCTATCATGGATGGCCCAAAGAATGTCATGCAGCTGCGTCTCCGGCTAGCCCACATTTAACGTACCCATAAAAAAATTAACTAGTGCTTAAGGCGAGGCAAGGCCTGAAACGGAGAAATAGAATTGTATGGCGTTCGTTTCTGAAAAAGAATCATTTTACTTCCTACCATTTCCGTGTCAAACTGAAGATTTGCATCATGTTCATTTCCTAAAAGAATCATTTTACTTCCTGCCCTTTCTGTGTCAAACGGAAGATTTGCATCATGTTCATTTCTTGAAAATAATCATTTTACTTCCTACCCTTTCTGTGTCAAACGGAAGATTTGCATCACGTTCATTTCCTAAAAAGAATCATTTTACTTCTTACCCTTTCCGTGTCAAACGGAAATTTGCATCACATTCATTTCCTAAAAAGGAAAACATTTGCATCGCGTTCGTTTCCTAAAAAGGAAAACATTTGCATCGCGTTCATTTCCTAAAAACATTTGCATCGCGTTCGTTTCCTAAAAAGAATTCATATTTCCCGCATGGAATGGAGAAAAATATTTGCATCGCATTCCTTTCCAAACAAGAATTCGAATGTCCCACGCAAAGCCTCTTCGATTGGTAGCCACGGTACGCGCGCACACCGCCTGGCCGTCGACTATAAATAGCGACACCGCCATCCGCAAGCATCTGCACCTTTGTCACTCCAGATCCCGGGTTGCTAGCCAGTGTAGTGAACTAGTGACGGCGATGTCGAATCACGCCGCCGCCACCACCACTGGCCTATTAGTCATGCGCAGGGTCGAGGCGACCGCAAGGTGGTTCTCCATTGATCCCGGGCCCGCCGACGTTGAGTGCCAATTTGCGGTGTCTGTGAGGTGCTATGTGAAGCGGTCCCTCGTGTTCCACGGAAGCGGCCAGCCCCCGCCCGTGATATACCAACCATATATCGGGGCAAGCAACGGTTGCTTCATGAAGTTCGGTGTCAGAAACCTTTCCATGCTCCAGAGTGACGGTGCCTGCCGCTGGGCGCTCCGCAGGATGCTGGCGAGAATGCCCCAGCTCTGGGTGCTCCGCCTCACTGACGACGAGTTGGACGATGTCGTACCCTCGAACGTGGTGCCGCAGATCGTCCGCGCGGCGTGCGGTGACAACGCCACCCACGGCTTCACCTTTTGCTTCGTCATGGAGGTGGACCGACAGTTCATACATGATGAGAAGGCTCTCCTGATGGCGTGTAGGGAGGGGGAGTTGGGCAGCAGTGATAAGCCCGAGAACTGCCCGATCTGCTTGGAGGGACTTGAGGGAGAGCCCGTCGTGCAGCCGCCGAGGTGCCCGCACGTGTTCCACCGCCAGTGCATTTTTAGGTGGATCTGCAAGGCGACGACATGCCCGATTTGCCGCCGCGATGTGAGGATCTGTGCCCTGCCTGAGTTTCTTGTTCTGTAGTAGGGCACTCATGAGACGTACAGTTCAAGGTTGAGTAGAACAGCAGTATCCAGTCTCCTTTTTTTCAAATATCAAAGATTGCAAGATCATCGTCAATATTTCTGTCAGTTATTCCCTTCTTTGTTAGGGATTTAGTCATTTATCTATTATGTTCATTGAAAGATTGTAAGGTAGTCGTCATATTTCATCCAGTTATCCCTTCTTTGTCAGAGATTTCTCCCCATAAAGTGAATCATAATGAGGACTTGCAATTTGTAGAAATTAGCAAGCACGTAGTACTTTCTTCCTATTCTGATCCAGAGTATGTTCGGTCACCCTGGAACCTCTCTCCCTCCTCTTTCTCCCTCCTCGCGCCACGGCAGCCCCGACCGCGGCACTGTGGCCTATCAGACTTCGCCCCTCCCACGTCTGACCCTCCCTGCTCCTCTAGGACTCTTCTGACTCTCTCACGTTGCCGTCCAAGCCCGCTTGCGAGCGCACACGTACACGGTTACGCCAGAGCCGTGGCCACGACTAGATGGCAGTCCACGGCCACGGCGTTGTCGCCCCAGCTATTTAAGCCGGCCCCAAAGCCTCCCGACCTCACCATCAGCCTCACCTTCCTCCTAGCTTCCTCCCCAGCCTCTCCACTGAGCTCCAAGAGGCCCCCTGCTATCCCATTTCCGCCACGGCCGCTACCTCGGCGCGCTCAAATTAGAGCAAGTCGAGCCTCCTCCCTCCTTTCTACCGCCACCAGAGGCCTCCACCGAGCTCCCTAGAGCATCCCTGCCTGTCACATCCCTAGCTAGTCACTGCTTGTCCTTGCATCAATCTTCTTGCATCATGTTTAAATTCATGAAAGTTGAATTGGGAAAAGTGGAAAGCCTCAGAAATCATTTCTAAAAATGATCAACATTAAAAATTGCTTCAAATAAACCCAAGAAAATGTTCCTGTTAAGCTATAAAAATATTGGCAAGAGGTAAATTCAAACCAATATTTTTGGAGTCACAGAAATATTTATTTTGAGCATTTGAGTTAATCCAATAATTATTTGCATTGGATTTATATATGTGATATATTAACTATATGTCCAATAATTCTGATAATTGTTGAGGGGCTTTGGAATAATCCATTTAGTCCCTACAAAAATTGTCAGAAGCAGAAAAATTAGTTTGGTTCAAAAACCAAATTAAAACAAATGTCAGAAATAGAAAACAGAAACTATAATGAAGGAAAGAGAGAGAAAGTTTTTACCTGGGCTTCTTACCTGCAGCAGAGCCGGCCCAGCTCCTATTCTGGCCCAGCCCACCATGGGATCCCCGGTCTTCTTCCTCCTTTCACAGAAGCACAGCGCGCGCGTGGCCGCTGCGTGCGAGCACACGCCCCGTCACCTCCTGCTTGCTGCCGAGCTTCTGGACGCCCTGGACGCCGACATGCACCCCCTGGAACCCTCTCACTCTCTCCCGACCTCTTCCCCCTCCTCTGCTCTCTCTCCCTCTCGCGCCCGAGCGCAGCCGCAGCCGCGCCGCCATAACGCCGCAGCCACCGTGCTCCCCTCGCCTCCCCGTGTTGTCCATTACCTCCGTCGCGACCTCCTCGACGAACCGCATGCTGCCGGACGCCCCATAGCGTCGTCATCTTCGACATCTCCATCACCGGCCGCCGGAGATCTCCCTCACCGCTCCGCTCGCTCCGGTGCTTCCCCGAGCTCGTCCACCCGCTCAACATGCTCACTGTGAGCTCCTGCCCCGGACACCCCTCCTCTTTGCCTCGCTTGCACACTGTAGCAACCCTGTCGCCTGCGCCCGAACGTGCCGCCGCCCGAGCTCGTCGCCGACGAGGCTCCGGTGACCATTTGGTCCCGCTCATATGTCTGTTAGCCTCGTACGCACGTGAAGAGCTCGGAGGTACTAACTGCTAGCTTCTCCGCGCGTTGTGTCGTCCGTTTCGTCGATGTCCGAGCTCCGGTCGCCGCCCAACTCGCTGCCGTCGCTGCCACCGGCCACCCCAGCCCGCCCCACATGCTCAACGAGATGTGCCTCACCGCGCCGCGCCCGTAGAGCCCAGCCACGTGACCTCCCATCGCCGGAGATGGCCGGATGAGGAACGCCGGCGGCTAAACGCTGGCTAGGTGACATGGCAGGTCAGTTTAGCCACTAACCCCGCGGTTAGTTTAACCCGGGTGCCACTAACGGATGGGACCCATGTGCTAATTAATCCCGGGATTTATTCCCTGTTTAACTTAGACTAACCCACCGGGCCCACACGTCAGGTTGACTTTGCTGACGTGGCTGTTGACCGGACCCACCTGTCATTGACCCTAGGATGCACTAGGTCACTGACCAGTGGACCCCACTGGTCAGGTTTGACCTGGTCGATGCCTATTGACTGCTGACGTTACCCTGACGTAGTGCTGACGCAATAATGTAATTTCTGGATTAAAAACAATTCTGGAAATTCCTGAAATTGCTTTAAACTTCAAAAATTCATAGTAATTCAACCATAACTCAGATGAAGATAATTTATATATGAAAAATTATCAGAAAAATGCAATCTGTCCATCTGTACCATTTTCATGCATGATAGACCAACTTATACATACTGTATAAGTGAAAACATGATAATTGCATTTTAAGTGCTTAATGTGGAGCTTGCATATGAACCTTTGGTTAATATGGACTTCCGCTAAATTGTTGCTAGATGCATTAGCACAAATCATAACATCATTACCATGTCACATTCATGCATCATATTATGCATTGCATTGATTGTGTTCTTCCTTGTTTGCCGGTAATTGTTCCCTCTCGATAGACGTGTTCCGGGGATGAGATCGATGACAACGATGAAGAACTATACTATCTTCAGAAGTGCCAGGCAAGCAAACCCCCTTGTTCATTCTGATACAATCCCACTCTCTCGCTCCTGCTCTCTTTTACTGCATTAGGATAACAATGATTCAACTGTTACATGCTATGGTAGTTGAACCCCTTTCCTCTGCATGACCTGTCATTGCCACAGTAAATAGATGAAACCCACTATCATGAGTAGGAGTTGTTTGAGCCCTGATGTGCTTACTCATTCATGCTTGTTTGTCATGCCTGCTATTGCTTGGAGTTCTGTCAGGTCTGATTCATCATGGATGAATTGGAAAGTTGTGAACATGTCCTACTGTGTGTGAGCTAAGTGTGTTGAACACGATTTGGTAAAGGTATCGATGAGAGGCCATGTAGGAGTACATGGTGGGTTGTTTCATTGGAACCGTCCTTAAGCACCGAGATCTATATGTGTGATTTAAGAACCAGCTACTACCATGCATTGGGATCCTTAATTGGCCCTCTCGGCTTCTTAACCACCCAAGTCCTCTGTTCAGGAGTTGCAACTAGTTTCTGGTGTTTATAGGATACGTGTTGGCGGTCGTACGTAGCGCTAACCCCAGGGGTGGGCTATGATGATGTAGATACACCATGGCTGGGTATGCCAGGCGCCCGTTTGGTGTCTCGGAACCCTGTACACATCGTTCGGGGCCGTATGTGGAAACCTCGGCCGGACTCCCTGCGGATGGAACCTGGATAGGCGATAAACCTAGACTAGAGACTTGAGTGTTTAGGTAGGCCGTGGCCAACACCCTCATTGGGCTTCCGCTTGAAGGTTGCCGAGTACATGTCATGTAAACGGCGGTAAGTGGTGAGAGCGTGTATGAAGAAGTACACCCCTGCAGGGTTAACATCATCTATTCGAATAGCCGCGTCCGTGGTAAAGGACTACTTGGTTGCCTATACAGTTCATAGACAAGTGAAAGTGGATACTCTAAAATGCCAAGATAAGCGTGACTGCTATGGATGGTGTTCTCGTAAGGAGACGGGAGCGGATCCATAGTGGTGTATTGATATGGTGAATATATGGACACCACCTCAAAAGAGTTGTCTGCTTGCTGCAGTTAAACTCCACTACCCCCTTTGTTGATACTGATGCATATGTAGTTAGTTCTGATATAAGTCTTGCTAGGTACATTTGTACTCATGTTTGCCTATTTTATGTTTTTTGCAGAGAGACGTCAGTCTCGCTAGTAGTTCCGCGTGGACTTCGATGTTTAGCTTGTTACCTCAGCTACGATCCTGTGCCCTCGGCAGGGTCTGCTAGATAGTCAGGCTTCTCAGCCTTTTTCATTTGTAGTTGTCTGTACTCAGACAAGTTAAGCTTCCGCATGTGCTAGTTGCTTGTATGCTCTGTATGTTGGGTCATGAGACCCATGTTTGTAATACTTGGCTCCTCGGAGCCTAATGAATAAATACTTTGAGTCGTAGAGTTTTGTTGTGATGCCATGTTGTATTTACACATATCGAGCATATTGTGTGTATGATTGAAATGCTTGGTATGTGTGGGATCCGACAACCTAGTTGTCTATCCTTGGTAGCCTCTCTTATGTGGAAATGTAGTCTAGTGCTTCCACTGAGCCATGGTAGTCTGCTACAGCCCGGTTACCGGAGTCCTGTTAGCCCAGTTGCTACTGCTCCGGAACACTTAGACTGGCCGACATGTGATTCATTTCGTTCCTATATCTGTCCCTTTGGGGAAATGTCACACGGAGACATCCGGAGTCCTGTTAGCCTGCTATAGCCTGGGTTCCCGGAGTCCTGTTAGCCCAGTTGCTACAGCCCGGATTCATACGCTGTTGACCGACATGCCCGAGGTTGATTCATGTATGCCTCTCCCTGTAAGTTAGTGCCACTTTGGGTTCACGACTAGTCATGTTGGCCCGGGTTCTTTGTCATATGGATGCTAGCAACACTATCTTATACGTGAGCCAAAAGGCACAAATGGTCCCGGGCCATGGTAAGGTGACACCCGTGGGAATACTGTGCGTGAGGCCGCAAAGTGATATGAGGTGTTACAGGCTAGATTAGTGTGACTTAGAATCAGGGTCCTGACAGCTTTGGTATCAGAGCCTGACTGCCTGTAGGATTACCAAGCCAAACTGGACGAAGTTGTGTCTAGAAATGCTTTAGTTATGTAAGGGAATTGTTTGTGGAAGGGAACGTAAGGCTCTTTTTACTCCTTTACCTTATGCCCTTCTGATCCGAGTCACCCTCATCTTTTCTACGGGGATTAAGAACTAGGCTTCTCATCTTTCTATCAGATCACGTGTTACTAATCTATAGACTTATAAGATTGATGGTTTCAAGCCCCAGTTCAGTTCCTACTACTTCTATGTGTTGACAGTTGATCTCAGAACCTTAATATTGTGTTGTTGAGTGGTTATGCCACCATTTTGCAGGAAGTCTCAAATATTTTGAGCATTTATAGCTGTTATGTTGTCCGAGTCATCCCAGGTCTCTAAATAGTCTGATGCAATTGCAAACCCCTTCCTCCTGTTCCCAATGTCCATTTGGGCCAGATTAATCACACTAATCGGTGAGTTGAGGTACTCTGTTGCCTCGACTTATATGTTGGAGCTATTATTATGACCCTAGGTGTTTTAGGGAGTCACCAAGTAATCTAGCCATGTTTTGTGTTTCTGGTGTGACGATTTTGGCCACCATTCTCGATAGCATCCCGTGATTCCATTTAGTAGTAGGTATTCTACTCCTGGGTTTATGAACCCGAGAATTACTCTACTTACTTCATGTTGATAGTGTTTGCTAGTTCCTTTAGGATATTAGTAATCTTTGCGATGGTCCTCGAGGTCCGTGGTATTTTCTTCTTCCAAATACCATGAAATGCTTATGGCAAAAGTTCTTTGAACCAAAAGATCACAACAAGAGTGCTCTTGATGAGTTCCTCGTTTTATATTGTGAATCTGCCAGTTCTACTTTCTGCATGGGTTATTCGGAAGGAATGTTGAGCTTTGCTCGACATACTAATATATGCACCCACAACTCAGAAAACTGTATGTTCCTTTGAGTTGTCCCTCTTTAGTTGTTTTCTGACCTTCGTCCATCAATTGATAGTCAAGAGTATGCGTGCATTCATTCATCGATACCTATTACTCTTGTGGTCCGTCAAGCCATTTTATTTCAGAATGACTAGGAGAAACAAACTTCAGTACCTCATCCATATCCAAGGATGGGTCAAAATAGTTGTGTATCACAGATCAAAATGCCAATCCAGCTTCTGATTCTGTTCTACCCTGAAGTATTGCCCTCTTTATATCAAGAATGTCGTGGGAATTGCACCACCTCCTATGAACTCTTGATACAGTGATACTTCTCACCATCACCGTTCATTCCCCGGTCTCCGTGTTATTGTAACCGGAATGCCGACAAGTGAACCGTGATGTGTGAAATCAATACTTCTAGCAACCCTGTTGCTTGAGAGTTAATGGACGATAATTTCATTCTTAGCGTGCTGGTTACTGAATTATCATTCTAAGATTGATCGTGCTTCCTAGTCCATTTTTCCTGGTGCACTCTCCGATCAATGAGTTTGGATTATGTTAATTCCTCGCTCTTTTGATAATATCGTCTTGCCTGAAGAGCAAGATTATTCTTGAGCTTAATAACATATCGGTGGTTCGTGATTTTCTGATTATCTTCTCGGAAGTATCACCAGGTTGTTCCCCGACTGTTATGTTGAGCTCGTGATCAAGTTGGTTTTCTTATAAATCACCCCTTCTCCAAGAATCTGTGTTGGATATCCCTCAGCTAGTTGGTTTAGCTAGATAACAACTTGGAGATTTGGAAGGTAAAATCTTTGCTTAACTTAGTTCATCTCTAAGGGATATCTTCTGTGTGTGTGTGTTGAAGAAAGATGATATCTTCATCGATTGGTTCTCGTGATCAGGTGTTGAACCTATCGTCTTTCCCAAACCTTGATTTGAGTGTGGGCCATTGAGGGAGTCCTGGATTAGGGGGTCTCCGGACAGCTGGACTATCTCCATTGGCCGGGCTGTTAGACTATGAAGATACAAGATTGAAGACTTCGTCTCGTGTCCAGATGGGACTCTACTTGGCGTGGAAGGCAAGCTAGGCAATACATATATGGATATCTCCTCCTTTGTAACCGACCTTGTGTAACCCTAACCATCTCCGGTGTCTATATAATCTGAAGGGTTTTAGTCCGTAGGACAACAATCACAACATACAATCATACCATAGGCTAGCTTCTAGGGTTTAGCCTTTCTGATCTCGTGGTAGATCTACTCTTGTAACACCCATATCATCAATATTAATCAAGCAGGACGTAGGGTTTTACCTCCATCAAGAGGGCCCGAACCTGGGTAAAACTTTGTGTCCTTGCCTCCTATTACCATCCGGCCTAGACGCACAGTTCAGGACCCCCTACCCGAGATCCGCCAGTTTTGACACCGACATTGGTGCTTTCATTGAGAGTTCCTCTGTGTCGTCGCCGTTAGGCTTGATGGCTCCTACTATCATCGATAGCGATGCGGTCCAGGGTGAGACTTTTCTCCCCGGACAGATCTTCGTATTCGGCAGCTTTGCATTGCGGGCTAATTCGCTTGGCCATCTGGAGCAGATTGAAAGCTACGCCCCTGGCCATCAGGTCAGATTTGGAAGTTTGAATTACATAGCCAACATCCGCGGGGACTTGATCTTCGATGGATTCGAGCCACAGCAGGGTGCGCCGCACTGTCGCGATGGGTATGACCTAGCTCTACCACCGGACGGTACCCCAGAGGCCACGCCCGCATCAGCTCCGACCCTTAGCTCGGAGCCAACTGTGCCAATCGAGGACAGGTGGCTAGACACCGCCTCAGGGGCTGCAGTCTCGACGGCGATCGAGCCAAACACCAGCATAATCCTTTGCGCAGCCCGTAACTCCAAGGTGCCGGACTCTCTTCCGGACCCCGAACCATCCGCGCCCCTGCCAATTGAATCCGATTGGGCGCCGATCATGGAATTCACCGCCGCGGATATCTTTCAGCACTCGCCCTTCGGCGACATTCTGAATTCACTAAGGTCTCTCTTTTTGTCAGGAGAGCCCTGGCCGGATTAGGCCAACAGGATTGGGATGCGGACGACGAAGAAATTCGACGCCCACCCACCACCCACTTTGTAGCCACTGTCGATGATTGAACCGACATGCTCGACTTCGACTCCGAAGACATTGATGGTATGGACGACGATGTAGGAGACGAACATGAACCAGCACCTATAGGGCACTGGAAAGCCACCTCGTCGTATGACATATACATGGTGGATACACCCAATGAAGGCAATGGCAACGAGATAGCGGAGGATGACCCCTCCAAGAAGCAACCCAAGCGCCGACGTCAGCGGCGCCGCTCTAAGTCCCGCCAAACCAAAAGTGGTGATACCGGCACAGGAGATAATAACACTCCGGATAGCACCGAAGACAACAACAATGCCCTCCAGCAAGATTTAGAGCAGGAGGATGAAGGAGCCAGCTCTCCTGAGAGAGCGGCTGGCGGAGAGGAGGAGGATGACAATTACATGCCCCCTCCGAAGACGAGGCAAGCCTCGGCGACGATGAATTCGCCGTACCAGAGGATCCTGTCGAGTAAGAGCGCTTCAAGCGCAGGCTTATGGCCACGGAAAATAACCTGAAGAAAAAGCAGCAGCAGCTTCAAGCTGATCAAGATCTGCTAGCTGACAAATGGACTGAAGTCCTCACGGCCAAGGAATATAAACTCGATCGCCCCTCCAAGAGTTACCCAAGGTGCGGGTTACTACCCCGACTGGAGGAAAAAGTGTATGATATGGCTGATCGGCCACCTCGTGGCCGTAATAGAGAGACATTCCAGCCAAAAGCTCAGCCTCCACCCCAACACCATTCAAATAAAAAGGCATGGGGAGATACGCCAGACCTACGAGACATATTGGAGGACAAAGCAAAGCATTCAAGATCAATCTACGGATCACGAGGGTGCACCACTCTGCGAGACGGTAAACGTCACGCCGGATACAGTAAAAGCAAATCCAGCCAGGCCGAACATAGCAGGCAAGACCCATTCGAGCTGCGTCACGATATAGCCCAATACAGAGGCGCCGCACACCCCTTATACTTCACAGACGAAGTAATGGAACATCAATTCCCAGAAGGTTTCAAACCTGTAAACATTGAATCATACAATTGCAGAACGGATCCCGCAGTATGGATTGAGGACTTCCTCCTCCACATCCACATGGCCCACGGTGATGACTTACCTGCCATCAAATACCTCCCACTAAAACTCAAAGAACCAGTGCGACATTGGCTTAATAGCTTGCCAGCGGACTCCATTAGCTGTTGGGAAGATCTGGAAGCCGCATTCCTCGACAACTTTCAGGGCACTTATGTGCGACCACCAGACGCCGATGATCTAAGCCACATAATCCAGCAGCCAGAAGAGTCGGCCAGGCAATTCTGGACTCGATTCCTCACAAAGAAAAATCAATTTGTCGACTGTCTGGATGCGGAGGCCTTAGCAGCTTTCAAGCACAACATCCGAGACGAGTGGCTAGCCCGGCACCTTGGTCAGGAAAAGCCAAAATCTATGGAAGCCCTCATGACGCTCATGACCCGCTTTTGTGCGGGAGAGGACAGCTGGCTGGCTCGCAGTAATAACATATCAAAGAACCATGGTACCTCAGATACCAAGGATGGCAATAGCAGGTCACGTCGCAACAAACATAAGCGCCGCATTAACAGTGAAAATACCGAAGATACGGCAGTTAATGCCGGATTCAAAGGCTCTAAACCCGGTCAGCGGAAAAAGCCATTCCAACAAAGTACGCCCGGTCCGTCCAGCTTGGACCGTATACTCGATCGCTCGTGTCAAATACACGGCACGCCAGACAAGCCAGCCAATCACACCAACAAGGATTGTTGGGTGTTCAAGCAGGCCGACAAGTTAATTGCCGAAAACAAGGACAAGGGGCCGCATAGCGATGACGAGGAAGAACCCCGGTAGCCGCACACTGGAGGACAGAAGAGGTTTCCCCCGCAAGTGCGGACAGTGAACATGATATACGCAACCCACATCCCCAAGAGGGAGAGGAAGCGTGCGCTCAGGGACGTATATGCGTTGGAGCCAGTCGCCCCAAAGTTCAACCCTTGGTCCTCCTGTCCGATCACCTTCGATCGCAGGGACCACCCCACTAGTATCTGTCATGGCAGATTCGCCGCACTGGTCCTAGACCCAATCATCGACGGATTTCACCTCACTCGAGTCCTTATGGACGGCGGCAGCAGCCTGAACATGCTTTATCAGGACATAGTGCGCAAAACGGGTATAGACCCCTCAAGGATCAAACCCACAAAAACGACCTTTAAGGGCGTCATTCCAGGCGTAGAGGCCCACTGCACAGGCTCAATTACACTAGAAGTGATCTTCGGATCCCCGGATAACTTCCGCAGCGAAGAGTTAATCTTCGATATAGTCCCGTTCCGCAGTGGTTATCACGCGCTGCTTGGACGAACCGCATTTGCTAGATTCAGTGCGGTACCACATTATGCATACCTCAAGCTCAAGATGCCAGGACATCGCAGAGTTATTACAGTCAATGGAAACACAGAGCGCTCTCTCCGAACAGAGGAGCACACCGTGGCCCTTGCAGCAGAAGCGCAAAGCAGCCTTTCAAGGCAACCTACCAGTTCGGCATTTCAAAGCCCGGACACCTTCAAGCGCGCTCGGGGCAATCGGCAAATAGACCGCCTAGCACGATCTGATCTCGCGTAGCAATACGGCGGCCACCCCAATCCCAGCCCAGCGGCGATATTCATGCCACGCGTACATAATTATGCATTAAAAATACCATGGGCACAGGTGGGGAGGGGGGCACAACTGCGGCTCGCCCCAAAACGCGGCCTAAACCGCACTAGGGGCTTCCCGTTTGGTTATTTTTCTTTTTCTTTCAGGACTTTAATCTCTGGAAACGCTGTCCGGCAGCTCTATTGCCGAACACATGATACAGCAACCAAGGAGGCATACAGCTACGTTATACAACGGAATTCCCAGGTTGATTACAGATTTCATATCATTCCTCAGCTCGCCCTTGGAAGGGACATAGTCCTACTCTTTTGCTTATTGCACCATCTGTATCACTCTGCTTTAATGCAATTTTTTAATAAACAATGCATGACATTACGACTATTATTGCATTCTTGTTATATATATCCATGTGTTCATTAATGACGCCTTGCAACCGTACACTCTGGTACGGCCAATACACCAGGGGCTTACGTACCCCACAATGCGGTGTGAAAAGTCCGAACACTTTCACAAGTGCGGCACCCCGAACTTATAGTATTATATGCATCAGCTCCGAATCATGTCTTTGGTCAAATGTTGGGTTTGCACGACTCCTATGTTTTGGTACCTTACATTCCGCTCTATCGGCTAAGGTAGCACTAGGAGAACTACTGCGATTGTGCCCCAGTTCTGCCAGGCTGAGAACCTCAGTAGAGAAAGCTAAAACTGACTGTCATGATAAGGCGAGAGACTGGTCGCTGTCCGGCGAGGTTTTTTGAGTCCTTAAAGACTTATGCCGCTTAGGGCGAGGGGCCGGCTCTGTCCGGCTTACAAGCGTGTATCACACCCCGAATTCGGCCTTCCGAATACCAGGGGCTTCGCCGAAATTTAAAATTATAGAATTATATGGCTAAGTGAGAGTGATAAAGCATCATTAGTCCGGTTGCCTTGTTCGTTGTGCTGAACACCTCCCTCGAAGGACCCAAACATGGGAACAAGAGTGCTCAGGTTTATCCTGAACACCCCAGCACTCATGGCATGGGGGAAGAAGCCGAGGACTAGCCATCTCTCAGATTGGATAAACAGACAAACAGAAGGTAATATTTTAAATTCTAACAAGCGTTGCATAGAGAATACGATACAAGTTTTCATACATACAGGAGAAAACGAGCAAGTCTTATTCAAATATTACATTTTGTGAACACTCATCCGCGATAAGACGGGCACCCGGCAGAACACCCTCGTAGTACATCTCGGGGTGGCGGTGCTCCTTGCCCTCCGGCGGCCCCTCCTTGATCAGCTTCACGGCGTCTAGCTTCACCCACTGCATTTTTACACGGGCGAAAGCCCGGCGTGCACCTTCAATGCAAACGGATTGCTTGACGACCTCCAACCGTGGGCAGGCATCCACCAGCTGCCTCACCAGGCCGAAGAAGCTGTTCGGAAGGGCGTCGCCAGGCCACAACCGGACTATGAAGCCCTTCATGGCCTGATCGGCCGCCTTATGTAGCTCGACCATCTGCTTCAGCTAGTCGCTCATTGGCATCAGATGTTCAGCCTCAGCATACTGAGACCAGAACAACTTCTCCGTCGAGCTCCCGTCCTCGGCCTGGTAAAATTGTGCAGCATCGGACACATTGCAGGGCAAATCTATGAATGCTCTTGAAGAGCTCCGGATTCGGGTAAGTAATCGGTAATTCACTCTTACATGCTTGCTTTGCATATAGAAAGCCTTACCCGCCGCTATCTTCTTCATCGCGTCGATCTCCTAGAGGTCCTTCTGGGCCTCGGCCTTGGCACTCTTCGCGCTCTCATGGGCCGCGGCAAGCTCAGACTCTCGCGTCTTCAAGTCAAGCTCCAACGCCTCGTGCTTCGTCACGAGAGCCTGGAGCTCTTGCTGCACCTCGCCCACCCGAGCCTCGTGCCTCTCTCGCTCGGTGCGCTCCTTGGCCGCTGTATCTTCGGCCTTGGTCAGCGCTTGCTTCAGGGTCGCCACCTCGGTCGTGGCCCCTGGCAAAACATACAGTGATCCTGTCATTTTGCAATTGTGTCCTTTTTATATATACATATATCTATAGACGGGGTATTACTTACCCTCGTTCTCCTTGAGCTGCCTCTTGGCAAGGCCGAGCTCTTTCTTGGACCCATCGAGGTCCTGCTTCAGTACGGCTACCTCTGCAGTTAGTGCGGCGGATGCCAGCAGCAAAGCCTGCATATGCATATTGACATACTTATATTAGACTCCTGCGATATTATTTGATCCTCTGTTCGGCTTTTCATTCTGAACATCGAACAAAGCATCAGGGGCTACTGTCTATGCGGTAATATTCCTACTACATTTTAAAAGCACTTACCTCGAAGCCTGTTAGAAGGCTAGTACAGGCTTCAGTCAATCCGCTCTTGGCGGACTGAACCTTCTGGATCACCGCACTCATGATGGTGCGGTGCTCCTCGTCGATGGAAGCGCTGCGAAGCGCCTCCAGCAGGTTGTCCGGTGCCTCTGGATGGGCAGAGGTCATCGGCACAGGCGTTTTCCCCCCTTAGAAGGGGACCGCCTGCCCGAGCTCGGAACCGTTGGAGGGTCTGGCACAGTGTTCGGTTGAGGGCCGAACTCGGAGCTCTCAGGGACCCCGTCCCCTCGGCTCCCAGAGTCCGGAAGGTCGCCTTGAGGCGCCTCCGGGACTGTCCCCCCTCGATCCGGTGCCTCTTAAGACAGCACCTCAGCGTCGTCGGCTGGATGAGGGGAGGTGGCGGTCGGGACTGGATCGCTATCCATGTCCGACGAGCCTAGGGAGCCGTTCGAGGATACCTCGATATTGGCTCGAGGCCGCCTACACAATTGAGTTCGGCGTTAGGGAAAGCAATGCGACAAAGGAATCCTATGGGTTACTTTGGTATCCGAATACTTACGATCTCCCCTGGGGCTTGGCCCTGGGCAACCACTCGTCTTCACTTTCGTCGGCGGCGGTGGAGCTGTCCGGAAGGAGAGTCCTTCCCTTCTTGGACCCTCTGGCCTCCCCAGTTGGGGCGGCCTTCCTTTTCTTGTCTCCCCCAGTCGGTGGGGGAGCCTCTTCTTCCTCTTCCTCGTCTTCGGGGGAAGAGTGCACCGTAGAGTCGTCGGACGGTGAGTCCGACGACGCCTGGCGTCCGGAACTCTTTCGAGCTCCCTTGGCCTTCTTGGTCTTCTCCAGCACCTTATAAGGGGCCGGAGTCAACATCTTCGCCAGAAGGGCATCTGCAGGGCCTTCGGGCAAGGGAGCCGGACAGTCGATTTGTCCGGCCATCTTCTGCCAGTCCTGTCAAAGACACGAGAGTTTAGATCCCACATAGAGTCAATCTATATAAAAATAAGTATCCTATGAAAGGTAAAACAACTTACCGCACTGGCGTGGCGCTTCGCGTTGAATCCGCGATCCTCAGTGATGGGGGAGGGACCTCTGCGCTCTTGAACAGCACCCTCCAGGCATCTTCATGAGTCGTGTCGAAGAGCCTGTCCAGAGTTCGGTGCTGCGCCGGATTAAACTCCCACAAGGTAAACTCCTGTTGTTGGCACGGGAGTATCCGGCGGATGAGCATGACCTGGACTATGTTGACGAGCTTGAGCTTCTTGTCCACCATGTTTTGAATACATGTTTGGAGTCCGGTCTGCTCTTTTGAATTACCCCAGGATAGGCCCTTCTCCTTCCAGGAGGTGAGCCGCATGGGGGTGCCGGATTGGAACTCGGGGGCCGCTACCCATGCGGGGTCGCGCGGCTCGGTGATATAGAACCACCCTGATTGCCACCCCTTTATGGTTTCCACAAAGGAGCCCTCGAGCCATGTTATGTTGGGCATCTTGCCCACCATGGCGCCTCCGCAGTCCACCTGGCGGCTGCCCACCACCTTCGGCTTGATGTTTAAGGTCTTCAGCCATAGGCCGAAGTGGGGCTTGATGCGGAGAAAGGCCTCGCACACGATGATAAACGCCGAGATGTTGAGGATGAAGTTCGGGGCCAGATCGTGGAAATCCAGGCCGTAATAGAACATGAGCCCCCGGACAAAGGGATGGAGAGGGAATCCCAGTCCGCGGAAGAAATGGGTGAGGAATACAACCCTCTCATGGGGCCTGGGGGTGGGGATGAGTTGCCCCTCATCTGGGAGCCGGTGCGCGATGTCGTCGGGCAGGTATCCGGCTCTCCTCAGTTTCTTGATGTCTCCCTTCGTGACGGAAGAGACCATCCACTTGCCTCCCGCTCCGGACATGGTTGGAGAAGGTCGAGGTGGGAAGTGCGGACTTGGGCGCTGGAGCTCGAGTGTGCGAGAATGGATGAGCAAAGGAGGAAGAAGGCGTGGATAGAAACGTGAATCCTTATCCCTTTATATGGTTGGACAAAACTAAGCATCCCCACTTGCCTGGTAAAACTCGCTTATCCCCCAAGCGCCGCAATTGATGGCGCGGTTGGGTTACCCACGCCCGTATTGATGAGAATCCTGTAATAAGGGGACACGATCTCTGCTTTGACAAGACGTGTCGAAAAACTGCCTTGCGTTATGTGCGGGGCTGGTTAAAGGAAATGGTTTGAATAATCACCGGGCCATGACATAATGTCATGCTGCCAAAACAAGCCAGCAAATTAGATCTGCGAAAATATTATTCTCTCTACGGTGGAATGTGGAACTTATTTTGCAGGGTCGGACACTATCCTCGTATTCAACTTCTTCTGTGATGTATTCGGAGAAGGAACCCGCCTTGCAATGCCGAAGACAACTGCGCGCCGAACTCAGTGTCATTGAAGCCTGGTTCAGGGGCTACTGAGGGAGTCCTAGATTAGGGGGTCTCCGGACAGTCAGACTATCTCCATTGGCCAGGCTGTTAGACTATGAAGATACAAGATTGAAGACTTCGTCTCGTGTCCGGATGGGACTCTACTTGGCGTGGAAGGCAAGCTAGGCAATACGTATATGGATATCTCCTCCTTTGTAACCAACCTTGTGTAACCCTAACCCTCTCCGGTGTCTATATAAACAGAAGGGTTTTAGTCCATAGGACAACAGTCACAACATACAATCATACCATAGGCTAGCTTCTAGGGTTTAGCCTCTCTGATCTCGTGGTAGATCTACTCTTGTAACACCCATATCATCAATATTAATCAAGCAGGACGTAGGGTTTTACCTCCATCAAGAGGGCCCGGACCTGGGTAAAACTTCGTGTCCCTTGCCTCCTGTTACCATCTGGCCTAGACGCACAGTTCGGGACCCCCTAACCGAGATCCGTCGGTTTTGACATCGACAACCATCGTCAAATCAAGTTAGAACCAACGATATTCGTAATGTTGTCTTACTCGTGGTTGATTCCTCGAGCATACACCATTACATATTTTGGTCTGACCAATGCTATCATCTTGTTTACATAATCATGTAACCCCATCTTATGGAAATCTTGATAAATTTTTGTTGAGCCCATCAACGACATCCTTATCTTGTCCATGATTCATGTTGAACATTTAAGTTAGTATTGGAAACTTTTGTAAGCATTTCTTCATGCTAGCTCATGGAGCATATGTTTGGATGAAAGAAATGGCTTCCTCTAATTCACGTGTATTTGATGCAAGTTGCCGCCGTGAATTTGAGCAAGTCAATGTTGCTTCCTTTGGAATCATCCCAAATCAGTCATGCATACGTGCGAAGTACTCTGTGGTGTGGAGACTTGCAACCTTCATTCTATATGTATCCCTAGCACACCAAGCCACTGATTGATTTGTTTAAGGAGAAGAAGCTCCTTCTTAAGAGCGTGCCTTATGCAAGGACTTTGTTATCCGCGATGATGGTTCCCAACCAGAACTCGGTAGTGTTTTATTATAAGGCTACCACGTGGTCATGCTTGTCTAGGACAGTGTGTTCACAGGTGTGTAGCAGAACAGGCTCATGTTTTGGAGCTTGCTATCGTAGTCCATCTCCCGAGAGTCTCGCAACGTCATCTCGTCGATTTGTGTTGCAAACTTTCATTTCTCTTTCTAGACCAATGAGTCTAGACTATGCTGACACCAACCAGATCTGAATCTCAGTCAGGTGTGATGGTTGGAATGTTTCCCAAGAACTATAATATTGGTCTCTCTATAACCGGTAAAGTGGATGTCTTGGCCAACACACCCAGTCGAAAGACCCATTATTGTAGTATCTTGATTGAGAAAATTGGCCACCTTTCCATAAGGATTCCATAGGATTTACTTTCATATGTATTCCTTATGGATTCTTGCACTCTCGAAGTCCGACCTTCTACCTGATGTTCTAGATACCAAGCCATATAAATAAATGGCTTACACTAGCACATTAAGGAGAACATTAGAAGCAGAGTGCTAAATGTCTCTCGGTCGATCATCCAGATTTTGATCCATTGGCCTCGCTAAGGTGAAATCTGAGGAAGTGTTATCTTTGTTTGCATCTGCATCCTCCACAATTATTCATCTGGTAGTATGTCGTGTTGCCAGTATCCTTGACACAGATATTGGTAAAACTTGTTGAATATGGAAATGCTCAAGTTCTTGAGAGCACGCGCAATCACTAGGATTTATCGTCGGAATTAATTGGGATCCGCTCTTAGCTTCCTCGGTTATGCTATAACCTTTCCAATAGTGGAATCTCTCTCTACTGTTGGGTTTCTCCCCAGTTACTAGAATCATTCCCAGCATTTGCATTCTGTTCCCAGCTTGCACCGCCATTGTGTCATTGTACTATGGACTACCTTCTCAATAATTACTGATCAGGATCATCTTCAAAGTAGTCCTACCGTGGGTCCCATCCACTTCCGATGATAAGCAAAAATCATCCTTTGCGTTGTCTTCAACAAGGTAGTCCACATCATCCATTCTAGTCTGGGTATGCCATCCCTTCGTACTCCACCAAACGTTTGTTGTGATTTGCCTTAGGCTGGTATAAAGAGTTTCAATAATCTCTGAATCAAAAATAATTCTTTTTGTCGCTTAAGGGAATAATCCTACGGGTCACCTCCTCTAAGGTGCCCCATTATGGGATCATGGAAATTGTTTCCTCGCTACTTGAAACCCTCGTCAAATTGTTTCTTCCATCCCTCCTAATGCATGTTTTGCCTCTCAGCTCTAGAGATGTTTCTACGTCTCACTCCATGAGTTGATCCTGAGTTGCTCAATCATCAATAAGATCAATCCTTCTAGAGTTTTATCTTTCCTCTCATTGTCATGTTAGTTGGAGTTATCGGGGCAAGACATCGAGACAATGATGGTGATCGAATCAACGTTTTTATGAAGTGCCACCTGGATCATGAATATTGTGTTAGTTTGCTTTTTCCTTCCATCTAACCCTACGCTTGAATCTCGGGACGACATTCTTGTTTAGTGGGGGTGAGTTGTCACATCCCTAGCTAGTCACTGCTTGTCCTTGCATCAATCTTCTTGCATCATGTTTAAATTCATGAAAGTTGAATTGGGGAAAGTGGAAAGCCTCATAAATCATTTCTAAAAATGATAAACATTAAAAATTGCTTCAAATAAACCCAAGAAATTGTTCCTGTTAAGCTATAAAAATATTGGCAAGAGGTAAAATTCAAACCAATATTTTTGGAGTCACAGAAATGTTTATTTTGGGCATTTGAGTTAATCCAATAATTATTTGCATTGGATTTATATATGTGATATATTAACTATATGTCCAATAATTCTGATAATTGTTGAGGGTCTTTGGAATAATCCATTTAGTCCCTGCAAAAATTGTCAGAAGTAGAAAAATTAGTTTGGTTCAAAAACCAAATTAAAACAAATGTCAGAAATAGAAAACAGAAACTATAATGAAGGAAAGAGAGAGAAAGTTTTTACCTGGGCTTCTTACCTGCAGCAGAGTCGGCCTAGCTCCTGTTCTGGCCCAGCCCACCAGGGGCTCCCCGGTCTTCTTCCTCCTTTGACAGAAGGACAGCGCCCGCGTGGCCGCCGCGCGCGAGCACACGCCCCGCCACCTCCTGCTTTCCGCCGAGCTTCTGGACGCCCTGGACGCCGACACGCACCCCCTCGAACCATCTCACTCTCAACCGACCTCTTCCCCCTCCTCTGCTCTCTCTCCCTCTCGCGCCCGAGCGCAGCCGCAGCAGCACTGTCGTAACGCCGCAGCCACCGTGCTCCCCTCGACTCCTCGTGCTGTCCATTACCTCCGATGCGACTCCCTCGACCTCCTCGATGAATCGCACGCTGCCGGATGCCTCACAGCATCGTCATCTTCGACAACTCCATCACCGGTCGCCGGAGATCTCCCTCGCCGCTCCGCTTTCTCCGGTGCTTCCCCGAGCTCGTCGGCCGCTGAACGTGCTCACTGTGAGCTCCTGCCCCGGACACCCCTCATATGGACTTCCTCTAAATTGTTGCTAGATCCATTAGCACAAATCATAACATCATTGCCATGTCACATTCATGCATCATATTGTGCATTGCATTGATTGTGTTCTTCCTTGTTTGTCAGTAATTGTTCCCTCTCGATAGACGTGTTCCGGTGATGAGATCGATGAAGAAATATACTATCTCCGGAACTGCCAAGCAAGCAAACCCCCTTGTTCATTCTGATACAATCCCACTCTCTCGCACATGCTCTCTTTTACTTCATTAGGACAACAATGATTCAATGGTTACATGCTATGCTAGTTGAACCCATTTCCTCTGCATGACCTGTCATCGCCATAGTAAATAGATGAAACCCACTAGCATGAGTAGGAGTTGTTTGATCCCTGATGTGCCTACTCATTCATGCTTGTTTGTCATGCCTGCTATTGCTTAGAGTTGTGTCGGGTCTAATTCATCGGCGATGAATTGGAAAGTTGTGAACATGTCCTACTGTGTGTGAGCTAAGTGTGTTGAACACGATTTGGTAAAGGTATCGATGAGAGCCAACGTAGGAGTACATGGTGGGTTGTTTCATTGGAACCGTCCTTAAGCACTAAGATCTGTATGTGTGCTTTAAGAACCAGCTACTACCATGCATTGGGATCCTTAATTGATCTTCTCGGCTCCTTAACCACCCTAGTCATTTGTCCAGGAGTTGCAACTAGTTTCTGGTGTTTATAGGATTTGTGTTGGCGGTCGTGCGTAGCGCTGACCCTAGGGGTGGGCTATGATGCAGTAGATACACCATGGCTGGGTATGTCGGGCACCCGTTTGGTGTCTCGGAACCCTGTACACATCGTTCGGGGCCGTATGTGGAAACCTCGGCCAGACTCCCTGCGGATGGAACCTGGATAGGTGATAAACCTAGACTAGAGACTTGAGTGTTTAGGTAGGCCGTGGCCGACACCCTCGTTGGGCTTCCGCTTGAAGGTTGCCGAGTACATGTCATGTAAACGGCGGTAAGTGGGGAGAGCGTGTATGAAGAAGTATACCCCTGCAGGGTTAACATCATCTATTCAAATAGCCGCGTTCGCGGTAAAGGACTACTTGGTTGCCTATACAGTTCATAGACAAGTGAAAGTGGATACTCTAAAATGTGCAAGATAAGCGTGAGTGCTATGGATGGCGTTCTCGTAAGGAGACGGGAGCAGATCCATAGTGGTGTATTGATATGGTGAATATGTGGACTCGTGTGCACCACCTCAAAAGAGTTGCTTGCAGTCGTAGTTCAGGTTAGCCACTGAGTCAAAGCTGGCTTGCTGCAGTTAAACTCCACTACCCCCTTTGTTGATACCAATGCATATGTAGTTAGTTCTGATGTAAGTCTTGCTGGGTACATTTGTACTCATGTTTGCCTATTTTATGTTTTTTGTAGAGAGGCGTCAGTCTCTCTAGTAGTTCTGTGTGGACTTCGGTGTTTAGCTTGTTACCTCAGCTACGATCTTGTGCCCTTGGCAGGGTCTGCTAGATAGTCAGGCTTCTCAGCCTTTTTCATTTGTAGTTTTCTGTACTTAGACAAGTTAAGCTTCCGCATGTGCTTGTTGCTTGTATGCTCTGTATGTTGGGTCATGAGACCCATGTTTTAAATACTTGGCTCCTTGGAGACTAATGAATAAATACTTTGAGTCATAGAGTTTTGTTGTGATGCCATGTTGTATTTACACATATCGAGCATATTGTGTGTATGATTGAAATGCTTGGTATGTGTGGGATCCAACAACCTAGTTGTCTATCCTTGGTAGCCTCTCTTATCACTACAAAAAAATACACTTCCGTGATGATACGTGTTTGTCACAGTAGGTCGCGTTTTTTGTCATGCATGTACATCCATGAAAAATTTATGACAGAATCAAGATAGTCATACCTGTGCTGTCGTAGAAGTGTTCCATGACATTACCAAAATCATCACGGAAGTGTCCACTTCCATGACGATAAATCGCGCGTCACAGAAGTGCTTTCGTCAAGGGTGACCGACACGTGGCATCCACCGTAACGGAACGCCGTTAAGCTATCGGGCCAGGTTTTGGATCCGATAACCTGTTAACAGCCCCGGCCAATGGGAAATTTCCACATGTAAAATTCTTATTGGCCGGACGAAACACGTGTCAGCTCGTCAGTGGGTCAGATAGGCGCCTATGATACGTTGACATGTGGCACGGCCCAACAGAGGCCCATTCCTATGAAAAGGCGGCCCGTTTGACTTGGTCAAAAGGTGGCGGGCCGGCCCATGTAAAGCATGTTAACGGCCTGTTTGCATATAGCCCATTTATAGCCCGCTAACCCAAGGCCCATTACGCCCTATCTGAATTAGGCCCAGTAGCGTCATCTGGGCCATCCAATATGATTCCAACCCGTTTTCACTTCTGGCCCATGTATGGCCCATGACGTCTTTCGTCCCATATGAGGCCCTATGTAACTCTTGGCCTATTAACGGCCTGTGGTGAAACTGGCCCGTAATGAACAGTGTATCACTTTACACCCATTAACGGCTCGTGGTGAAACTGGCCCGTAATGAACAGTGTATCACTTTATACCCATTATCGGCCCGTTATTCCGTTGGGCCGTTTCCAGCCCATGTTATCTTTCGGCCTTCTCAGAGCCCATTTATTCTTGGGCTCATTTCCAGCATTCGTTTACTTACGGCCCATTACTGTCATTTTCTGCTTGTGGGCCAAATTCAACCCATGGTTACAGTCGGCCCGTTTGTGGTACGTTAATACGTTGGGCCATTTTCATAGCGTCATCAAATACGGCCTATTAACGATGGCCCGTTACGGTCGGCCCATGAACGAATGATTCCAACTCTAGCCCGTTTACGGCCATAATGCGGCCTGTTATTGGGCCATGTTTGGCCAATCGATCATACGGCCCGTATAAGGCCCATTGATGATACGGCCCGTAGAAGGCCCATTGTTTCTACGGCCCGTAGAAGGCCTACTGTTTCTACGGCCCGTAGAAGGCCCACTGTTTCTACGGCCCGTAGGAGGCCCAGTGTCACTATAGTAAATATTAGCCCATGGTTATTGTGGCCTAGTTTTAAAAAATAGGTTATTGCAGCCACTAGTTAACCGTGGAAAAAGAACTGCAATGACTACAAGCAAACAAATAAACAAGACAACAAGGAAATAAATAAGCAAGCAACTAACGCTAGGCTATCACGACTATTACACATATTACATCCACTGGGCATCAAAGTTCGCCACCAGTGCAAATATAGGGGACAAAGCAGCATATCATATACACTGGCCGTCAAAATTGGCCACTAGTGCAAATAAACACGGTAGCAAAACAAGAGCATAACTGAAACAACTTCAGAAGAGCTCAAGAAACGTTATCCTGGGTATCCACCATGCTGGCAATAAGCTTAGCAAGCTGATTAGCTTTGTCCTGTTTGGCGCTAAAACCTCCAACGCTTACTGTTGCACCAGAAAGTATGCATCTGAATGCTCCAGGGACTTCCGCAGTCCTTCCACTTCTTTTCGCAGCACAGCTGATCGATGTCTTTCAGCTTGTAGTTGAGACTCAAGAAACCGAACTGATTCAGACAGTGAGTTTGAATAGCTTGTGCAAGCGGTAGTGGCCAGTAACTCCAACACTAAACCAAGACAGGATGTGTCACTATCCTAAACCTTATCTGCATTACTTCCTTTACCGTTGCTTAATAAGGCACTCTTCCCCAATATTCTGTCAGCATTCTAAAAGAAGAAACAAGCAGACACATAACAAGTTTAGTATGTACTAGTATATGAAACTCATTTCGGTGAACCAGCTCATTAGTAAGGTGGACAGGATTAAACTACCAAGTCTTCTATTGCCAAGTACTAGTACATAATAAAAGCATCAAACAAACATATATCTATGCCCTATGGTAGCAATGGAATCTTAAATTAGAACAGTTGTTCTTTAGGTTTAGGCACTTGTTCTACATGAACAGAGTACAGTAAGACGCAAGAATATAATACTTAAAAATAGAAAATGAGCTCATAGACCTTATCACATTCTTGGTGCGGGACCAGTACAGAACAAGGCATTCCCATTCATCGTCCAGTAAATGTGTCTCAGGAGAACATAAGGGAATTTGATGAGTTTCTTTGCCAGTGAAGTATGTTTTCTTCAGGTAATTCCGATACTGCCACCAAGCATTCTTGAAGATAGCAGAGGTATTAGCACAGGTTACCTCATCCTGAGTTTCCAAATCGGTCCTTCTCTATAGAGAAAAATGGGAAAATTTGTTGTATTATAACCATCATGGAGGTAGGATGTATGGGACGAAGCAAAGTAATTGCCATGAATAACATTACTTACACATAACTCCTGGACAAACACCTGCAACTAGCATTTTCCTTCATCTTCTGTATAATATTTCCAAGATGGGAAGATACGCACATACGATTTAACAACATCAAATGCGATAGATGCTAAACTACGACTAGCTGGTTGTGCTTCCTCCACAGGAATAGGCGTACTAACTGGTGGAGTTGGGGTTCGCCGTGATAGTACTGGCCCTTTGGGCACTAGAGTTGCCTTACTAACCGCTCTTGTTTGGGAGCTCTGTGGTGGGGATGGTGCTGTGTCAACAGGAACTGGGTTACTATCGCCTGGGGTTGGGGTTAGATTGGGTGAAGCTGGTTCTCTGTCCATCGTAGTAGGAGTACAATCTGCGAGAGTTTGGGTTATGTGTGGTAGGGCTGGTTCTTGTGCATGTACAACCGGGGTGCTATCTCCACCAAGAGGTAGCACTGTTTTATTTGAAGGTCGTGTTTTTAGTCCGCTAGATACTGGCATCACACGCTCCAATTCAAATGGCTGATAAACAGGAAACATAGTTGAATGTACAGACATTCTATGAGAGACAGATGCAATAGATAGTGTGGAAAAAAGAGGGCATGAAATACTTGACATGTATATTGTTTAACTAAAACGGACAACATGACATAATTTCACATATATGATGTCTATCTAAACTGGATAGCATAGCATAACATAATTCAAAGATATGATGAATAACTAAACAGGATCGCATGACATAATTCACCTACAGGTTATCTAAGTAATCAGGATCGCATCATTTAATTCACATATGTGATTTATATGCTAAACAGAGGGCATTCGATATGATGTCTGAACTAAGAACATGGTGTTGAATATTGTGTATATGATGTCTAAACTATGCAATGCAAGACACCGTATGCATGATATGAGCAGTATAACCGTGCCAAGTTAGAGCATACACCTCAGTGGGGGAATAGGACTGGTCATCTATCTCTGAATCCATCTCTGAGGAGCTATCGGGACCCAACAAGAGATCTTCTTCGACAGGTAGCACTGTCTGCTCTAAAGGCCTTGTTTTCACTCCAGATTTTTCCATCTCCCACCCAAATGGCTGATTCACAGGAAGAGTAGTTTAATGTACAAACATTGTCGACAAATGGAAATGTAATGAAGAAAAGGATGGGCAAGATATCATTCAAATATATGATGCCTGGTCAAATAGGATGGCATTGCACATTTCACATATATTATGGCTGGCTAAAAGACATGAGACTGCATAATTCCCATATATGATATAGAAACTAAACAGGTGGCATTACAGAACATGTCTAAACTAAGCAGATGACATATATGATGTCAAAAGTAGGCACTGCAAGGCAACATATGCATGATATGACTAACATCATCATGCCAAGGTAGAGCAAACACCTTGGGGGGTAAATAGGAGTGGTCAGTGGCGTCCGAATCCGCCTCAGAACAGATATCTTCCTCTGGATTACAATCTGGAGAGGGGTGGGGAGGGTTTGCCATTGAACCCACCATGGAGCGATTTCTGCATGACATTGTATTGCCGCGCAAAACTCTTCTCTTTTTCTCTCCATGTTCAGCATGACTGTGTACAATATCTGACATGCATACGAAAAAAATATGGTGAGATTATGTAAGGAGAGCATGCAGAAATTTAGAGTGATGGTAACAACCAGTGGATTGATGTTTTTCCGTTGAACCAAAATAGCCCTAATGGATCGATGTGAATGTATAGTAATAAGTGATGCAACAAGTGTACAACCTCTTTGCCGTAGCCGTGTCAACCTCAACATCATTGGGTTGGTCGCTGAAGCAGTTGAGGCAGAGGTGGCTGTCGGAGGTGTGGAGGAAGATCTGAGGAATCTGTAGACAACGTCCAGGGCACTGCTCTGTTGTGATGGATCGTTCTATCGTTGGAGCAGCTTCGATGAGCCGTAAGACGTCAAGGCTGAAGTAGCACAAGACAGACATCGTCAATCTCAAGTGGGATTCTAATAGCATCTCCAATAGATGATGTTAAATGGATGTAAAATTAACATCACCAAAAACCACCTAACTACAACAGATGAGGTAAAAACTGTTGACACTGAACTTAACTGTCGAAACTGAAATTTACTGTGGAATCTGAATGCTACTGTCGAAACTGAACGCAATGGTAGCAGAGAGGCACTTGACATGTAGTTTAGGGAGGGCCTGCGGCTCATCTTCAACCTGCACCCTCGTGAGCCGCCAGCCACCACCGGCCGAACCGCCGGCCCCAGCGCCGCCTCGCCGCCCCGAAACAACTCGCCACCGCCGCCTCGGTCAGCCCTCTAGGCCCCCCGCCCCCAACCTGAACCCTAAGATAGATAGTGGGGTACCTCTCCTGCGAGCCCCCGTCCCCGCTGCGGGTGGTTCTTCCTTAACTCCGGCGAGCTCCCCAACCCCTGAAAATCGACTGACCCAAAAGTCGATTCAGTCGACTGAAGTGTGGCTTAATCGAAGCAGAGCAGCAATACGAGCGAGGGGGAGAGCAGCAGCAGCAGCTGGGCAAGCGAGCGATCGAGCGAGAGCCGGAGCAGCAGCAGCAGATCCGGCTGGTATGGATGCTGCCGTCAAAGGGGCCTCGCACAGGGGGAGAGCCGCTGTGGAGATGTCGCCCGCGGCGCCGGCTTCAAGGTAGCCACTCCAGGGGGGTGCGCGATGGAGCACCGTCGGCGCCGGGAGGTCGAGTTAAGGAGAAGGTGCGATGCGATGAGTGTACAACCTCTTTCGTGGCGCCGAGTAGGCCTCGGCTTCATCCGAGGAGTCAGTGAAGATGTTGCAGTTCCCGTGGAGCAGGTTAAGGCGGCACTGTGGGGATGGAGCAGCCGCGATAGACGAGGCGATCGTCGGAGCAGATCCTTGGAGGTGGAGGATGGGGCGGCTGAACCGGCGGCACAGCGAGATGGACGACGGATCCTCATCCGGGGAGGTGGACAAGGGACATCGAGCTTTCTCGGTGGACGACATCGTCAGGGAAGAGGCTCCGGCTAGGCAGCGGTGACGTGGCGGATGGAGGAGGGTGGGGTTTTGCGGCTGGAGCGGAGAGGTTATGGCGTCCTGGGATTTCGAATGGCGAAAATGGGGCGATGGGAGGGGGTGAAGCATGACTTAGGAACGCGCTTGTCCAAAATGTAGGGTGTGTTACAAAAGTACCCCCCACCGATTTGAACTAGCGGCCCTTTCGGCTCAGGGTTAGAAGGGGGATTTCGCGTGTAGGGATTTGGCAGCTGGAGGTGTCAGGACCCCGATTCTAAGTCATACCGATCTAGCCTGTAACACCTCATATCACTTTGCGGCCTCACGCATGGTATCCCCACGGGTGTTGCCTTACCATGGCCCAGGACCGTTTGCGCCTTTTGTCTCACGTATATGATAGTGTCGCTAGCATCCATATGACAGAGAACCCGGGCCGACATGACTAGTCATGAACCCAAAGTGGCACTAACTTATGGGGACAGGCATACATGAATCAACCTCGAGCATGTCGGTCAGCAGCGTGTGAATCCGGGCTGTAGCACTGGGCTAACAGGACTCCGGGAACCCGGGCTGTGGCAGGCTAGGCAGGACTCCGGATGTCACCGCGTGACATTTCCCCGAAGGGACAGACATAGGAACGAAGTGAATCACACGCCGGCCAGTCAAGTGCTTCGGAGCAGTAGTGCTGGGCTAGCAGGACTCTGGTGAACCGGGCTATAGCGGACTACTATGGCTCATGGAAGCACAAGACTACATTTCCCCATAAGAGAGGCTACCAAGGATAAACAACTAGGTTGTCGGATCCACACATACCAAGCATTTCAATCATACACACAATATGCTCGATATGTGTAAATACAACATGGCATCACAACATAACTCTACGACTCAAGTATTTATTCATTAGGCTCCGAGGAGCAAGATATTACAAACATGGGTCTCATGACCCAACATACAGAGCATACAAGCAACAAGCACATGCGGAAGCTTAACTTGTCTGGGTACAGACAACTACAATTGAAGAAGGCTCAGAAGCCTGACTATCTACAAGACCCTCCCAAGGGTACAAGATCGTAGCTGAGGTAACAAGCTAAACGTCGAAGTCCATGTGGAACTACTAGCGAGACTGAAGTCTCTCTGCAAAAACATAAATTAAGCAAACGTGAGTACAATTGTACCCAGCAAGACTTACATCAGAACTAACTACATATGCATCAGTATCAATAAAGGGGTGGTGGAGTTTAACTGCAGCAAGCCAGCTTTGACTCGGTGTCTGTCCTGAACTACGACTGCAAGTAACTCTTTTGAGGTGGCGCACACGAGTCCACATATTCACCATATCAATACACCACTATGGATCCGCTCCCGTCTCCCTACGATAACGCCATCCATAGCACTCACGCTTATCTTGCGCATTTTAGAGTATCCACTTTCACTTGTCTATGAACTATGCAAGGGGTCCAAGTTTCCATATCCGAGGAATCCAGCTATTCGAATAGATAATGATAACCCTGCAGGGGTGTACTTCTTCACACATGCTCTCGCCACTTATCCCCCTGTACACGTCATGTACCTCGGCAACCTTCAAGCGGAAGCCGGGCGAGGGAGTCGGCCACGACCTGACTAACCAACAAGTCTCTAGTCCAGGTTTATCGCCTCTTTGGGTTCCATCCGCAAGGAAATCCGGCCGGGGTGTCGCTCACGGCCCCAAACGATGTGTGCAGGGTTCCCAAGCCCACCATCCGGGTGCCACTTGGTACACCGTGCCACTGTGCCTAGTCTGTCACAAGCCCACCTGTACCGGGTGCCACTTGGTAGACTATTAACACTACCTACAAACACCAGAAACTAGTTGCAACTCCTGGACAGAGATCGAGTTGATTAATAAGCCGAGAGGGGCCGAGTTACCGGAACCCAATGTGTGGTAGTAACTGTTCATGGATCACAAACACAGAACTCAGTTCCTGAGAATGGCTGTAATGAGACAACCCACCATGTACTCCTACATGGCCTCTCACCGCTACGTTTACCAAATCGTGTTCACACACTTAGCTCTCAATAGTAGGACATGTTCACCACATTCCAATTCATCCCCGATGAATCAGACCTGACTCAACTCTAAGCAGTAGCAGGCATGACAAACAAACATGAATGAGTAGGCACATCAGGGCTCAAACAACTCCTACTCATGCTAGTGGGTTTCATCTATTTATTGTGGCAATGACAGGTCATGCAGAGGAAAGGGGTTTAGCTACCGCAGCATGTAACAGTTGAAACGTTGTTGTCCTAATGCAGTAAAAGAGAGCAGGAGCGAGAGAGTAGGATTGTATCAGAATGAACAAGGGGGTTTTGCTTGCCTGGCACTTCTGAAGATATTATAGCTCTTCATCGGTGTCATTGAACTCATCGTCGGAAGCACGTCTATCGAGAGGGGACGAATACCGGCAACAGAGAGGGAGAGCACAATCAATGCAATGCAAAAATATGATGCATGATCATGACATGGCAATATGTTGTGATTTGGGCTAATGCAACAGAAAGTCATTTTAATTGAAGTGGAATTCAAAACTATATCAAATTCCAACTCCAAATCTATTATGAAAATTTGCCCTGATCATGTTTCATCCTAAACAGTGAGGTTAACTTGCTCAAACATGCATGAAAATGCCATAAACAGATTATTTGGATTTTTTTTATCATTTTTCATATATAATTTATTTCATTTGGAGCTATAGATAATCTTCTATGAATTTTAGAAGTTTGGAGCATTTTCTGCAATTTCCTGAATTATGTTTAATCCAGAAAAAGACTTATTGCGTCAGCATTAGGTCATGCTGACCTCAGCAGGTCAACAACGCCTAACCAGAGTCAAACCTGACAGTGGGACCCATGTGTCATCGACTCAGTATCAGTTAGTGACACAGACAGGTGGGTCCGGTCAACGGCCACGTCAGCACGTCAACTCTGACTTGTGGGGCCACTGTTATTAGTTAAATCTAATCAGAAACTAAACTATTGTTAATTAAGGGCATGGGGCCCGTATGTAAGTGGGTCAGGGGGTTAATTAGCAGGGTCATTAGTGACTAGTGATGGGCCACGTCGACATCGCCGGAGTTCGGCCGGCGGCGACCAAAACCGACGACGGAGACGCTGTGGGATTGAGCTACGGGTGACCATTTGCCTCGCTGTTTGCGTCTAATGGCAGCAGTGAGTGCGGCGCATCCAGAAGGGCGGACGCCGGAGGCTGGTATGGCCGGAGTAGGCGGCGGCGAGGAGCTAGGCGGCGGCCGGAGTTCGGGCATGTTCGGTTAGGCGCTAGGGGGCACGGCTGATCAAACGGGTGGGTACGCTCGGCTCCTGGGAGCGTTCTGAGCACGGGGCAATGCTCAGCTGCAAGCTTCAGTGGCTGCAGCGGCGGTGGTGATGAGGCCTCGGGCTCGACGGTGGAGCTAGCTAGGGCGTGCAAACGACGGTAGAAAGAGAAGGGGAGGAAGCGTTAGCTCACAGGGAAGACGTAGAGCGGCTCAGTGGGCTCGGGGACGCGTCGGAGCGGGCGCACGGTCGCCGATCATCTCAGTCAACCCGAGGTTGAAGACGATGGCGTGGAGGCAATGCAGGGCATCCGGGCTCGATTCCTTCGGCTTGGGGAGGCGGAGCTCAACGGCGGTGCTGGTGGACACGACAAAGGGGTGAGGATATGGATGTGGCCATGGGTATGGCGATGGTGCGGCCATGGCGGCCTTGGCCATGAGGTGGGGGCGAGGGAGAGAGGGGAAAAGTGAGCAGAGGAAGAGGGAGAAAGTCCAGGGCGTCCAGGCGTTTCCACGACGAACGGCGAGGACGCAGGAGGCGTCGACAGCGCGAAGTAGGAGGTGGCCGCTCAGCGCGTGCGCTCGCTGTCCTGCCTCTGGCTACTGGCAGAGGTAGGGGACGACTGGCAGTTGCCAGTGGGCTGGGCCGGCTGGAGGACCTGGGCCAGGCCAGGTGAGCGCCAGGTAAAAACTCTATGCTTTTCTTTCTGTTTTCTATTCTCTATCTTTGATTTGAATTTGGTTTGCTAACCAAATATTTTTGTAGCTTCTGTGATTTATTGTAGAAGCAATATGGATTAATCCAAAGCTCTACAAAATGTTTTAGAATATTTGGAGCTTCCAAATATTTTATAGGAATTAATAGCTCCAAGTCAATACAATATGAGTTAATTCAAAGACCATAAATGCCTTGGAAAAATGTGCATGACCTCTAGTAAAGGTTTTAACCTTTTTCCATAAATAATGAACATTTTTGAAGGGCATTTTGGGTTCATTGAAAATATTTTTGTTTGAGCCTAGTTGAAATCATTTGGTGCTAGGGTTTGAACATCCCCAATTCAAATTTCAAATTGAATGTAAACATGATGCATGGAGTGTCACAGATGCAACTAACTACAAGCAATTCTAGGGCTGTGACAACTCACCCCCACTAAACAAAAATCTCATCTCGAGATTCAAGACGTGAGGTAAGAAGACAGAGGGGACATGGAACTGACACAGTCTTCATGATCCATTGCTTCATATTGATCTTGACGTCTTTGCTTTTGAGATCTTCACCCAACACGACAAGGAAAAGAGAGGGAAGCTCTACAAGATTCGATCTTCATGAAGATCAAGCAAATCATGATCAACTCACGGAAGGAGATGTTGAAACATCTCGAGTTGAGACACAAAACACATTGAGAGGGATGGAAGAACAAACGACGAGGTTTGATTTGGTGGGCAACAATCCCACGCTTAAATAGATGGTGAGGGGGGTTTCAAAGTAGTGAGGAGTTAAGTTGCCCGTGATACCATAACGGGACACCTCGGCGAAGGTGACTCATAGAATTATTCCCTTAAGTGGCAAAAAGAATTACTTTTGATACAGAGATCATTGAAACTCTCTATACCAACCTAAGCAAAATCAAAATTGATCATTTGAATGAATTCGAAAGAATGGCGTACTCAGTTTGGAGAGGAAACTAGAGTTATAGGACAACTCGGCAACGGAAGGCACATTCCAAGTGATACCGAGGATATAACCCAATAACCGAGCGTGCTCTCAAGAACTTGAGCATTTCCGTATTCATCAAGGTTCTACCAACATCCGTGCCAAGGATCCTGGCAACACATCGTACTACCATGATAAACGGTGATGGAGGATGCAGATGCAAAGGAGGACATCACTTTCTCAGATTTTTCCTTAGAAATGCCATAGAAGCAAATCTTGATGATCGACCGAGAGACATTTAGCACTCCGCTTCTAATGTTCTCCTTGATGTACTAGGTACCACGGTCAATGCTTAAAAGCATCAACATGGCCATCAAGTAAAGGTCGGACTTCGGGAGCACAAAAATCCATAAGGAACAACTTGTGGAATAAGTCATACGACATCCTCATGGGAAGTGACCAAACGGCTTAATCAAGATACTACAACAATAGTGCTTCCAGCTAGGTGCGTCCACTTCACTGGAATCTGTATCATAGTTCTTGGAAGAAGTTTC
The DNA here is from genome assembly GCF_002162155.2 of Triticum dicoccoides. NCBI lineage: Eukaryota > Viridiplantae > Streptophyta > Magnoliopsida > Poales > Poaceae > Triticum > Triticum dicoccoides. The sequence goes on from NC_041384.1 coordinate 661,046,327, forward strand.
AACCATCATATATGCCTGAGATTCTAATCTGGTTGGTAACAGGATAATTCAGACAACATGTCTGGAAAAGAAAGTTTGCAACACAATTCAACGAGATGGAGTTGCGAGATTCTCGAGAAATGAACTACGATAGCAAGCTCCAAAACATGAGCTGGTTCTGCTACATACCTGTGAGCACACTGTCCTAGACAAGCATGACCACATAGTAGTTATAATAAAACACTACCGAGTTCTGGTTGGGAACCATCATTGAAGATAACGAAGTCTTGTGCATGTCTGTCTGGGCCCTTCAGGAATAGCATTTGAAATTCTTATCCTTGAACAAATCAATCAGTGGCTTTGTGTGCTAGGAATACATATGGAATGGAGATGATCAGTCTATCAAACCATAGAATACATCGCACATGCGTGACTGACTTGGGATGATTCCAAAGGAAGCAAAAACAAACTTTCTCGAATTCACGGCGGCAACTTACATCAGATACACGTGAATTAGATGAAGTCACTTCTCTCATCCAAACATATACCTCAGGGACGGGACTTGAAGGCATTGTTTACAAATTTCCAACACTAGCTTAATGTCCAGAAAAATCATGGAGAAGATAAGGATGTTGTCGATGGGCTCAACAACAATTTATCCAGGTTTCCATATAAGTGGAATTCCATAATTATGTGAACAAGATGATAGCATTGGTCAGACCCAAGGATATAATGGTGTATGCCCGAGGAAACAACCACGTGTAAGACAACATTACGAGCATCATTGGTTCTGATTTGATTTGATGATAGCCCATGCTCAAATCAAAGACTGGATAAGATAATAGGTCCAACAACTGATCACAGGGACCAATCGATGAAGATATCTTTCTTCAACTAACACACAACACACACACACAAAGATATCCCTTTGAAACGAACTAAATTTGGTAAGCTTTTATCTTCCAACTCTCCAAGTTGTTGTTTGGCTTAACCAACTAGCTCAGGGGTATTCAACACAGATTCTTGGAGAAAAGGGTGGCTACAAGAAACCAACTTGATCACGAGCTCAACATAGCGGTCAGGTGACAACCTGGTAATACTTCCGAGAAGATATTCGAAACATCACGAACCACCGATATGTTACTAAGCTCGAGAACAATCTTGCTTTTTAGAGTAAGACAATATCGTCAATAAGCAAGGGATTGAATAATCCTAACTCATTGATCGAGGAGTGCACCAGAAATAAGGACTAGGTAGCACAATCTATCTTAGAATGATGATTCAATAATCAACACGCTAAGGATAAGATTATTGTCCATTATATACCAAGCCACAGGGTTGCTAGGAGTATTGATTTCACACATTACAATTTACTTGTCGGCATTCCGGTTACAACAACATAGGACCGAGAAATGAATAATGATGGCAAGGAGTATCACTGTATCAAAATTCATAAGAGATGGTGCAATTCCTATGTTATTCTTGACATAAAGAGGGCAATACTTCAGGGTAGAACAGAATCAAAGGCTGGATTGGCATTTTGATCTGCGGAATACAACTGCTTTGACCCAATCCTAGATATGCATGAGGTATTGGAGTTTGTTTCTCCTAGTCATTCCAGAATAGAATGGCTTGACGGATCACATGAATAATAGGCATCAATAACACCAATGCACAACTACTCTTGACCAACAATTGAGAGACGAAGGTCAGATAACAGCTAAAGAGGGACAACTCAAAGGAACATATATCTTTCTGAGTTGTAGATGCATAGATTAGTATGTCGAGCAAAGCTCAACATTTCTTCCGGATAACCCATGCAGAAAGGTAGAACTGGCAGAATCACAATTATGAATGGAGAACTCCTTAGGAGTACTCTAATGGTGATCTTTTGGTTCAAAGAACTTCTGCCTTAATGGTTCATGGTATTTGGAAGAAGGAAATACCACGGACCTCGAGGACCATCGCAAAGGTTACTAATATTCTAAAGGAACTAGCAAACACTATCAACAGAAAGTAAGTGGAGTGAATCTCGGGTTCAAAACCCAGAAATAGAAGGCCTACTAACTAAATGGCATCACGAGATGCTTTCGAGGATGGTGGCCAGAATCATCACACCGGGAACACAAAACATTGCTAGATTACTAAGTGGTTCTCGAAGACACCTAGGGTCATAATACTAACTCCAACATACATATCAAGGCAATGGAGTACCTCAACAGACCGATTAGTGTGCTTAATCTGGCCCAAAGGAACATCCAGAACGGGAAGAAGGGATTTGCAAATGCATTGGACTATTTAGAAACATGGCATGACTCGGACAGCATAACGGCTGTAAATGCTCAAAATGATTTGAGACATCCTGCAAAACTGGTGGCATAACCACTCAACATCACAAAATCAAGGCTCTGAGGCCAGGTATGAACATATGGAAGTAGTAGGAACCGAACTGAGGCTTGAACTCAACAATGCTAGGCAACTACAATTTAGTAACACGTCATCCTGAGAGATAGAAGAGAAGCCTAGTTCTTAACCCCCGTAGAAAATAAGAGGTTCACTCAGAGCAGAAGGGCATAAGGTAAAGGAGTAAAAAGAGCCTTACGTTCCCATTCACAATCAATTCCCTTATATAACTAAAGCATTTCTAGACACGACTTCGACCAGCTTGGCTTGGTAATCCTACAGGCAGTCAGGCTCTGATACCAAAGCTGTCAGGACCCCGATTCTAAGTCATACGATCTAGCCTGTAACACCTCATATCACTTTGTGGCCTCACGCACGGTATCCCCACGGGTGTCGCCTTACCATGGCCCGGGACCGTTTGCGCTTTTTGGCTCACGTATATGATAGTGTCGCTAGCATCCATATGACAGAGAACCTAGGTCGACATGACTAGTCGTGAACCCAAAGTGGCACTAACTTATGGGGACAGGCATACATGAATCAACCTCGAGCATGTCGGTCAGCAGCATGTGAATCTGGGCTATAGAACGGGGCTAACAGGACTCCGGGAACCCGGGCTGTAGCAGGCTAGGCAGGACTCCGGATGTCACCGCGTGACATTTCCCCGAAGGGACAGACACAGGAACGAAGTGAATCACACGCCGGCCAGTCAAGTGCTTCGGAGTAGTAGTGCTGGGCTAGCAGGACTTCGGTGAACCGGGCTGTAGCGGACTACTATGGTTCATGGAAGCACAAGACTACATTTCCCCATAAGAGAGGCTACCAAGGATAAACAACTAGGTTGTCGGATCCCACACATACCAAGCATTTCAATCATACACACAATATGCTCGATATGTGTAAATACAACATGGCATCACAACATAACTCTACGACTCTAGTACTTATTCATTAGGCTCTGAGGAGTGAGATATTACAAACATGGGTCTCATGACCCAACATATAGAGCATACAAGCAACAAGCACATGCGGAAGCTTAACTTGTCTGAGTACAGACAACTACAATTGAAGAAGGCTCAAAAGCCTGACTATCTACAAGACCCTCCCAAGGGTACAAGATCGTAGCTGAGGTAACAAGCTAAACGTCGAAGTCCACATGGAACTACTAGCAAGACTGAAGTCTCTCTGCAAAAACATAAATTAAGAAAACTTGAGTACAATTGTACCCAACAAGACTTACATCAGAACTAACAACATATGCATCAGTATCAATAAAGGGGTGGTGGAGTTTAACTGCAGCAAGCCAGCTTTAACTCGGTGGCTATCCTGAACTACGACTGCAAGTAACTCTTTTGAGGTGGCGCACACGAGTCCACATATTCACCATATCAATACACCACTATGGATCTGCTCCCGTCTCCCTACGAGAACGCCATCCATAGCACTCATGCTTATCTTGTGCATTTTAGAGTATCCACTTTCACTTGTCTATGAACTATGCAAGGGGCCCAAGTTTCCATATCCGAGGAATCCGGCTATTCGAAAAGATAATGATAACCCTGCAGGGGTGTACTTCTTCACACACGCTCTCGCCACTTATCACCCTGTACACGTCATGTACCTCGGCAACCTTCAAGCGGAAGCTGGGCGAGGGAGTCGGCCACGACCTGACTAACCAACAAGTCTCTAGTCCAGGTTTATCGCCTATTCGGGTTCCATCCGCAAGGAGATCCAGCCGGGGTGTCGCTCATGGCCCCAAACGATGTGTGCAGGGTTCCCAAGCCCACCATCTGTGTGCCACTTGGTACACCGTGCCACTGTGCCTAGTCTGTCCCAAGCCCACCTGTACCCGGTGCCACTTGGTATACTACTAACACTACCTACAAACACCAAAAACTAGTTGCAACTCCTGGACAAAGATCGAGTTGATTAATAAGCCGAGAGGGGCCGAGTTACCGGAACCCAATGTGTGGTAGTAACTGTTCATGGATCACAAACACAGAACTCAGTTCCTGAGAACGGCTGCAATGAGACAACCCACCATGTACTCCTACATGGCCTCTCACCGCTACCTTTACCAAATCGTGTTCACACACTTAGCTCTCAACAGTAGGACATGTTCACCACATTCCAATTCATCCCCGATGAATCAGACCTGACTCAACTCTAAGTAGTAGCAGGCATGACAAACAAACATGAATGAGTAGGCACATCAGGGCTCAAACAACTCCTACTCATGCTAGTGGGTTTCATCTATTTACTGTGGCAATGACAGGTCATGCAGAGGAAAGGGGTTCAGCTACCGCAGCATGTAACAGTTGAAACGTTGTTGTCCTAATGCAGTAAAAGAGAGCAGGAGCAAGAGAGTAGGATTGTATCGGAATGAACAAGGGGGTTTTGCTTGCCTGGCACTTCTAAAGATATTATAGCTCTTCATCGGTGTCATCGAACTCATCGTCGGAAGCACGTCTATCGAGAGGGACGAATACCGGCAACAGAGAGGGAGAGCACAATCAATGCAATGCAACAATATGATGCATGATCATGACATGGCAATATGCTGTGATTTGGGCTAATGCAATAGAAAGTCATTTTAATTGAAGTGGAATTCAAAACTATATCAAATTCCAACTCCAAATCTATTATGAAAATTTGCCCTAATCATGTTTCATCCTAAACAGTGAGGTTAACTTGCTCAAACATGCATGAAAATGCCATAAACAGATTCTTTGGATTTTTCTGATCATTTTTCATATATAATTTATTTCATTTGGAGCTATAGATAATCTTCTATGAATTTTAGAAGTTTAGAGCATTTTCTGCAATTTCTTGAATTAAGTTTAATCCAGAAAAAGAGTTATTGCGTCAGCATTAGGTCATGCTGACCTCAGCAGGTCAACAATGCCTAACCAGAGTCAAACCTGACAGTGGGACCCGTGTGTCATCGACTCAGTATCAGTTAGTGACACAGACAGGTGGGTCCGGTCAACGGCCATGTTAGCACATCAACTCTGACTTGTGGGGCCACTGTTATTAGTTAAATCTAATCAGAAACTAAACTATTGTTAATTAAGCGTGTGGGGCCCGTATGTAAGTGGGTCAAGGGGTTAATTAGCAGGGTCATTAGTGACTAGTGATGGGCCACGTCGACATCGCCGGAGTTCGGCCGGCGGCGACCAAAACTGACAACGGAGACGCTGCGGGGTTGAGCTATGGGCGACCATTTGCCTTGCCATTTGCGTCTAATGGTAGCGGTGAGTGCGGCGCATCCAGAAGGGCGGATGCCGGAGGCTGGTATGGCCGGAGTAGGCGGTGGCGAGGAGCTAGGCGGCGGCCGGAGTTCGGGCATGTTCGGTTTGGCGCTAGGGGGCACGGCAGATCGAACGGGTGGGTACGCTCGGCTCCTGGGAGCGTTCTGAGCACGGGGCAACGCTCATGCGCAAGCTTCAGTGGCTGCAGTGGCGGCGGTGACATGGCCGGTGGTGATGAGCCCTCGGGCTCGGCGGTGGAGCTAGCTAGGGCGCGCAAACGATGGTAGAAAGAGAAGGGGAGGAAGCATTAGCTCACAGGGAAGACGTAGAGCGGCTCAGTGGGCTCGGGGACGCGTCGGAGCGGGCGCACGGTCGCCGGCGATCTCGGTCAACCCGAGGTTGAAGACGATGGCGTGGAGGCGATGCAGGGCGTCCGGGCTCGATTCCTTCGGCTTGGGGAGGCGGAGCTCAACGGCGGTGCTGGTGGACATGGCACAGGGGTGAGGAGATGGCTGTGGCCGCGGGTACGGTGATGGTGCGGCCATGGCGGCCTCGACCATGAGGTCGGGGCGAGGGAGAGAGGGGAAAAGTGAGCAGAGGAAGAGGGAGAAAGTCCAGGGCGCCCAGGCGTTTCCACGACGAACGGCGAGGACGCAGGAGGCATCGACAGCGCGAAGCAGGAGGTGGCCGCTCGGCGCGTGCGCTCGCTGTCCTGCCTCTGGCTACTGGCAGAGGTAGGGGACGACTGGCAGTTGCCAGTGGGCTGGGCTGGCTGGAGGACCTGGGCCAGGCCAGGTGAGCGCCAGGTAAAAACTCTATGCTTTTGTTTCTGTTTTCTATTCTCTATCTTTGATTTGAATTTGGTTTGCTAACCAAATATTTTTGTAGCTTCTGAGATTTATTGTAGAAGCAATATGGATTAATCCAAAGCTCTACAAAATGTTTCAGAATATTTGGAGCTTCCAAATATTTTATAGGAATTAGTAGCTCCAAGTCAATGCAATATGAGTTAATTCAAAGACCATAAATGCCTTGGAAAAATGTGCATGACCTCTGGTTGGTTTTAACCTTTTTCCATAAATAATGAACATTTTTTAAGGGCATTTTGGGTTCATTGAAAATATTTTTGTTTGAACCTAGTTGAATTCACTTGGTGCTAGGGTTTGAACATCCCCAATTCAAATTTCAAATTGAATTTAAACATGATGCATGGAGTCTCACAGATGCAACTAACTACAAGACAATTCTAGGGCTGTGATAGGAGGGAGTTTTCGCGCGCGTTGTAATGTCGGGATAGCAAGGCGCGGGTTGTGAAGGCGCCAGTTTTGGGAGCATGATATCTGAATTTTCGGGATATAACAAGACGCGGGTTGAATTTTAGGGACAAGTCTAATGTGTAGTAATATTGTACTTGTACGTACCAAATCAATTCGCACTTCCCTCAACCAAAAAGAAAACTAAAAAAATAAAACTATTCACACCACACAAAGAGAGAGTTTTGCCCCGTTTTACTATACAAATGCTATTCAAAGCTACTCCCTCCTTCCATCTATATAGGGCCTAATGCGTTTTTCAATGCTAACTTTGACCAAATATTAGAGCAATGATATATGACATGCAACTTACACAAAGCACACCGTTAAATTCGTCTGTGAAAGGTTCTTTCAATGATATAATTTTCACATTGTGCATGTCATGTACTATTAATCTTGTCAATAGTCAAAGGCGGTCTTAAAAATCTCATTACGCCCTATATAGATGGAAGGAGGGAGTATGAATCCATGTTATGTCTGATTAAAATTTTTTTCTCTTGTTGTATAATGCATGTAACCTACTCATACCAACATTTTAGTGCCTTCCAAATGTCTATACTACCGCTGCAATTCGAACTAAATTTGAATTCGTTTATCTATTTCAATAAGAATCTACAATCATGATTGGTGCCAACTTCAACCATCATAGTTTCCTTGCTATCCGCCAGATATAAATCAGACGGCCTATAATGCAGGATGGCAGGCACACCATCATCAACAACTCCGTTTTTTTATAAGAGTAGAGATAAAATATATTAAATGTAGTATACCATGTTCATAACCACACCATGTGTATCACTGTTATATATATTCACACTTCCGTCAGTTTAAAACACTATGATAAATTCTTCAAATATCTGAATTCGCTTTTTATAATGAAGTATATATGATATCTATTCGTCTTTTACACCCACACAACCCTCTTATCTTTGTAACTAGCGCTAACTTTCTCTTGTGCATGCACACGCCCGCATCCCTCTCACCCTCCCTCAACATTCTCTAGCTCCATCGCGCAAATTTGTCTTTTCACTTTAGGTCGTTCACCCACGGTGTGTGTAGGCCCCCCAGCTCCTTCTTTACGACACACATTGATCGATATGCCTCTCTAGCCAGGTGTGCCTAGCACAAACACAAGCTTCCCCTCTTCTCTTGTCACCATCCATGCCTCACTCCCACCACTCTTTTCATCGTTCTCATACTAGCACTCCTCCCCCTCGATATAGTATGCCTCTCGTACCACCTCCTACATGCATCCCTCTCTCTCTATCCTTCTCCCCGTGCCTCATTTGCTTCTAACACACACATGCATGTATACCGATCGATCTCCCAACATATACCTAGATCGACTTTAACTACCCCCCCCCATCGATCGACGTACCTCACAAGTTATGTCTCTCCTTTCTCTTACAAAGGATGGTTGATCTTCCTATGTAGTTACGTCTGCTTACCATAGCCACATCGTCCCCCCTCATCATTCGTGCATGCCTCCTGACCCGTCTCTCACACGCACGTGCACAGGCAACAAGCAGCCATCTCCTCTCTTATTGATATTGCGGGTGTGCCCTCCGTTTGTCTAGCAAGCCTATCCCACCATTTGTTAGAAGCAACTCCACTATGACCCCCTCCAACACTCTAGCTCTGTCTCTCTCCCAACCTTATTCATCTCCTGCACATATGCATGGATGCCGATCGATCTCCCTTAATACATGAGGCAGATCAATCTCCTTAATACATGAGGTAGGCCTCTCTCCTCCTCCACACATATACCAGCCATTGTACCTCTATAGTTAATTGGGCCTCCCTCTTCCCCCACCACACACCGATAGTCGAGTGCTGCAGGTAGGTATCCATGCCACAGAGACAAACTGCACATGTACCATCTCATGTTCCAGTAGGCCAGCCACTCTATATCTTTGACGTGGGCACACACAAATTCGATGGCACTCTTTATCGATCGCGCGCACACACACACACATCATCCCTCTTTTCGATTCTATGGACACCTCAAGCCGATGATACCTCCACTCTCTTCTCGTGGATCGCCCCCTCTATATATATGTTATATCCAGGACTCTATTTCAAACACATTGCATATGTTAAATTTTTTGATTGACCCCCCCACACACACACACACAAAAAAAAACTCTTAAGAAACCACACACTATATCTCTCTAGGTTTGTATCTCTCTCACACAACCCCACATAGGTGGTGTATGTATACAAGAAGAGAATAGGTGCACCGTGCACGTACTCACGCTTCATGCCCAGCCACACCCGCGTGGGTACACGGTGGAGCTCATTTCTCCGCAGAAGCTGAATTTGTTTTTGAAACATCAAGTGGTTAGAGACTCGAAAACTTATTTGTCCATTAGTGACTTGTCAGGGCGGTGGATTTTAGTTTGTACGATAATGTTACATCCACCTAAAGTAACGAAAGTTCTTACGTAAACTTCCTAGTAATTCCCTCTTCGTAGGTGCAACATTACTCCTAACATTTGTAATATCAGTTTGAAACTTGTAATATTGCCGTGTCCTATTCCCGCATTTTCAAAATCCTGCGAATCAAACAGGTCCTGAGTTGGTGATAATGTTGTGCCTCCCATCTGTCACCAATAGTCGTCAGATCCAGATCTGACGCATACAAACCAAGCTTCTCCATTTTTGCAAAAAGATGCCTGCACTTGTTCCCTATTTACAAACAACTCCATGTATCTCACAATCAGCCTCATCTCCTCCCCACCACATCTAGGAGTAGAAGGCCGTGGAAAAATCTGGCGCGATGGTCGCTGCCGGAGCCGTCCACCCCCAATCTTGGTGTTCCGTGCAATGGACGGGCATCTACGCACGGGAAATTATGTCGAACAGGGCTAGTTGTAAGCAGGCTAGCTCTACAGCCATGATGATAGTGACTGCAGACGGTGAGGCTGACTATGGTATGCCGAACATGGCACCTATACTCAGGTGTCATCTCCGGCGCAGGGTCTTCTCACTTCACTATGAGGAGCAGCACGTAATAATTTGACCAACGGATAGTACAGTGCTAGTACTCCTACTACTACTACTACATTGGTAGTACTACTACTAGTACTAGTAGCACCACCATCTGGATTTAGGAGTACTACCACGTCCATCTAGATTTTAGTATTTGACTAGCAATATCTAGTAATGCATGTCACCAAAAATGTACTACTCCCTCTATAAATAAATACATGGTGTTTTATTCCTATCGGCGAGAGAACTCAATGTTTTTTTGCTACTCCTAACTAGAGTACTAATAGGATTACATGCAATGAACTAAACACTGCATGTCATGTTTGGTAGTCTCAAGTCATTGAAAGCATGCACGGCCCACATCTCTCATTGGTTGATATGTCACGAAATAAGAGACAAGGAGGGAGTTAATGCACCGTGCCTAAGTATTTTGGGATTATTTGGTTTTCGTAAGGTGCCTTACATAACATTTTTGTTTACATGCATTAACATTTTATTAGTTAAATCAAAGGTCAAAAGTTGGCACAAAATGCAAAGGGGACGAATAAACCAGTAAACATCAAACTTCTCTCGTTTGGCCCCAACTAGAGGTCCGATGAGATGACTATACTGCACCGGCACGGAGGGGGGCGCAGCTTCATTGACTTATGGCAACTGCCTTTGGGTGAATGACACATGGCCCCAGGGGGTGGCTGGCCCACCTATCATATAGCCAAAGGTAGGTGCAGTAGAGGGCCCAGGATCAGTACGAAATCCTACGCACCTACGCACGCTAACCAAGGGCTGAGTGATCACTCGAATCGCAAGATCAGTTGACTAGAAGCTACGCTAGACCCATGGAGGCGATGAGCGCGAGCATCAGCCGGCTGTGCCAGATGGTCCATGACACCGGCCTGTGGCCCGGCACTGAGGAACGTCTCCAGGTAGTATTGCTTGAGGCTGCCAGGGCGAGGGGCCGCTTGGACGACAGCTTCGTCTCCTTGTTCGACGAGGTCCTCATCGGTTTCCTCGACAAGTTCACCGTCGTCAAGAAGCTTGTGGACGACTTTGACATAAGCCTCCAGCCGACGCGCCCAGGCTCTATGATGCCCGCCACCCTCAACGGCCACTATGGTAGCAACCTCTTCGACGCACTGGTGGCCCTGCGACTGCCCGCCATTGCGCTGGAGAATGTCCACCTCGAGGTCGCGCTCGCCGCACAGCGCCTGGTGCAGCAAGACACCATCGACATAATCACCCACGTCTAGGCGCAAATCGTCCACAAGGACTACTACATGCAATAGGAGGACGATAGGACGCTGGCCTTCTTGGAGCGCAGGGCAACCTTGGATGGCACTGTTCAGAAGCACGTTGAGCTCCGCCAACGCCGCTGCTGCTCACACGTCGGTTGGTGACCCGGCGCACTAGGGCGTGAGGATGTCGTTGAACGTTGATGGATCCGTATGTATTTTTATCTTTCCGTCAAATCCATGTAGTAGTATATGATACTACAGTAATTGTCTTACCTTTCGCATGAACTTCATAATTTTTGTACGTACTCCATGCATGAACGGCGCCAGAACCAAACTTCTCATTACTCTAGGCAAAATCCTTATTTTCTATCTATCGGTCGCGCCATGGAGCAAAACCAAATTTTAAGTTACGAGTTCAAAAGGAAAAGCCAGCCGTGTTCGCGTCGCACCCCCACACGGTTGGTCCGGCACGCCGCTCAAGCGGGAATGCGTGCGGTGTTGCATTTTCACTTACAAGTGGGACCGCAGTTGACCAAACCGACTATCGGCAAACCCCCACCCCGCCCACCGCACGATGGCTGAGAAAACAGGACAGAGAAGAGATGGTTGTAGCACGGACTCCAAGAAAATTGGTGTCGGATGGGACTCGTGTGGGTGGCGTGTGCCGTACTGCTAGACGTGAATGCTAGTTATGGCCCATGCCATCCCACTATATCGAGCCTATATCGAGGTACGTAGAACAAATTTCCTGCAGTCCGTGCTCAACCCTCCTATATCTCTCTTCTCAGCCAGCCAGCGGACGCGCAGAGCCCATCGTCTGTTTGCTCACATGCGGCCCCACATGTCAGTGAAAACGAAGAGGACCCACTGAACCTGCACATATTTCACCTTGATGTGCTGGTGATGAAAAACAAATCCAATAAAGATCTTCGGTGGCCGCTTTTGGAGTTACTCAAGAGTAGTAAGATTCTATTTATAGTTTAACCCAAGATGCACATCTCGTGGCTTCAACTACCACTCTATTTTCTTTCATGACACGACCTAGATGCTGGATGTCCCACGTGTCGGCAAAAGGAGGAAGAACTCGACCAAATCTTCGGTTCTGCTCTCGGATGAGATTAGTGCACTTGTTGATACTCTGACTAGAATAGAGGCTAGACATGAGACTAGATGCGAGGAAGCAACGTCTACTTCTTTACACTCAAAGAAGACAGAAGCACGCAAGATCGAGCCTCCGCAGATCAACAATGAATGCGTCGAGAAGGCACTAATCCAACTTACAGGAGTAGTAAAATGTATTCTTGTGGTTCTTGTTTTCTTTGGTCTTGCTTTTCTAGTCAAAATTATCGTTGGAGTTCATGCAAAACGAAGGTCCGTTTGGGGTCATGCGTTGGAGTTGGCCTTACAAGTGGGACAGCAATTAAGGAAACCGACTATCGGCAAACCCCCACCTCGCCCGCCGCGCGATGGCTGAAGTTAGAGAAATGACGAGGTTGAAGAGATTGCTCTAGCATGGACTCCAAGAAATAATATGGTGTCAGATGGATGTCATGGTGGTGGCGTGTGCTGTACTCCTGGACGTGAATGCTTGTTCTGGCCCATGTCACCCTACTAATCCTACTACTTACTCCTACTATATAGTACTAGTATCGAGGATTCGAGGTGCTGGTTACGTACAGCGAACACATTAACATATGGCTACAGTAAAAACACCCGCCCGACGCGCGAAGCATGTGAAGCTAGTACAAATAGTATACTACTATTGTTGATTGGCCTCATCCGATAACCTGTTGCAATGCACGTACAATTATGTATTTGAAAAATATATTTTTGCCTCGTCGCACCACTCACTCAGAGAAGCAACTCGAAAGCCATTCATAAATTTAGTAAGTTTATCACATGCATATCATTTTATTACATACAACAGGTCATCAACCCACATCGACAACGAGGATACATTATAAATACTAAAGTTTTCACCACACAACAAATAACAAGCCATGAAATGAACTTCAACTCAACCATTTCGCGGCGTTGGAACTGCTTGCTTTGAACCATAAGTGATTCTCTGCGATGGGCCATCCGTTGTCGATCTGGAGACCAACGCAGGACTGATCATCCAGGCTCAAGCGGCCTACTATATCAATACCAGGGTAGGGAACCACCCTAATGTCCGAGGTATAGACACAGTTGCTTCTCATAAATGTGTCGACAGCAGTTGGATCGCCTTTCACCATCATCCGATAGTTTTGTCCAAGGAAGAGCGAGTTTTCTCCAAGACTATCAATTCTGTGCCAGGGATAAGGAGTTGGCGCTAGCACACTAGTATCCATCCCGAATACCATGCAACGGGTGTTGGAATAGGTCCGGAGAGTGCGACCATGGGAGACACCTGCTTCCTTAGCAGTAACATCATCAGTGGGCTGTATACACACAAGAAGAGGTGATCCATCGAAATTAGTTGCCAGGCGCCACAGAGTATATGGGCGCTGCTCATGATCATCACCATCGGCATCTCCCCCTTGGTTATAAAATTTTTCAAGTATAGGTGGTGGGATGTTCACAGGACCTTGGAAACACAAGAAGAAGGTTAATTAGTAAAGGGAAACTTGCTAGCCCGCATGCATGTGGATGAAACAATTATAATTACGGTGGAAGACAAACGTACCGAAACTACGAGGATACCATGCAAAAAGAGTGCCATGAGTGGTGGTAGAAAACACAAGGCCCTCGTATTGAATTGCATCACAGTACTCATTCGTGCACAGAAACTGATTTTTGAGCAATGTCCATCGAGTCAAACCACTCAGGATGGCAACAAGCTTGTCGAAGATAGCAACAACTTCATAGTTGTTGTAATTCCAAGAGCGGTTGGGAACTGGGCAAATTGCTATCTTCCGTAGAAGACAGTCACCATGATCGTATTTGAACGTGCGTACATTACCGGTGTGCTCAACCTCTGGGCAGTGTGTTGAGATTTTTGGAAGTGGAACCCGGTGACGAGTGTACACATTCACAAGTTCCCACTCGCAGTTGGACCCAATGTAAACAACCCAATCTCCATTTGCGCCCGCCCAAGCCTTGCCCTCAAGCGATGGCATCTTAACATCATACGTATCATTATCAAGCGGCATCAACTTGCACAGGGTGAGGCCTCCGTCGTGCCGGCGCCAGTCATCAGGGTCACAACGAAGAAGATAGGGGAGATCAAACCACTCCTTCACTCTTGGGTTCTTTGATGTTATTAGTTGAGTCGAGAATGGGCTTGAATGAACCTGCCATGCTAGCCGAGGTGATGACGTCGCACCGATCAATGAGTTCCTCCACCACGTCATCTTTCAGATCGGGGCAAGAATAACGGGGTCATTTCGATCGAATAATGACAGAAGAAAGGGTGAAGGGCTGAAGGAAAATGGAGGAGGGAGAGGAAGAGCATGCGACAGCAGTTCCAAATTGAGAGGGAAAGGCGAAGAGTCGGTGGACGGTTGCGAGTTTGCCACGGTTCACGAAGAGGCGCCCCGGCCTACACGTCCGTTCGGAAATACTCCTACTACTCACCGTCATCTCACTGATATGTTGGAACGGGACCACATGTCAACGAAACATGGTGTGTAATTTCTCGTGCAAAATGTGATCTGGCCACGTTGGCCTGAGGTGCCGCATTAGTTATCGACCTTTATTTTTTTAATGGCGTGCCGATCAGTTTTGAAACACGACTAACTGGTACTGTACGTGGAGAGGATGACAGCAAGGACCCACCAAGGTCATGGCAGTACGCAAGCAAGTGCCTCCTTATTTCAAGACAATAAAAAAATGGCTCCTCCTAGTGGATTTCTGACATCTGGGTCCCATGCCATTGTTAACGTAGTCAATAAATGAGAGAATTAAACAACGAGCGGCTGACACCAGGGACCCAGCAGCTCGCACAGTTATTTTTGTTTTGGGTTAATTTGATAAATGCCACTCCAAATCTGGTGTATCCAAGAAATGCCACTTCAATTTCCAAACTTTGAAAAATGCCATTTCTAGTGGCATTTTTCGAAGTCTGGAGTGGCGTTTTTCAAAGTTTGCAAACTGCAGTGGTGTTTTTCAAAGTTTGCAAAATTTGCAGTGGCATTTTTCAAAGTTTGGAAATTGCAGTGGCATTTTTATGAATCGCCATAATTGGAGTGGCATTTATCTAATTTGTTTTTGTGACGGAAGCAGGGTGTCAACTGGGCTGTGCGGGACACTCTGGCCTGTCTAGACAGCCTTTTCTTTTATGTTTACCACAGACCAGCCCAGTAGTTTTTTTTCTTTCTGAAAATGGCTTGCCCAGTTCTTTTGTGATTTGTCAAGTAAGTCACTTTATCAGGCCTTCTGGGCTGCAAATCTTTCAAGGCGAGGAGAGCTTCATTCGGCTGGCCGGGAAAATGGCCTATCAGTAATGAGAAATGGGCTATACATTTTTAAAACACATCAAACCGGCAATTATTTTCAAATATCTTTTTTTCCATTTTGAGATTTTAAATTGCATTGATTTTTATGCATGGACAATTTATTGGATTTTATATTGATATATATTTATTTTTAAAATCAGTCTAAATGTGACTCAAAATTTCGGGATTAAAAACAGTTTAGACCGCACCGACATATGCAAAATTTCGTATAATTTTTTAACCATGGCCACAATATGGGCTGTAATGCTAACATAAAGAATATGGGCTCCAAAAAAACCCGTAAGAATTAGCAAATGGGCTGTAAATTAATTGAAATAATGGCAGATGGGTTGTATGCTGTTGTCCACAGATTTGAGGCTTTCCACAGATGGCCTGTATACTGTTGGATGCCCATCCAACGGCCGTCGTGCTTCTTCAATCTCTGCTCTTCCTGCTCCAGCCGCTCAAACAAGCGCCGGCGGGACTGCCTGCTCCCTCCTCCCCGCGGCCGGCTGTGCTGCCGTGCAGGCCTCACCGCCCCACCGTACTCCCATCGCTGGCCTAGCCATCCCTCTACTCACCCACACCTGCTGTTACTCTCCGGCAACGGCACGAACCAGTAAACCCTTGTACAGTCGTACTCCCCTCCGCGTGGGAAACAAAAACAATGGTTGAGTCTTCCCTGCCTCCGTGTCGTTCCCTTCCTAGGCCTCGCCATCGTCCACCGCCCTGGTGCTCTCGGCGTGGCGTGGTCAGCGTGGTCAACGACCGACATGCATCTGAAGTGGACTGTACGTGGAGAGGCTGACAGCTGGATCCATGGCCGCACGCAAGGAAATGCCTCCTTGTTATGCGCAAAATAATGATTTCCTCCACCTGACATCTGGGACCCACCGAAACGGCCTTTGTATTTCGCGAAAAAAACGTTACCGCCGCTGACAGCTCGGACCCACCAGCTATATCTTCGCACACAAGGAAGTGCCTCCTTATTACGCACAAAAAAATGAATACTCCCCCTGCTAGCTGGGACCCAGTATAGTGGGCCTACTAAGTTGACGGGGACGAAGGGCTTTGTCAACTTAGTCAATATGCACGATTCTAGCTCGACTGATCATACGATGTCCATCCAACGGCCGTAGTGCTTCTTCAACCTCTGGTCTTCTTGCTCCAGCCGCCCATAGCAGCGCCGGTCGTGCCGCCTGCTCCTGCCTCCCGTGGCCGGCTGTGCTGCCATGGAGGCCTCACCGCCCCCATACTACTCCCACCGCTGGTCAGGCCATCCCTCCACTCCACTCACCCACACCCCCTGTTATTCTGCGGCGACGGCAGCGCAGCCGAACCAGTTAACCCTCGTACTCCTCTCCACGTGGGCATTCACTCCCGCGTCTTCCCCAGCTCTGCGTCGTCCCCTTCCTAGGCCTCGCCGTCTTCCACCACCGTGGTGCTGTCGGCGTGGCGTGGTCAATGTGGTCAACAACCGAATTCCATCGGAAGAATACTATACGTGGAGAGGCTGACAGCTGGGTCCACGGCAGCCGCAAGGAAGTGCCTCCTTATTATGCGGAAAACAATTATTCCTCCACCTCACAGCAGGGACCCACCGGACGCCCACCAGTATATCGTGAAAAAATGTTTGCCCCTGACTGCTGGGACCCACCCGATGGGCCACCGTATTTCGCGAAAAAAACGTTCCCCCTGCTGTCAGCTCGGACCCACCGGAAGTGCCTCCTTATTACGCACAAAAAATGAATACCCCCTGCTAGCTGGGACCCACCTTAGTGGTAGGCTGACTTGTGGGCCTACTAAGTTGACGGGGACGGAGGGCTTTGTCAACTTAGTCAATATGCATGATTCTAGCTCCAGTGACCGTACGATATCCATCCAACGGTCGTAGTGCTTCTTCAACCTCTGGTCTTTTTGCTCCAGCCGCCCAAACCAGTGCCGGTCGTGCCTCGTGCTCCCGCCTCCCATGGCCGGCTGCGATGCGGCGGAGGCCTCACCGCCCCTACTACTCCCACAGCTGGCCAGGCCATCCCACTACTCACCCACACCCCCTGTTATTCTGCGGCGATGGCAGCCTCACACCGCAGCGAACCAGTGAACCCTCGTACTCCTCTACGTGTGGGCATCCACTGTCACGTCTTCCCCGGCTCTGCGTCGTCCCCTTCCTAGGCCTCATTGTCGTCCACCGCCCTGGTGCTCTCATTGCGGCGTGGTCAACATGGTCAAGGAATGGCTTCCATCGGACGTGGACTGTACGTGGAGAGGCTGACAGCTGGGTCCGCGGCCGCAGCAAGGAAGTGCCTCCTTATTACGTGCAAAATAATTATTCCTCCACCTGACAGCGGGGGCCCACCGGACAGGCCACCAGTATTTTGCGAAAAAAATCATTTCCCCCTGACTGCTGGGACCCATCGGACGGGCCACCGTATTTCGCGAAAAAAATG
>NC_041384.1:661064572-661119364 GCF_002162155.2 Triticum dicoccoides
TCGGACCCACTGGAAGTGCCTCCTTATTACGCACAAAAAAATGAATACTCCCCTAGCTAGCTGGGACCCACCTTGCTAGGAGGCTGACTTGTGGGCCTACTAAGTTGACGGGGACGAAGGGCTTTGTCAACTTAGTCAATATGAACGATTCTAGCTCCAGTGACCGTACGATGTCCATCCAACGGCCGTAGTGCTTCTTCAACCTCTGGTCATCTTGCTCCAGCCGACCAAAGCAGCGCTGGTCGTGCCGCATGCTCCTGCCTCCCGTGGCCGGCTGTGCTGCCGCAGAGGCCTCACCGCCCCCTACTATTCCCACCGCTGGCCAAGCCCTGCGGCGACGGCAGCCTCACACCGCAGCCGAACCAGTGAACCCTCGTACTCCTCTCCGCGCGGGCTTCCACGGTCGCGTCGTCCCCTTCCTAGGCCTCGACGTCGTCCACCGCAGTGGTGCTCTCCGCGCGGCGTGGTCAATGTGGTCAAGGAATGACTTCCATCAAAAGAGTACTGTACGTGGAGAGGCTGACAGCTGGGTCCACGGCCACAGCCCAGTTTTTTTGTGATTTGCCAAGTAAGTCACTTTGTCAGGCCTGTTGGGCTGCAAATCTTTCAAGACGAGGAGAGCTTTCATTCGGCTGGCCGAGAAAATGGGCCATCAGTAATGAGAAATGGGTTGTACATTTTTAAAACACATCAAACCGGCAATTAGTTTCAAATATCTTTTTTTCATTTCAAGATTTTAAATTACATTAATTTTTATGCGTGGAGAATTTGTTGGATTTTATATTGATATACATTTATTTTTAAAATCAGTTTGAATGTGAGTCGAAATTTTGGGATTAAAAACATTTTGGGCCGCACCAAAATATGCAAAATTTCGTATAATTTTTTAACCGTTGCCACAATATGGGATGTAATGCTAACAAAAAGAATATGGGCTCCAAAAAAACCTTAAGAATTAGCAAATGGGTTGTAAATTATTAGAATTAATGGCAGATGGGTTGTATGCTGTTTTCCACAGATTTGAGGCTTTCCTAAAAAAAGGTTGACGCAGAAGCACTAACTGTTGGATGTCCATCCAACGGCCGTCGTGCTTCTTCAATCTCCGCTCTTCCTGCTCCAACCGCTCAAACAAGCGACGGCGGGACTGCCTGCTCCCTCCTCCCCGCGGCCGGCTGTGCTGCCGTGCAGGCCTCACCCCCCGACCGTACTTCCATCGCTGGCCTAGTCATCCCTCTACTCACCCACACATGCTGTTATTCTTCGGCGACGGTAGACGAACCAGTAAACCCTCGTACGGTCGTACTCCCCTCCGTGTGGGAAACAACTACCGAGTCTTCCCTGCCTCCGTGTCGTCTCCTTCCTAGGCCTCGCCGTCGTCCACCGCCCTGGTGCTCTCGGCGCAGCGTGGTCAACGTGGTCAAGGAACGACTTCCAACGGGCGTGGACTGTACGTGGAAAGGCTGACAGTTGGGTCCACGGCCGCAGCAAGGAAGTGCCTCCTTATTATGCGGAAAATAATGATTCCTCCACCTGACAGCTGGGACCCACCAGACGGGCCACTGTATTTCACAAAAAAACGTTTCCCCCTGACTGCTAGGACCCACCAGCTACATCTTCGCATCCAAGGAAGTGCGTCTGGGCAAAAAAACGATTCGCCCCCTGACTGCTGGGACCCACCAGCTACATCTTCGCAGGCAAGGAAGTGCCTGATAGTCGGGACCCACCTGGTCGAAGCGTACATAGCGTTGTCATTCTAGTCGCGAACGTGTACGTACATACTGGTCGATGTAGAGGCGCGCACGTGTCGTAGTAGAGGCGCGCACATGTGGTAGTAGAGGCGCGCACGTAGCATGTACACGTACGTACAATAGCCAGGGTGCAAGAAAGAAAATACGGCCACGTATGTGTACACACGGGCGGGGTCTCGAACGCCTACTCGCGCATACGTACGGCCAGGGCTCGTGTACATGGCTGGGTCAGAACGGAGAAACAGCATCGTCATCGTGTTCATGGGGAGGCAACGGAATGCGTTGTGTTCATGGGGAGGCAACGGAATGCGTCGTGTTCATGGGGAGGCAACAGAATGCGTCATGTTCATCGAGAGGCAATGGAACGCGTGGGCGCCAACCGGCTGGGTCGGAACTGAATGCGTGGCCGTGTTCATTGGGAGGGCTTGGACGGAACAAGCGATGGAAACGAGGCCTGGCGTACCGCACAACGGAGGAAACGGGCCTCCTACGTTCGGAACAGGGTCCTGTTGATCGGGAGGGGTCTGGTTTACCGCAAAACGGAGGAAACGGACCTCCTATGGTCGAAACGGGGGTCCTGTTCATCGGGAGGGGTGTGGCGTACCGCAAAACGGAGGAGACGGACTTGTGTTGGAGAGCTACGGTCGAAACGGGGGTCATGTTCATCGGGAGGGGTGTGGCGTACCGCAAAACGGGACTCCACGGGACACTGTTCATCTCCACCATCGACCCCCTCCAGCCTCCACGAGCTACTGTTCATCCACCGTCGACCTCCTCCAGCCTCCACCTGCGACTGTTCATCCACGGGCTCCTATTCATCCAGCCTCCACCGCGCGCTACTCCACCGGCTACTGTTCAACCAGCCCTTCCCACGGGCTCCTGTTCAACCACCCCTCCACGGGCTACTGTTCATCCTTCCCTTCACTGTCTACTGTTCATCCAGCCCTCCATGGGGTGGTCCTGTTCATCCAGCCCTCCACGGGGTCCGGTTCATCCAGCCCCAACTGGCTTGATTGATCGGGGTTCTGTTCATCCAGAGGCAACACCACGGGGTCATGTTCATCCACCCCCACCGGGAACTATTCATCCAACCCCCCCTGCAACGCTCACTGTTCATCCAGAGGCAGCATCGATCGGCTTCAGTTAGCAGCAGTAGCGAAGGAATTGCTCGATCGGGTTCAGTTAACAGCCATCGATCGATCGCTCGGGTTCTGTAACGCGTAGCCTGCAGTGCAATTGATCGGGTTCAGTTAGAGCCCAACGCCTCGCTCGGGTTCAGTTAGAGCCAATGCATCGCGCACACACGCGTACGTGTACGAGAGAAGCGTGCATCGCTCGGCCCCCGGCCTCCCACTGTAACCGGGAACTCCCCGAAATTTTCCTCGCCCTCACTTCTAACACGGTTTTTTCCGTCATGGACGGCCCAAAGAATGTCATGCAACTGCGTCTCCGGCCCGCCCAGGACAAAAAGCCCATTTTATGTCATGATTTTTTGTCATAGAAGTAGGAGCCCACCACATCTATGATGATACCGGGTTTTGTCACAATTATCATCATAGAAGTGTCATATGTATGACAGAAAAAAAAATCGTTCGACCCAAAATGTCACGGATGTGTCTTTTTTTGTAGTGTATGGGGAAATGTAGTCTAGTGCTTCCACTGAGCCATGGTAGTCTGCTACAGTCCGGTTTACCGGAGTCCTATTAGCCCAATTGCTACTGCTCCGAAACACTTAGACTGGTCGGCATGTGATTCACTTTGTTCCTGTGTCTGTCCCTTCGGGGAAATGTCATGAGGAGTCATGTTAGCCTGCTACAGCCCGGGTTCCCGGAGTCTTGTTAGCCTAGTTGCTACAGCCCGGATTCATACGTTGTTGACCGACATGCTCGAGGTTGATTCATGTATGCATGTCCCTATAAGTTAGTGCCACGTTGGGTTCATGACTATCCATGTCGGCCCGGGTTCTCTGTCATATGGATGCTAGCGATACTATCTTATACGTGAGCCAAAAGGCGCAAACGGTCCCGGGCCATGGTAAGGCGACACCCGTGGGAATACTGTGCGTGAGGCCGCAAAGTGATATGAGGTGTTACAGGCTAGATCGGTGTGACTTAGAATCGAGGTCCTGACAGCTTTGGCATCAGAGCCTGACTGCCTGTAGGATTACCAAGCCAAACTGGACGAAGTTGTGTCTAGAAATGCTTTAGTTATGTAAGGGAATTGTTTGTGGAAGGGAATGTAAGGCTCTTTTTACTCCTTTACCTTATGCCCTTCCGATCCGAGTCACCCTCATCTTTTCTACGGGGATTAAGAACTAGGCTTCTCATCTTTCTATCAGGATCACGTGTTACTAATCTGTAGACTTATAAGATTGATGGTTTCAAGCCCCAGTTTAGTTCCTACTACTTCTGCGTGTTGACAGTTGATCTCGGAACCTTAATATTGTGTTGTTGAGTGGTTATGCCACCATTTTGCAGGATGTCTCAAATCTTTTGAGAATTTACAGCTTTTATGCTGTCCAAGTCATCCCAGGTCTCTAAATAGTCTGATGCAATTGCAAACCCCTTCCTCCTGTTCCTGATGTCCATTTGGGCCAGATTAATCACACTAATCGGTGAGTTGAGCTACTCTGTTGCCTTGACATATATGTTGGAGCTATTATTATGACCCTAGGTGTTTTAGGGAGTCACCTAGTAATCTAGCCATGTTTTGTGTTTCCGGTGTGATGATTTTGGCCACCATTCTCGATAGCATCCCGTGATGCCATTTAGTAGTAGGTATTCTACTCCTGGGTTTATGAACCCGAGAATTACTCTACTTACTTCATGTTGATAGTGTTTGATAGTTCCTTTAGGATATTAGTAATCTTTGTGATGGTCCTCGAGGTCCGTGGTATTTTGTTCTTCCAAATACCATGAAATGCTCATGGCAGAAGTTCTTTGAACCAAAAGATCACAACAAGAGTGCTCTCGATGAGTTCCTCGTTTTATATTGTGAATCTTCCAGTTCTACTTTATGCATGGGTTATTTGGAAGAAATGTTGAGCTTTGCTCGACATACTAATCTATGCACCCACAACTCAGAAAATCGTATGTTCCTTTGAGTTCTCCCTCTTTAGTTGTTTTCTGACCTTCGTCCATCAATTGATAGTCAAGAGTATGTGTGCATTCGTTCATCGATACCTATTACTCTTGTTGTCCGTCAAGCTATTCTATTTTAGGTGATTCAAAAGCCCATGTTCTCTGTTCGTCGAGCCCGTTTCATTTCTACCATTTTCATGTTGTTCTAACATTCTAAAAATGACCATTTTTCCATTGCCACTAATCACCTCCGCCGGGAGAGAAACTTTTCCGGAGATTCTTTCTACGAGCCTCTCGCACTTCTCCCTGATGGATCCTTCATTCCCAGGCAAGCCATCACAGTTGTCTGGGGTGTCGTGCGACATATGCCAACGAATGGCTTATCATGGAGGGGGCTAATAATACGTCGTCGGTGCCAGGAAACAGGATAAGGCGCTGATACGTATCCAACGTATCTATAATTTTTGATTGCTCCATGCTATTATATTATCTACTTTGGATGTTAATGGGCTTTATTTTACACTTTGATATCATTTTTGGGACTAAACTACTAATCAGAGGCCCAACCCAAATTGCTGTTTTTTTGCCTATTTTAGGGTTTCGAAGAAAAGGAATATCAAACGGAGTCCAAACGGAATGAAACCTTCGGGAATGCGATTTTCTCAACAAACGTGATCCACGAGACTTGGAGTGGGCGCCAAGAAACAAGGGAGGAAGGCACGAGGCAGGGGGCGTGCCTACCCCCTGGGCACGCCCTCCACCCTCGTGGGCCCTCCGTTGCTCCACCGACGTACTTCTTCCTCCTATATATATGCACGTATCCCCCAAACATCCAGGAGCACCACAAAAACCTAATTCCACCACCGCAACCTTCTGTACCCGAGAGATCCCATCTTGGGGCCATTTCCAAAGCTCCGCCGGATGGGGCATTGATCACGGAGGACCTCTACATCAACTCCATGGCCTCTCCGGTGATGTGTGGGTAGTTTACTTCAGACCTACGGGTCCATAGTTATTAGCTAGATGGCTTCTTCTCTCTCTTTGGATCTCAATACAAAGTTCTCCTCGATCTTCTTGGAGATCTATTCGATGTAATCTTCTTTTGCGGTGTGTTTGTCAAGATCCGATGAATTGTGGGTTTATGATCCAGATTATCTATGCATAATATTTGATTCTCCTCTGAATTATTTTATGTATGATTGGTTTATCTTTGCAAGTCCCTTTGAGTTATCAGTTTGGTTTGGCCTACTAGATTGATCTTTCTTGCAATGGGAGAAGTTCTTAGCTTTGGGTTCAATCTTGCGGTGCTCAATCCCAGTGACAGAAAGGGAACTGACACGTATTGTATTGTTTCCATCGAGGATAAAAATATGGGGTTTATATCATATTGCGTGAGTTTATCCCTCTACATCATGTCATCTTCCTTAAAGCATTACTCTGTTCTTATGAACTTAATACTCTAGATGCATGCTGGATAGCGGTCGATGTGTGGAGTAATAGTAGTAGATGCAGAATCATTTCGGTCTACTCGTCTCGGACGTGGTGCCTATATACATGATCATACCTAGATATTCTCATAACTATGCTCAATTCTATCAATTGCTCGACCGTAATTCGTTTACCCACCATAATACTTGTGCTCTTGAGAGAAGCCACTAGTGAAACCTATGGCCCCCGGGTCTATCTTCCATCATATTAATCTTCCAACACTTAGTTATTTCCTTTGCCATTTATTTTACTTTGCATCTTCATCATAAAAATACCAAAAATATTATCTTATCATATCTATCAGATCTCACTCTCGTAAGTGACCGTGAAGGGCTTGACAACCCCTTTATCACGTTGGTTGCGAGGTTCTTATTTGTTTGTGTAGGTGCGTGGGACTTGAGCGTGATCTCCTACTGGATTGATACCTTGGTTCTCAAAAACTGAGGGAAATACTTACGCTACTTTGCTGCATCACCCTTTCCTCTTCAAGGGAAACCCAACGCAGTGCTCAAGAGGTAGCAAGAAGGATTTCTGGCGCCGTTGCCGGGGAGATTCGCGCCAAGTCAAGTCAAGATTTGACTGCAACGACGAGTCATTTCTGGCGCCATTACCAAGTACCCATCACAAACTCTTATCCCTTGCATTACATTATTTGCCATTTTCCTCTCATTTTCCTCTCCCCCACTTCAACCTTGCCATTTTATTCGCCCTGTTTTCCTCTCTCCCTCTCGTTCCGTTCCCCTTCTCTTTTTCTATTTGCCTCTTTTGCCCGTTTCTTGTTTGCTTGTGTGTTGGATTGCTTGCTTGTCATGATGGCTCAAGATAATACTAAATTGTGTGACTTTGCCAATACCAACAACAATGATTTTCTTAGCACCCTAATTGCTCCTCTTAACGATGCTGAATGTTGTGAAATTAATGCTGCTTTGTTGAATCTTGTCATGTAAGATCAATTCGCCGGCCTTCCTAGTGAAGATGCCTCTACCCATCTAAACAACTTTGTTGATTTGTGTGATATGCAAAAGAAGAAAGATGTGGATAATGATATTGTTAAATTGAAGCTATTTCCGTTTTCTCTTAGAGATCGTGCTAAAGCTTGGTTTTCGTCTTTGCCTAAAAATAGTATTGTTTCATGGAATAAGTGCAAGGATGCTTTTATCTTTAAGTATTTTCCTCCCGCTAAAATCATCTCTCTTAGAAACGATATTATGAATTTTAAGAAACTTGATCATGAGCATGTTGCACAATCTTGGGAGAGGATGAAATTGATGATACATAATTGCCCTACACATGGTTTGAATCTTTGGATGATTGTACAAAACTTTTATGCCGGATTGAATTTTGCTTCTAGAAATCTTTTAGATTCGGCCGCGGGAGGCACTTTTGTGGAAATCACTTTAGGAGAAGGTACTAAACTCCTAGATAATATTATGGTTAATTATTCTGAATGGCACACCGAAAGATCTACCAATAAAAAAGTGCATGCAATTGAAGAGATTAATGTTTTGAGTGGAAAGATGGATGAACTTATGAAATTGTTTGCTAATAAGAGCACTCCTACTGATCCTAATGATATGCCTTTGTCTACTTTGATTGAGAATAATAATGAATCTATGGATGTGAATTTTGTTGGTAGGAACAATTTTGATAACAACGCGTATAGAGGTAATTTTAATTCTACGCCGTTTCCTAGTAATTCCTCTAATAATTATGGTAATTCCTACAACAATTCTTATGGAAATTTTAATAAGATGCCCTCTGATTTGAATCTATTATTAAAGAATTTATTACTTCGCAAAAGAGTTTCAATGCTTTGATTGAAGAAAAATTGCTTAAGATTGATGAATTGGCTAGGAACGTTGATAGAATTTCTCTTGATGTTGATTCTTTGAAACTTAGATCTATTCCACCTAAGCATGATATCAATTAGTCTCTCAAAGCCATGAGAATTTCTATTGATGAGTGCAAAGAAAGAACCGCTAGGATGCGTGCTAACAAAGATTGCTTTATAAAAGCATGTTCTTCCAGTTTTCATGATAATAAGGATGAAGATCTAAAAGTGATTGATGTGTCCCCTATTAAATCTTTGTTTTGCAATATTAATCTTGATAATTATGAGATTGAAGATGAGCCACCTTTACCTAGAAGGCATTCCAAAAATTCAGAGTTTTTAGATATTGATGCAAAAATTGTTAAAAGTGGGATTGAAGAGGTTAAAACTTTAAATAGTAATGAACCCACTATCTTGGATTTCAAGGAATTTAATTATGATAATTTCTCTTCGATAGATTGTATTTCCTTGTTGCAATCCGTGCTAAATTCTCCTCATGCTTATAGTCAAAATAAAGCTTTTACTAAACATATCGGTGATGCTTTGATGCAATCTTATGAAGAAAAACTTGAGTTTGAAGTATCAATCCCTAGAAAACTTTATGATGAGTGGGAACCTACAATAAAAATTAAAACTAAAGATCATGAGTGTTATGCTTTGTGTGATTTGGGTGCTAGTGTTTCCATGATTCCAAAAACTTTATGTGATTTGCTAGGTTTCCGTAATTTTGATGATTGTTCTTTAAACTTGCACCTTGCGGATTCCACTATTAAGAAACCTATGGGAAGAATTAATGATGTTCTTATTGTTGCAAATAGGAACTATGTGCCCATAGATTTCATTGTTCTTGATATAGATTGCAATCCTTCATGTCCTATTGTTCTTGGTAGACCTTTCCTTAGAACGATTGGTGCAATTATTGATATGAAGGAAGGGAATATTAGATTCCAATTTATGTCAAGGAAAGGCATGGAACACTTCCCTAGAAAGAAAATTAAATTACCATATGAATCTATTATGAGAGCCACTTATGGATTGCCTACCAAAGATGGCAATACCTAGATCTATCTTCGCTTTTATGCCTAGCTAGGGGCGTTAAACGATAGCGCTTGTTGGGAGGAAACCCAATTTTATTTTTATTCCTTGCTTTTTGCTCCTGTTTAGTAATAAATAATTTATCTATCCTTTGTTTTGGTTGTGTTTTTTGTGTTTAATTAGTGCTTGTGCCAAGTAGAACAGTTGGGAAGACTTGGGGAAAGTCTTTTTGATCTTGCTGCAGAAAACAGAAACTTTAGCTCTCACGAGAATCGCTTACATTTTTATTTGGAAGGTTCTATTTAGTTAATTCTTTTTGCAGATGATTAAATATAAATTCCTCACGTCCATGAATTTATTTTAGAATTTTTGGGGTTCCAGAACTTGCGTTAGATACAGATTACTACAGACTGTTCTGTTTTTGACAGATTGTATTTTTCGTGTGTTGTTTGCTTATTTTAATGAATCTATGGCTAGTAAAAGAGTTTTTAAACCATAGAGAAGTTGGAATACAGTAGGTTAACACAAATATAAATAAATAATGAGTTCATTACAGTAACTTGAAGTGGTGTTTTGTTTTCTTTCGCTAACGGAGCTCACGAGATTTTCTATTTTAAGTTTTGTGTTGTGAAATTTTCAAGTTTTGGGTAAAGATTTGATGGATTATGGAACAAACTGTGGCAAGAGCCTAAGCTTGGGGATGCCCATGGAACCCCAAGGTAAAATTCAAGGACACCAAAAAGCCTAAGCTTGGGGATGCCCCGGAAGGCATCCCCTCTTTCGTCTTCGTCTATGGGTAACTTTACTTGGAGCTATATTTTTATTCACCACATGATATGTGTTTTGCTTGGAGCGTCTTGTATGATTTGAGTCTTTGCTTTTTAGTTTACCACAATCATCCTTGCTGTACACATCTTTTGAGAGAAACTCACATGATTTGAAATTTATTAGAATACTCTATGTGCTTCACTTATATCTTTTGAGCTATATAGTTTTTGCTCTAGTGCTTCACTTATATCTTTTAGAGCACGGTCGTGACTTATTTTATATAAATAATTGTTCTCTCATGCTTCACTTATATTATTTTGAGAGTCCTTTAGAACAACATGGCTATAATAAAAACTTTCATATAAGTGCATTGAATATTATGAGAAGTTTCATACTTGATCATTGTTCTGAGATATGGAGATGGTGATATTAGAGTTATGCTAGTTGAGTAGTTGTGAATTTGAGAAATACTTGTGTTGAAGTTTGTGATTCCCGTAGCATGCACGTATGGTGAACCGTTATGTGATGAAGTCGGAGCATGATTTATTTATTGATTGTCTTCCTTATGAGTGGCGGTCGGGGAAGAGCGATGGGCTTTTCCTACCAATCTATCCTCCTAGGAGCATGCGCGTAATACCAATAAGTATGTGAATTATTTATGACTAATTTTGAGTCCATGGACT
Organism: Triticum dicoccoides; assembly: GCF_002162155.2. Lineage (NCBI taxonomy): Eukaryota > Viridiplantae > Streptophyta > Magnoliopsida > Poales > Poaceae > Triticum > Triticum dicoccoides. Next base: position 661,075,206 of record NC_041384.1, read on the forward strand.
ATACGCACTCTCACCCTTCCACCATTGCTAGCCTCTCTAGTACCGGGCAACTTTTGCCGGTACCTTAAACCCACCATCACTACTAGGGAAAACCTTATACACAGAACTTTAGCAGTAGAGCAGGTTAAAGAAGCATGCTGGTGCTAAGTAGCAGTAGCGCGCCTGTGCAAACCGCGCTGTAGATAAAGGTTTAGCAGTAGCGCGTCTTGTTCTAAACACGTTGCTACTAAAATTCCCACGGCTTAGCCGCTAGGCTACACATAGTAGTAGCGACCTATATCGAACCGTGCTACCGCTACTTTCTTTGTAGCAGCGCGTTTTAATCTAAACTCGCTACTGCTAAAGGATATAAAATTAAATGGAAAGCACATAGAAAGGTAATTGAAAATGAAGGAAATAGAATAAGGTGAAAGGAAAAAATAAAATGTGAAGAAAACTAAATGAAAAAGGGGGAAAAAGAGAAAGGAGTAGCAGTAGCGTGTATCCCAGAACACGTTGTAGCTAACGTAGCAGTAGCGCGCTTTCTGGAACGCGCTACTGCTACTTCTGACTTAACCACGGGGTTCGTCCTTCCCCACGGCCACTTCCCCCAAATCCAGCTCTCCACTCTCGCCGCCACTATCGCCCGTCGGCCGCCGCGCGCTCTCCACACACCCTCTACGCCGCCCCCGACCCCAGATTCAACGCCGCCCCCGACCCCGACCTCAACGCCACCCCGGACGCCGCCCCCGACCCCGACCTCGACGCCACCATCCGCCACGCGCCTGAGCCCCGACCCCGACCTCGACGCCGCCTGCCCCTCCCTCGTCACAGGCACCCGAGGTGAGCACGCCTGCTCCTCCCTCTCCCCTACCTCTGCCTGGGGTTTCTTTATATTTTAGTTGCATCAAATTAGTTAGGGTTCATGTAAGGGTGGAAACGAATCAGATGCGGATGCGGCTCAAATGAGTTAGGGTTCATCTAAGGGTGGAAACGAATCAAATTTCTAAGATGAATCATAAAATGAGTAAAATTTGACCACTTATTTCACTTTATAGTTGGATAATTGGAATATCCGCTACCACTTTCCACCCCTAGATTCATCAAATTAGATGGTAATTAGGGCAGTAGTTTCTAGGTACTAATTAGTTAGTAAGAACTAGGTACTAATTAGGTACTAGTTTATTTTTATTTATAGTAAGTTTATTTTTAATAAGAACTAGTTGAATTAATAGAACTAGTTAATAAGAACTTGTTGCTATATTTTTAGTTAAAGCAATTTTTCCCGCATCAACGTGGACGATGCCTATCCCGCATCCTCGTTGTCGAGTTGGCGGAGGACGACACCTGCTTGACCAGATGGGCCATGTCCGGGACTGGGCTCCACCGGGGTGGTACTGGGAGGTGCTACCTACCGGGGGCGCAGGTTGGTGAGGAGCCAGCCTGTCGTTGACCCGAACCTTCTTTGGTGGCGGTCGCGTGGGCCAGTGACGGTCCAGAGGCTCGAGGACCCCACGGAGGTGGTGCATCACCGTGTCAGTGAGGAGGACGCGCACGTCCGTTGCTACTTGTTTGCGTTGGAGCACATGTTCTCCAATACCTGGCAGGTTCTCCAGGGATCTCACTGGAGCTATGATCCCGTGATGGTTCCTTCTCTGTGGGTGTCCACCGCCCGCGCCGATACCCACCGTGTGCTAGGGTTTTAGTTATAATAGTGATGTTATATGTATGACACTATTCGGGATGTATTAGTGATATTATTCGATGATGTATGGATGCATGAGATGATTTACTTTTGCTTATTGAATGCATGCTAATTTGAGTCCTATAAGATATTTTGAAATGTATATCTTGTGTTGCTCAAATAGGATATGTGCTTGCCCAAGTGGCCGGTCATGTTTGCAGGTTACACCTCCGAGTGGCCTATATTTTGCCGGAGTGTTGATTCATTTCCGTTCCGGCAAATTTCAGGCACTCGATATGTCCTATTTTAGCAATGGTCCTGCCAGATTTTTCCGTGAATTTTGGCATGACTTGTGCCAGAAGATGTAGGAAATATCGAGTGTCCCGGATTTGTGTGTTGAGTATCCTGGTAGTTGTCTTCGATTGATTTTCAATTAATGTTTTAACTATGAACATAGGAAATGTCTGACGACGAAAAGGATTTTGGTATTTGCAAATACTGCAAAGACGAGCGCGGCCTGTGCGACGGAATCTTCCTAGATGATGATAGGCGCTTCAGCATCAAGCTGGACGAGAACTTCGAAGTGGATACAGTAAGTCACAACGACAAGTCTTTTTTCGTAATTAAGCATGACATTTGCTTCATTTGCTTCAACTTATAATTTAAGCATGACATTAAGCATGACAAGTCTTTTTTTACTATTCTACTAGCGTATCCGCTGCCATGCAAGAGTTTTTGTATTGGATAAGATAGGTTTCAGTCGTACTATGGAGGAAAAGAAAGTTTACTTGAAGACCAGCATGGTTATATTTTCCACGCAAAATTAAACAATTCAGACGACTACACCTATTTTGGATGCAAAACATGGCGAGCACTATGCAAGACTTATGCATTTGAGCCTGATATGGTTATCACCTTTGATATTCGTCCGGAAGATGATATTGAAGGTAATACCGACATCTGGGTCAATGTGCAGACGCCTCTAGTTATACCATTATGTAAGTTTATCAACCATATTTATGTCTTTGATATTGTTTATTCAAAAATAGTTGACAACTAATTTGTATTTGTCAGCTTATTTTGGTGCAAGCAAACATGTCCAGCACTTGGTAGACAGGACCTACTGCTGTCCCGAGGCTGAACTAAACTGCGAGGAGCTAAGTCATTATGTTTCATGGCTTGATGATCTTGATACTGTCAAGACAAATTTTCTTCCTGCATTTAGAAATGTTAGTACTGAAAACGTGCGACCAATAGTGTTCATAATGAACTATGGTCACATCTATTTAGGAAGGATGGTAAGATTTTTACTATTTGTCCTTAGTGCATCTTTTCCATACAATATTTTTGAAGCTAAACTTCATTGCTAAGTATGTTACCATACGATGTTCTTCAACAGGGACTCCCGATGAATGTTGTGCCTTATGGGATCGAGACTAAAGGTACCATGAGTATTATTAGCTTACGGCCAAGATATCCTACAGATTACTTTAGTGCATTAAAGATTAGAGACGGATGCTTAATAGTGCAAGACTGGACCAAATGTGTGATGGAGAAGCGCAGAGAAGTACTAGGGGGCAGCAATCAGATGCGCTACCCACGATTAGGAGACAGGTTCATCTGCATGCTCCAACTTGATCAAGGAGGAGAGTTACACATGTTTTATGTTATTTTACCTAAGAATGAGCAGTAGGAGTGATTAGCTAGCTAGAAATGAGTTTGAGGATGATGATGTGCTACACTATACTACTAGAAACTACGATTTTACCTAGAGCCATATACCCTAGGTGAAATGCGAAAAACCTTAGGTAAAGACTTTACCTAGAGCTTGCCCTAGGTAAAGAATCGTAGGTAAAGTATAGTCGGTAAAGAGGTCTTTCCCTAGGGTGCGCCTGCCAAGCTCTAGGGAAACTGAGGGAGTCCTAGATTAGGGGGTCTCTGGACAGCCAGATTATATTCTTTGGCCGGACTGTTAGACTATGAAGATACAAGATTGAAGACTTCGTCTCATGTCCGGATGGGACTCTACTTGGCGTGGAAGGCAAGCTAGGCAATACGGATATGGATATCTCCTCCTTTGTAACCGACATTGTGTAACCCTAACCATTTCCGGTGTCTATATAAACCGAAGGGTTTTAGTCCGTAGGCCAACAATCACAACATTCAATCATACCATAGGCTAGCTTCTAGGGTTTAGCCTCTCTGATCTCGTGGTAGATCTACTCTTGTACTACCCATATCATCAATATTAATCAAGCAGTACGTAGGGTTTTACCTCCATCAAGAGGGCCCGAACCTGGGTAAAACATTGTGTCCCCTGCCTCCTGTTACCATCCGGCCTAGACGCATAGTTCGGGACCCCCTACCCGAGATCCGCCGGTTTTGACACCGACATTGGTGCTTTCATTGAGAGTTCTGTTGTGCCATCGCCACCAGGAAGGATGTCTCATCTTGTCTTTAAAGACGGCACTGTTGCTGAGGGAGCTTTGGCTATCGGCCAAACTCTCTGGCTAGGTGGTTTTCTTATGACCGCATGTTCGGCCGCTGCGCCGACGATGACTTCTTGGGCCATCGAAAGCAATCTTCACGTCAACTCGGAACTCGCCGAGCAGTTAGACCCAATGGAGCTCTCTTCCCTGAACGAGCTCTTGGATCGCATCGCCGCCCTGGGAGTCGCTACAGACTACGGTCGGATTGGGCCTAAACCCGATCTGAGAGAGATCAACTCTCCCTAGGTCACCCATCACGTTGCAGTGGTGGAGGAACAATGCGGCAACCCTTCATCTATCTTAAGGACTAGCTATGTCCGGATTCCCGATCCCTCCAAGCCGGATACCCACAGAGGGGAGGACGTCACTCAAGGCCTGAACCTAGAATCAGGCAGCAGGCTAGATTTATCGGAAAACATCCAAGAATCCAAACTTCAGAGTTCGGAAACTCCTTGGCCCCTGAGTCTCAAATTGGGTGAGGATTCGGATTCAATTCCACCCACCCACCCAAACATACGCGATCTATCCCAAATTAGGCAAGAGCCCGAAGAAACAGTACACCATTACTGGGCCATATTCCTCCTGGTCATGAACAGGATAAAGGACTGCCGCGAGGAAGACGCAATTTCATTCTTCTGCAATAATAGCACGGACAAGGGAATCCTTAACGCCACAAGTCACCGCGAAATTACACGCTTTGCCGACTTGGTGTCCATAGTACGAAAGTACTGTGTGATGGAAAGCGCCTGGAAAACCGAAATAAAATTTTGGGATAATCCGGCCCTGAATACAAACCCAGTCCGAAATAAAAGGGTGCATTATCACAATACACCTGGGTTAACTACCAAAAAGCAAAAGCCCTCTACGGGACAATGAACTGTACTGGAGGGATGGCTCAACGGACCCTGCAAAATTCATAGTACAGCGGATGCAATACCAACGCACAGCCTTAGAGCATGTTGGATACTCCGGCAGGTGGCCAAAAGTGGTGAGGATCTACTCCTCCCAAATACCACAGAGCACCATCCCGTGGACAACAATACGGTGTTAACGGTCTTTGAGACCTTCGCGTCAAATAATAGACGCAAAAGAACACTCCGTAGCATGGCCGAAATCTGCCATGTAGCAGAAATAAATCCTTGGAGTGACACGGCTATTACCTTCAATGCCAGTGACGAAGCCAAATTCCGAACAGCCCGAGCACCAGCCGCACTGGTCCTCAGTCCAATCATGGACGGCTTTCGACTCACCAAGGTACTCATGGACGGCGGCAGCGGATTAAACCTCATATATGAGGAAACTCTTCAAAAGATGGAAGTAGACTGGAGCCACATTGAGAAAAGTAGCACAACCTTTAGAGGAATCATCCCCAGTCGGGAAGCACGCTATGCTGGGAAAATCACACTAGATGTGGTATTCGGAATGCCGGATAATTACAGGTCCGAAGAAATTACATTCCAAGTGGCCCCATTCAGCAGCGGATACCACGCTCTGTTAGGGCGGGAGGCATTTACAATCTTCCAAGCCATACCCCATTACGGGTACATGAAGCTCAAAATGCCCGGGCCCAACAGAATCATCACTCTTGCTAGTGATCCGGACATAGCACTCCACGCCGAAAATAAGATAGCCGCACTGGCCCTCGAGGCACTGTCCGAAGCCCTAGCGGACGAGGAACTAACTGCGCTGCACTCCACGGTGAACAGGGACGATGTGATACTCGATAAAAGATCCAAGTCCACCTCCTTTAAACCGGCGGACGAAATACTCAAATTCCAAGTCCATCCAACGGACCCAACAAAAACAGCTTCCATCGGGGCACAATTAAACCCTGATGTCGACGCCGCACTATGAGAGTTCCTACGCGAGAACTGGGACATTTTTGCCTGGCACCCTTCAGACATGCCAGGAATCCCACGCAGGCTGGCCGAGCACAGCCTAATATCCTAAAAGGATTCAAGCCAGTCAAGCAGGCCCTTCGGCGTTTCCCCGAACCTAAGAGACAAGCCATGGGAGAGGAACTAGCCAAGCTATTGGAGGCGGATTCATCAGAGACATAAAACATCCGGACTGGCTAGCAAACCTGGTGATGGTACCAAAGAAGGAAAAATACTCGCGCTTGTGCGTCAATTTTAAGGACCTTAACAAGGCCTGCCCAAAGGATCCCTTCCCCCTCCCCCGCATCGATCAAATCATCGACGCTACCGCAGGACACGATTCATTGTGTTTCCTCGACGCATACTCCGGCTACCATCAAATTAAAATGGCAGAACCAGACCAAGCCGCAACAGCATTCATCACACCATACGGCCCATTCTGCTTCAACACAATGCCCTTCGGGCTCAAAAACGCCGGCGCAACATATCAGTGCATGATTCAGACATGTCTGGCAAACCAGATCGGCAAAACAGTGGAGGCATACGTAGATGACGTGGTCGTTAAAACCAAGCATGTCGAAACTCTAGTAGACGACTTGAGGCTCACATTCGACAACCTCCGAACATATGACATCAAGATCAATCCAGAAAATGCGTTTTCGGCGTACCAGCCGGAAAGCTCCTGGGATTCATTGTCTCCAGTAGAGGCATTGAAGCTAATCCGGCCAAAATCCGAGCGTTGTCACAGTTGGCTACCCCGACAGACCTCAAACAAATACAAAAATTGACTGGATGCGTGGCGGCTCTAAGCCGCTTTATCTCCCGCTTGGGAGAAAAGGTAATACCCCTTTATCGCCTCCTCCGGCGCATCGAACACTTCGAGTGGACGGATGCCGCCACAGTCCTGGCCGCGCCAAACATTGGCGAACCAATGCTATTATACATTGCAGCAACTCATCAAGTAGTAAGCGCAGTGCTCGTCGTCGAACGAGAAGCGGACGGACACAAATTCCCCCTTCAAAAGCCGGTTTACTATGTGTCCACTGTCCTTACTCCATGCAAATCAAGGTACCCGCATTATCAAAAGATAGCATACGTGGTATTTATGGCATCGCGGAAGCTGTGACACTACTTTCAAGACTGTTCGATAATGTTAGCCTCGGAAGTACCATTTAATGATATTATAAACAACTGCGACGCGACGGGCCGGATTGCCAAATGGGCCATTGAGCTCCTCCCGTTTGACATAACTTACAAGCCACGGCGAGCTATTAAATCGCAAGTTTTGGCTGACTTCGTCGCTGAGTGGACGGAAGCCGAACTCCCTAAGGAGTACGACACATATTCAAACTGGATCCTGCACTTCGATGGCTCCAAAATGTTGGCTGGCCTGGGGGCTGGCGTTGTTTTGACGTCCCCAACAGGAGATTCGGTTCAATACATACTACAGATAATGTATACGGACTCCAACAACGCAGCGGAATATGAGGCCCTTCTACATGGTCTCCGGATGGCAGTATCCATGGGCATTCAACGCCTAGAGGTGCGGCGGGATTCGAACCTCGTGATATCCCAAATAAATGGAGACTTTGATGCCAAGGATCCGAAAAATGGTAGCTTATCACAATGCCGTCCTAAAGATGTCAGCTCGGTTCGAGGGGCTCGAATTTCACCATGTGGCTCGGGAAAACAATCAGGCGGCGGATATCCTCGCCCGCATCGGCGCAAAACGCGACGCGGTCCCTCCCAACATATTACTGGAAAGGCTCTTCAAGCCATCCGTAGCATGGGAAGGGGACACCGGAGACAACAGTCCGAACCCGGCCAAAATACCCGATACCGAACTCTCTGACACAATCGGAGGCTCCGCCACCGAAATAACACATTCAGCCCATGAAATAATGGCCATTATTGCCCCGTGGACAGAACCATTCCTGGCCTACCTAACTAGACAGGAACTTCCGGAGGACCAAAATGAGGCACGCTGCATAGTGCGGCGATCCAAGACCTACAGGGTCCATGAGGGAGAATTGTACAAAAAAGCGCTACCGGAGTCCTTCAAAGGTGCATCTTCGAAGAGGAAGGGCGGAACCTTTTGGCAGAAATTCACGCCGGACTCGGCGGTCATCACGCCGCAGCCCGGGCTCTTGTAAGCAAGGCCTTCCATACAGGATTCTATTGGCCAACGGCCTGGGCAGATGCACAGGACTTGGTCCAACGTTGCGCCGGTTACCAGCTCTTTGCGAATCAAAGCCACATGCCACCCACCGCCCTCCAAACAATCCCCATTACATGGCCCTTTGCGGTCTGGGGGCTTGACATGGTTGGACCCCTTAAAGGGAGAACCCACAAGAAAAAATACTTATTGGTCATGGTGGATAAATTCACCAAATGGATAGAGGCTAAACCGGTTAAAACAGCCGAATCCGGACCGGTGATAGATTTCATATCCGGGGTTGTACACCGTTATGGCGTCCCCCACAGCATCATCACTGATAATGGCACGAACTTCACGGCCGACGAGGTAAAACACTGGTGCAGCAAAATGGGCATCAAGCTCGATTATGCTTCAGTCTATCACCCACAAACCAACGGTCAAGTCGAACGAGCAAATGGTCTTACAATGAGCGGCATTAAACCCAGATTAGTGCGCTCCTTAACGTAGTCTGACACGCACTGGGTAGAGGAGCTCGACTCCGTACTCTAGGGGCTGCGGACCACGCCGAATCGTAGTACCGGATATACACCATTTTTTATGGTATACGACGCAGAGGCAGTCCTGCCCTGTGACATAATTCATGACTCACCTCAAGTGCGCATGTACGAAGAAAGAGGAGCCAAGCTCGGTCGGTAGGACAGTCTGGACACCTTGGAGGAAGAGCGTGATGTAGCCAAAGCCCGTTCCGCATTTTACCAGCAACAGGCTCACAGATACCAAAGCAGAGAAGTACGGGCCAAAACTTATAACATTGGCGAACTAGTTCTACGACTGCCGGATAAGAAAAAGAACAAGCTCGAGCCCAAATGGGAAGGTCCATTCATTATCGACCAAGTTCTGACCGGTGGAGCGTACCGACTGTGGGATGCATCGACTAGTCGACTCGAGCCGAACCCATGGAACGCAGCCAGGCTTCGAAGATTCTACGCCTAGCACCGGACTCTATGTTAGTCCCCTCCCTTTGTCCATTTTCTGCATATGCATCATTTGTCTTGTTTCCCTTTCTTAATTTTATTTCTCTAGGCCTTCAAGGGTCACCTTGTGCCTCACTCGTACATTACAGATGCGCTAGCCGCACTCTTCATACCTTGGGGCTTCTTTCACAGAAGCTTAAATTATTTACCTGGGCCTCACGCCCAACACATGTGTTATACTTCCGCATTTACCTTTTTTCACCATTATATGCATTGATATGACTTAAGTTTTGGCCAAGCTAGGTTGTCTGGCTCTTGTATTTATGCCCTACGTTCCCGTTAATTCGGCTAGGGCATAAGGGGAGCACCTCTGCGATTATTACCGCCGGGTCAGCCGGACGTGTACCTCAGACTGGGTGAAGCCGAAAGCTAGCGTTCTTAAGGGAATATTCGGTCGGTGAACAAAAGATGACTTTTATTTATTATCCATATCTGCCCCCAGATGCTTTTTCTGCGCTTCTTGACGCAGTCCGGACATGCACTTTAGGGCATGCTTACCCAGGGAAAGGAACCCTTAACGGAACTATTCTCCCTGGAAGATGGTTCTTACTACCCATGTAATATAACATAACTAGTTGGGCACTTGTCTGATAAAGCACTAATGACCCCTACACCTGGTCTCCACGCATGCCCCGGTTCTTACATAACCGAGAGGGTATTCGGATACACTCCGGACCGTCGGGTCCCGAGGTCGAAGCGAAAAGGTCCGCCACGACAAACGATCTACAATCCGGCTAGAAGGCATTATACATGTCACTTTAAAATTACATAGTCAATTTGACTGGTTGAATTCCTCTTCAATACCATCCAATAGGCTGTCTAGTCTACAGTCCTGTTGGGAATACTTTGCGGCCAATTCTACTTGGTCGTACACTAAGCTCACAGGGATCTCCTTCCCATCGGGCCCCACAGGTCCGACTTCGGCCATGTGGTTCGGGTCAGCCTTCGTGTACCGTGTCTTCACCATTGCCCAGGCTTCCCTGGCGCCCTGACGGTAGGCCGATATCTTCCATAATCGGAAGCACCGCCGTGCTCCCTTTAGCTTTTCTGCAAGCTCTCCAAGGCCTTCGGGTATGGAGACGGGTGGCCACAAGGCCTGGGCGACGCCTTGCATCACCTGCCGAACTCGTTCGTGCAGCCGTGAGAGCTCGGGAAGAAGGTCACCCGTTGAACCGGGCATTTCCTCGGCAGGACGACCTGCTAGCATACCTATAGACATAACTCTATCAGCCAGCTTCCTCGCCGAACTCTTTTTCAAAGTTCGTTCAAGCACTTACTAAATATGTCGCGTCGAAGCCGCCGATTTTCCTTAACAGAGTCCGATAGTTGGGCACGAACATCTTGTAGTTCCACGCCCAGCTTGGTGTTGGCATCTAGGAGATCATTTTTCTCCTGCCTCACCCTCGTAAGCACGCTCTCACCGGCCTTCAGCTGGCGTAGCAGCAGTTGCTTATCCGGATTTACTCCAGCGTCATCTACAATTTTATCGTCAGATCTGCATATACGCCGCATTCTATATGATACTTATCATTTGAAGGATATGTTACCAGAGGGGGTCTCTTTGGGCTCCCCTGCTGCGGCCAGTGCGGCCTGAAGTTGGGCTTTGCACTCTTCCAGCTCCTGGGACAGTTGAGTATTCTTTTCTGTAAGAACATGCATAACAAATGATCCTTAAATCACTTATCCTAACTGTTTCAAGTCTCAGGGGCTACTGATATATATAATCACCAAATTTTCTCACCCGTATGTCTTTTACATACTACTCCGTGGCTCTGGCTAGACCATTTTGAGCGGCACGGAGGTGCGCATCTCCCGAGTTGAAGGCATCCAATGCCTCTTGGGAGAAACAAGCGTCGGAAAGAACAGTCCGGCGACGCCTATGGTTCATGGCACTTCCCACCTCGGAATTGGTGGCGGACAGTTTATCCGCATCCTCTGTCGGAGGAGCACTCGACGCACGCCTCGTATTCGTTCGCGCCTTCGAATCCGGCCTTGGAGCCTGGCTGGTGGAGGCGCGATTGGTAGCCTCTCTGGGTATAGTCCGGCGAGCGCTCTTTTTCCTGAAAAGAAGGCTTGGGCGTTAGTATGCCTCTGAGAATAATGTCTTGCAATAAAGACGGTGCGCTGTACCACTGCGCCGGTGTCTCAACCTAGATTGCGGGTCTTTTCAGCCTGCCTGGCCTCGCGGCCCCTTGTTGGCCAGTCGCCGCAGGCTCGGCCTTCTGCCTCGAGGACCTCCCCTGCAAAACACGGCTATTATACAGCAAACAAAAACACGCAAGGACGGATCCATTTTTGAAGTGCTGGGATTTCGGTCTCAGTCACCTGTGAGGCTGGAAGTAGCCCAGTGTAATCGGCCGTAATGGCCACCAAAGCATTATCATTGCTCAATTGGTAAAACACCCCATCGATCAGCTCCACAGATATGTCTGGATCCTCCTGGGAGGCCGGGTCGAGGGACCGTCCAGGGTCCTCGGGTTGTGGAGGGGGGTTGTTTATCTCCCTTACAGCCTGGCACAGTTCCTGCATGGAAATCGCTAGACTGAATAGTTAACTACGGAAATATGAAACGGATGGGCGAGGAAAAGTCTCCACTTACCCAGCTCGGAGGATTGTACATAGAAAATCCGCCCTGCGGGTTGACATGAAGGAATTCCTCCTCTTCTCCCTTGTACAAAGTGGATAAGATCTTTATTAGATCAGCAACCGATCCCGGCCCTTTACGGCCGTAGCGGGTGGCGTCATCCTCCCCATTGAAATCCCACGTGTGGTGGCCTCTATACTGAAGCGGCTGCACCCCCCGCATGATACATATGGCCATGACCTCAATCATGGTCAATCTGGATCGAGCTAAAAAACTTACCCGGATCATCAGGTAAAGAATGTCCCTGTCATCTTCCTCCATGGAGCTCCGTGGACGCCAGCTCCGCGCTTCTTCAAAGGGGCGTTGTCGAACTCAGGAAGGCCGATCCGAATAGGATCCGGGAGGGGGACGTCTTTTATATAAAACCATTCTGAAGGCCAGTCTTCGGACGTCTTCTTTGGGGTTTCGGACAGGTATCCGGTCCCGGCAATACGCCACACTTCGGCTCCGCCCACTTGATATATTGACCCCTTCTGAGAACGGGGCACAAGGCAGAATAGCTTCTTCCACAGAGCGAAATGAGCCTCACAGCCCAAAAACAACTTGCAAAGGGCTACGAATCCCGCGATATGAAGCATGGAGGCAGGCGTAAGATTGTGCAACTGGAGGCCGTAGAACTCCAGGAGCCCCCGGAGAAACGGATGAATTGGAAATCCGAGCCCTCTTACCAAATAAGGGACAAGGCATACCCGCTCTCCCTTGGAGGGATTGGGAAGGCTCTCCGCTTGCTCTCCGCCATTATAGGTGGCGAGCCCGGCTCGAACCGGGACCATGTACGCTGGGGAAAGAAATCCCTTGGTCTGAAGCATCACTAATTTGCTGTGCGGGGCGGAACATCTCTCCCAATCTCCAGGCTTGGAGCTAGGGGAGCAAGAGGAGGAGCTGCGTCGACCGGCCATGATGGAATGGATCTCTGTCGGGTGCGCTCCGATGAAGGCTCGCCAAGGGAGGATGGTGTGATTTGGATCTGAATCCTCGTCTTTTTAATAGGCGGCTCATTCACACAGCTAGGGGGGTAAATGTGAAAACACCCTGGCTCTTCACATTCGCTCGACACGTGGAAAGAGGCCATTATTGGGCGTGGAAGCCAAGGAGTGCAACATTCACAAGAGACCGGACACTATTTTGACAGGTAGACGGAATTTGGAGAGGAACCCGCCTTGCAATGCCGAAGACAATACTGCGCGCCGGACTCATCGTCATTGAAGCATGGTTCGGGGGCCACTGAGGGGGTCCTGGATTAGGGGGTCTCCGGACAGCCGGATTATATTCTTTGGCCGGACTGTTAGACTATGAAGATACAAGATTGAAGACTTCGTCTCGTGTCCGGATGGGACTCTACTTGGCGTGGAAGGCAAGCTAGGCAATACGGATATGGATATCTCCTCCTTTGTAACCGACCTTGTGTAACCCTAACCTTTTCCGGTGTCTATATAAACCGAAGGGTTTTAGTCCGTAGGCCAACAATCACAACATACAATCATACCATAGGCTAGCTTCTAGGGTTTAGCCTATCTGATCTCGTGGTAGATCTACTCTTGTACTACCCATATCATCAATATTAATCAAGCAGGACGTAGGGTTTTACCTCCATCAAGGGGGTCCGAACCTGGGTAAAACATTGTGTCCCCTGCCTCCTGTTACCATCCAGCCTAGACGCACAGTTCAGGACCCCCTATCCGAGATTCGATGGTTTTGACACCGACAGAAACCATTTCTTTACCTAGGGCCCTATGCACTAGGGATAGAATTCATCTCAGCGTTGTCCAGCGTGGAAAGGTGATTTACCTACAAAGTTTGGCCCTAGGGAAAGATGGTGGGACATATCATATCCATATCTATCGTATACAAATATTCAATTCGAATTTAAATTCATATATGCCATAATTCCAATAATTAAATTCTGGGCCATAATTCAAAATTATAAATTGATGCTAAAATTCAATGTACACATCAGATTCTTGTTCAATTACAGACTCATGGTCAATTTCAAGCCAGAATTCAAGAAGTAAACATAGCTAATGTTTCGTACAGCTAGCAGAACACCTAAGTCAGCATGTACATGTGTTGTTGGTCAGGACAATTATCTGCTACTCTAGTAAGGCAAAGTATTTACACCTCTGATTAAGAGGGGTGTCAAGACCTTGAGTTGGTCAGGCCAAGTATCTACAATATCTACAACTCTGATTAAGACCTTCAGCGAGAGCCTCAATTACTTGTTTGTGCCCATCAACCAGCAAACCATGACCACCCGTAAGAATATGTTCCTGCAAAGAAAGAAGATAATTCAATGATAAGTGAAGAGTTCATTGATATACTTCGTTGCACTAACTCTGTCTCAAGCAAATAATATGATCAAGTTCATTGATATAGTTCGTTGTGCTAATCCATAGACAAAGGTACAAAGATTGCTATTTTGGTGTTGGGCTCGACCAACTTTTCTTCTTCTCCACAAGACATGGAATTAGCTAAACTTATAATGCCTTCCCCCAAGAGGATTTAATGGGAAAAACATATGATGGTATGTGTTCTCTCCACTGATTACGAGCCGATCGACTAGTCGACAGACTAGTCTACGAGTCGCAACTCGAGTGCCGACTATGAAATACAAGAAGAGTTCTTTTACCTTATCATCTGATTTGTTAAACCTTGTAGAGAGAACAAAGAAAATTAATTAGACAAAATAGATAGAAGTGGTGGTTGGCAGATGCATAGGAAAACGTACTATCCCTTATATTGAAACTGATTTGCATAGTAAAATATTAAATGTATTGCCTGCAGGAAAAATTCTAATTTAAGTAAAATATTGTATGAACAGAGAAGCTATGCCATTCTGAATAGAAAAATAGGATAAGTGTATAGCTTAGTGTCCCAAATAGGATAGCTGTAACCTGCAGTTTATGATAGTTTTGCTATCTTCCTGAACGAATTCTGTTAGACAAAAATAATACACTTGGCTTGCTAGTAACATAGAACTAAATAATGTCCCTGCCATTGCGATTGATAGATAATTCTAGCAATTGCCAATAAATTGAGGCTTTTTACCAACTTGATGGTAAGAAATCCCAGGACCTAGCCCATACGTGTTTCCGTGGGTCTTAGTGTAACCGGTTTGTCGAGAAATATACGTACCCATATTTTTCCACCACGACGTGCATATCGTGTTATTGCTCTTCGTACTGCTTCTATCTGTCTTGCCGTGATCCAAGCGGGTTCAAGTGCTTCAAGAGCATAGCAACAGAATGATGTTAAATTGACTGCTTGCAAGACTATGTTGTATTTATAAAGCAAAGTACGATTCTCTGTAAGAATTGCAAGATAATGTGGTATTTATAGAGCAAACAACAGTTCTATAAAAAAGAAATATGTAAGTTCCATGACACTTCTCAGTTCTTCAGGGCAGATGTGACGACAAGATTGTTATCTCTGTGAACCAATCAGCTATATAAGAAGGGGGTGGGCAAATATTGCATTATCATTTGTTTTGCGATTTATCTATAATAAGATAGTATTTGTTGTGTACAAAATGAAGTAAATCAGCTGGAACCAGTTAGTAGCTAACAGAGCACATTAAATGTATAGGGAACACCTGTAAGATAGCTAGTCAGTTTCCTAACTACATGTGCATACCGAGCTAGCTACTTTAGTTTAGCTATTTAAAATCATGTTAAGTCTACAACCGGGACGATCACATCTGTAAACAGTAATACAACTATATCGCACGAGCATTGGTTTGTCCGATAGAACTTTCATAATCCCATGACCTGTATTTTGTACGAAATCAAATGTGCTGCACATGATCACAAATTTAGCAGAGATGTTTTCGATAACAAATTGTTCCCCAAAACATAACCTTGGATACTAATTACCATCTTAGACATTTCTTTTCACCAGAAAATGGATATCAATAGCTGGAGCAAAGCCTGATGTCTTGCAAAGATTGTCTTGTACCTATCAATTATCGACCTCGTACTAAATCAGATGTTCAGAAACAAAAAAAGTGTTAGCCTCAAATCATATTGTTACTCATCAACTAGCATCTCATTAAACTATAGCCTATAGCACACAGATTTCAACATCGGTTCATCCTAAATAGTCTTATAAACTATTCAACAAATCTATAGGGAGAGGGATACCTTCACACGCTACCATGCTCGCAGTTGTGTGCCGTTTGGCTGCCAATCGAAGAGGAAGCAGGGGAACTTCTGGGTAGCTGGCCGTCGGAGTAGAAGAACAGGGACACGCACCTGGGCACCCGTCGAAGTGCAAGGACATGAAGTAGAGGGACGCCCGCCTGGGAACCGGTCAGAGAGCAAGATCTAGATCGGCTTCAGATGAGAAGACGAGTTTGGTCTTGGACAGGGTAAGACGACGGAAGGTCCAGTGTCCATCAAATCGACAGGGGGCAACGCGGTCACCACGATGCGAGGTCACAGGACCGTCGCAACCCAGCGATCTGGACCGGCGGCGCGGTGCTGGGACTATGGACGGCACGGCGTGGTCACCACGGTCGGCGCAGCGATGGTGGTTAGGCTAGGGATCGACAGGGGGAGAGGAGGCGGGGCGTGTTGGACCGCAGATCTGGGAAGGGAGGAGGGAGAGGGTTGGGCGGCGGCGCGGCGCTCATCTTCGGGAGAGAGGGAGAAGAAGATCAAATGCGGACAGCCACCTCTTTCTGCCCTTCTCACTGCATAGTGGGCCTGCACCAAAATATGGCATAGGCCGCCAAAAAATAAAGCGCGCTGATGAAAAAAATACGCGGGAGGCCATCCTTGCGGCAACAGTGGGGCCGTATAGGTGCTTTTATTTTGTCCAGTGTTGTCCACATGGCTGTCTTTACCTAGGGGGAGAAAACAACTGTAGGTAAACTTTATTTCCCTTTTATTTTCACATGGAAACTCATCTTCCCCTAGAGTATACTGTTCATATATTTTCTTTCCCTTGAGGAGGCAAATGAGCTCTAGGTAAAGACCTTGGCCCTAGGTAAAATCGTAGTTTCTAGTAGTGCTATTACTATGATGATAAAATAGCTAGTGTTGGTGGTAATGACTATGATGATTATTATTAGCTAGTGTTAGTGGTGATTAAATAAATACTATTGGTGGTAATGACTATGATGATGATTAAATAGCTTGTGCTGGCGGATTAGATTCAAGTGGAGGCAACATGTGATGCACATCGAAAGTACTACTAGTCCAAACTGATCAAGTTTGGATTAGTAGTATACTTTTGACATGCACCACATATTGCCTCCACTTGAACCTAATCCACCTTCATTTGACACACTGTTATGGACATAATGATGTAAACCTCATAACTGGTATTGTACCAATATTTGTATGATGGCGCATAAATACACTAAAAATAAAAAATAAAAAAAGAATACTAGTAGCGACGGAGAGAAAACACGTTGCCAGTAGTTACGATAGCAGTAGCATGGGAGTGAACAAACACTGCAGCTATTTGTCCTAGCAGTAGCGCGTGCGGGCACGCGTTACTGCTAAGCAATAGTTGTAGCACCGTATTAGTAGTGCGCCTACCCGCACTACTAGTGAGCACAAAACCAACGCTACTACTAGGGTTTTCCCTAGTAGTGCATATACCTTCCTCAAAACAGCCACCATACCTACCTATTGTGGCATTTCCATAGCCATTTCGAGATATATTGACATGCAACTTTCCACCATTTCGTTATTATGACACGCTTCACCATTGTCATATTGCTTGCATGATCATGTAGTTGACATCGTATTTGTGGCAAAGCCACCGTTCATAATTCTTCATATACGTCACTCATGCATCATTGCATATCCCGGTACACCATCGGAGGCATTCACATAGAGTTATATTTTGTTCTAAATATTGAGTTGTAAGTAAATAAAGTGTGATGATCATCATCATTAGAGCATTGTCCCAAGTGAGAAAAGGATGATGGAGACTATGATTCCCCCACAAGTCGGGATGAGACTCCAGGCGAAAAATTAAAAAAGGAAGAAAAGAGGCCAAAAAAAGAAGGCCCAAATAAAAAATGAGAGAAAAAGAGAGAAGGGACAATGCTACTATCCTTTTTCCACACTTGTGCTTCAAAGTAACACCATGTTCTTCATGATAGAGAGTCTCCTATGATATCACTTTCATATACTAGTGGGAATTTTTCATTAGAGAACTTGGCTTGTATATTCCAATGATGGGCTTCCTCAAAATACCCTAGGTCTTCGTGAGCAAGCAAGTTGAATGCACACCCACTTAGATTCTTTTTTTGAGCTTTTATAAACTTATTGCTCTAGTGCATTTGTTGCATGGCAATCCCTACTCACTCACATTGATATCTATTGATGGGCATCTCCATAGCCCGTTGATACGCCTAGTTGATGTGAGACTATCTTCTCCTTTTTGTCTTCTCCACAACCACTATTCTATTCCACCATAGTGTTATATCCATGGCTCACGCTCATATATTGCGTGAAGATTGAAAAAGTTTGAGAACATCAAAAGTATGAAACAATTGCTTGGCTTGTCATCGGAGTTGTGCATGATTTAAATATTTTGTGTGATGAAGATAGAGCATAGCCACACTATATGATTTTGTAGGGATAACTTTCTTTGGCCATGTTATTTTGAGAAGACATAATTGCTTAGTTAGTATGCTTGAAGTATTATTATTTTTATGCCAATATTAAACTTTTATCTTGAATCTTTCGGATCTGAACATTCATGCCACAATAAAGAAAAATTACATTGAGAAATATGTTAGAAAGCATTCCACATCAAAAATTCTTCTTTTATCATTTACCTACTCGAGGACGAGCAGGAATTAAGCTTGGGGATGCTTGATACGTCTCCAATGTATCTATAATTTTTGATTGCTCCATGCTATTATATTATCTATTTTGGATGTTAATGGGCTTTATTGTACACTTTTATATCATTTTTGGGACTAACCTACTAATCGGAGGCCCAACCCAAATTGCTGTTTTTCGCCTATTTTAGGGTTTCGAAGAAAAGGAATATCAAACGGAGTCCAAACGGAATTAAACCTTTGGGAACGTTATTCTCTCAACAAACGTGATCCACGAGACTTGGAGTGGGCGTCAAGAAACAAGGGAGGAAGGCACGAGGCAAGGGGCGCGCCTACCCCCTGGGCGCGCCCTCCACCCTCGTGGGCCCTCCGTTGCTCCACCGACGTACTTCTTCCTCCTATATATATCCACGTACCCCCCAAACATCCAGGAGCGCCACGAAAACCTAATTCCACTGCTGCAACCTTTTGTACCCGAGAGATCCCATCTTGGGGCCATTTCTGGAGCTCCGCCGGAGGGGGCATTGATCACGGAGGGCCTCTACATCAACTCCATGGCCTCTCCGGTGATGTGTGAGTAGTTTACTTCAGACCTACGTGTCCATAGTTATTAGCTAGATGGCTTCTTCTCTCTCTTCGGATCTCAATACAAAGTTCTCCTCGATCTTCTTGGAGATCTATTCGATGTAATCTTCTTTTGTGGTGTGTTTGTCGAGATCCGATGAATTGTGGGTCTATGATCCAGATTATCTATGAACAATTTTTGATTCTCCTCTGAATTCTTTTATGTATGATTGGTTTATCTTTGCAAGTCTCTTCGAAGTATTAGTTTGGTTTGGCCTACTAGATTGATCTTTCTTGCAATGGGAGAAGTGCTTAGCTTTGGGTTCAATCTTGCGGTGCTCAATCCTAGTGACAGAAAGGGAACCGACACGTATTGTATTGTTGCCATCGAGGATAAAAAGATGGGGTTTATATCATATTGCATGAGTTTATCCCTCTACATCATGTCATCTTCCTTAAAGCATTACTCTGTTCTTATGAACTTAATACTCTAGATGCATGCTGGATAGCGGTCGATGTGTGGAGTAGTAGTAGTAGATGCAGAATAGTTTGGGTCTACTTGTCGCGGACGTGATGCCTATATACATGATCATGCCTAGATATTCTCATAACTATGCACTTTTCTATCAATTGCTCGACAGTAATTTGTTCACCCACCGTAATACTTATGCTATCTTGAGAGAAGCCACTAGTGAAACCTATGGCCCCCGGGTCTATCTTCCATCATATTAATCTTCCAACACTTAGTTATTTCCTTTGCCATTTATTTTACTTTGCATCTTTATCATAAAAATACCAAAAATATTATCTTATCATATCTATTAGATCTCACTCTCGTAAGTGACCGTGAAGGGCTTGACAACCCCTTTATCGTGTTGGTTGTGAGGTTCTTATTTGCTTGTGTAGGTGCGTGGGACTTGAGCGTAATCTCCTACTGGATTGATACCTTGGTTCTCAAAAACTGAGGGAAATACTTACGCTACTTTGCTGCATCACCCTTTCCTCTTCAAGGGAGAACCGACGCAGTGCTCAAGAGGTAGCAGGCGCAAACATGCCTGTCGGTGAATCTTACCCAGGTTCGGGGCTCTCCTAGGAGATAACACCTCTACTCCTGCTCTCCGGGGTCTCCGCATGATCACTCAAGCAACAATGGTGGCTACAAGCTTGCTCCTTGAGCTGTTTCTCTAGAGGGGGAAGAAGAACAAGGCTAGCCCTAGCTTACTCCCTCTATATGCATGTGTGGGTGTGTTAAGGTCTTAGTGAGGCTGAACCCTTTGCATGGGTGCCCTGGGGGGTTTATATAGGCCTACCCCCTAGGGGTACAATGGTAATCCAGCTGGGTGTGGACCCGGCTGTTAGTGTCTATAGGTGCCGACTTCTCTGCCGACCGCTGGTGCTTGCCGCCTGGTGTGTCCCGTCGGCTGTCTCATACTTCGCCGACAGGCCGCGTCCGCCACTTGCGGGTCTCGCCGGCTGCTCACTTCTGTGGCAATGCCGCTGATGATGCGCTCTTTGTCGGGGATGACATGGCTACAGTGCCACCGCCTGGCGGGCGTTCACTATAGCCACTCCCCATCTCTTTTGGTTAATAGCGCACAAACTCTGAGGGAAGGAGAGGGCCGCCTGCTGGGAGTCGGCCTTCCCTCACGCCGACTGGTCCAAGTTCACCGCCTTCTGGCTTCTCACTGTCAGATAGGGCCCGCCGCCTGGGGCCGTACCGACAACTCATAATGGGAGCATGGCCTTCTCTGCCATGGTGATGTCATGGGCTGCGTGGCAACAGTGTCGCGCCGGGCTAGGGATGTCTGCCCAGTACGCCGCACTGTGGCCACGCTTTGCCCCGGATTCGGGGGTGGCAGGCATCGGTGTAGCCACGCCCTATCTCATCATCATAATGTGGTGCAAACTTTGAGGGCGATTGGGGCCGCCTACTAGGAGTCGGCCTCTCTAGAGACCGCCTGCTAGGAGCCGGCCTCTCTGGAGGCTGCCTACTAGGAGCCGGCCCGCCTCGGGGCCATCTTCTGAGCCTTGCCGTCTTCTGGCAGCCAGCCGCTTGGACCAGCCGGCTGCAAAGAAGGCGGTG
The DNA here is from genome assembly GCF_002162155.2 of Triticum dicoccoides. Lineage (NCBI taxonomy): Eukaryota > Viridiplantae > Streptophyta > Magnoliopsida > Poales > Poaceae > Triticum > Triticum dicoccoides. The sequence goes on from NC_041384.1 coordinate 661,096,517, forward strand.
CTTTCGTGTTTGATTCTTGAGGGGCGCAGCCGACCCCGATGTCTTGAAACACCACGGGAGGCTGATGAGGCTACCCGTGGTCCTTTACTCTGACAGTAGTCCCCGAAGCTGGTGGGGCACCGCCGCTGAAAAAGGCGAGGGGCCCCAGTAGCTTCCTACTCCGAGTGGTCCACTGATCCTGCTTCGTTCGTCTTCCGACGCGCCGCCTATCAGGAACCAGACATGGCCAGGCGAGCCGCCTGGTGGTTTTTGAAATTTCACGATGGGAGTTGGGAGGAGCGCCAGCCAGGCGCCAAGCCTGCCGACAGCCAACCACGCGCCATGTGGCATCAGCTGGCCAGGCCGCCTGTCAGCCCACGCACGTGATGGGACATTGCAGCAGGCTGGGGGCCACCACTACTGAGCCTCAGCACACGCGCCGATCTGCTGCGGCCGAGGAAAACGGTTGGAATTTCGTGGTACAGTAACTTTGCGCCGTTACTGTGCATTTAACGGGGGGTCGTGGGGACGTGGGCGCAGTTAATCCCACGATCCCCATGCCCCATCCCCTCAGCTTCGCAGCTAGGGGCTATAAGTAGGGGGAGGAGGGGAACGGAACTAGCACACGCACCCTCCTCTCCCTTCGCCATCTTCTTCCTCTTCTTCCTTTCTGTCGCCGCCGCACTCCCCACTACAAAAAAATACACTTCTGTGATGATACGTGTTTGTCACAGTAGGTCGCTTTTTTTGTCATGCATGTACATCCATGACAAATTTATGACAGAATCAAGATAGTCATACCTGTGCTGTCGTAGAAGTGTTCCATGACATTACCAAAATTATCATCATGGAAGTGTCCACTTCCATGACAATAAATCATGCGTCACAGAAGTGCTTTCGTCAAGGGTGATCGACACGTGGCATCCACCGTAACGAAATGCCGTTAAGCTATCGGGTCAGGTTTTGGATCCGATAACCCGTTAACAGCCCCGACCAATGGGGATTTTACACGTGTAAAATCATCATTGGCTAGAGGAAACACGTGTCGGCTCATCGTTGGGACAGATGTCATCCACTCACTGGACAGAAGGGGCCTATGATACGTCGACACGTGGTACGACCCAACAGTGGCCCATTCCTGTGAAAAGGCCGGCCCATTTGACTTGGTGAAAAGCTGGCGGGCCGGCCCATAGAAAGCCTGTTAACGGCCTATTCGCATATAGCCCATTTATAGCCCGCTAACCCAAGGCCCGTTACGCCCTATCCGAATTAGGCCTAGTAGCGTCATCTGGGCCGTCCAATATGATTCCAGCCCGTTTTCACTTCTGGCCCATGTATAGCCCATGACTTCTTTCGGCCCATATGAGGACCTTTGTAACTCTTGACCCATTAACGGCCCGTGGTGAAACTGGCCCGTAATGAATAGTGTGTCACTTTATACCCATTAACGGCCCGTTATTCCATTGGGCCGTTTCCAGCCCAAGTTATCTTTCGGTCCATATGAGGCCCTTTGTAACTCTTGGCCCATTAGCGGCCCATGCTGAAACTGGCCTGTAATGAACAGTGTATCACTTTACACCCATTAACGGCCCATGGTGAAATTGGCCCGTAATGAACAGTGTATCACTTTATACCCATTAACGGCCCGTTATTCCGTTGGGCCGTCTCCAGCCCATGTTATCTTTCGGCCTTCTTGGGCTCATTTCCAGCATTCGTTTACTTACGACCCGTTACTGTCATTTTCTGCTCGTGGGCCAAATTCAGCCCGTGGTTACAGTCGGCCTGTTTGTGGTCTGTTAATACGTTGGGCCGTTTTCATAGCGTCATCAAATACAGCCTATTAAGGATGGCCCGTTATGGTCGGCCCATGAACGGATGATTCCAACTCTAGCCCGTTTATGGCCAGAATGCGGTCTGTTTGGCCCATGTTTGGCCAATCGATCATACGACCCGTATAAGGCCCATTGATGATACGGCCTGTAGAAGGCCCATTGATGATATGGCCCATAGAAGGCCCATTGTTTCTACGGCCCGTAGAAGGCCCACTGCTTCTACGACCCGTAGGAGGCCCAGTGTCACTACAGTAAATATTAGCCCATGGTTATTCTGGCCTAGTTTTAAAAAAATAGGTTATTGCAGCCACTAGCAAACCGCATAAAAAGAACTGCACTGACTACAATCAAACAAATAAACAAGACAACAAGGAAATAAATAAGCAAGAAACTTACACTAGGCTATCACGGCTACTACACATATTACATCCACTGGGCATCAAAGTTCACCACCAGTGCAAATATAGGGAACACAACAGCATATAAACGCCGCAGCAAAACAAGTCCAAAACTGAAACCACTTCAGAAGAGCTCAAGAAACAATATCCTGGGTACCCATAATGCTGGCAAGATTCTTAGCAAGCTTATTAAGTTTCTCTTGTTTGGCGCTTAAGTCCTCCAGCGCTTGCCGTTGCACCAGAAAGTATGCATCTGAATTCTGCTGGGACTTCCTCAGTCCTTCGGCTTCCTGTCACATAACATCTGATCGATGTCTTTCAACTTAAAGTTGAGACTCAATAAGCCGAACTGATTCAGGCAATGAGTTTGAAGAGCTGGTGCCAGCAGTGGTAGCCAGTAACTCGAACACTACATCAAGACAGGACTTTGGGGTTGTCTCAGTGTCTTCAATATAGTTTTTATCAGCTTTCTTGGAGACCAGCAGGGATGTCTCACTATCTTGAACCTTATCTGCATTACTTCCTTTACCATTGCATAACAGGGTACTCTTCTCCAATATTTTATCCGCGTTCTAAAAGAGAAACAAACAAACACATCTCAGGTTTACAATGTAGTATATGAAACTCATTTTGGTAAACCAGTTCAGTAGTAAGGTGGACATGATAACAGCATGAAACAAACATATATCTATGTAGTATGGTCACTGTATGGTCTATATCATTCTAGTTTATGTTGCCAAATCAAGATAGATACAGTTTGAATCATATCTATTTAAGACAAAGCAGCATAGACAGAATATAAGTGTGGAAAACTACACAGCAATAACAACACTTGTAATGTGCATGGCATGAGAACATAACTGTTTATTCAATTGAAATTGAAATCAACATAGAGCAAGTTACAACAGCAAATAGCGAAACACGTTGAAGAAACAGGTTTAAAACATACCTGTTGCGCCATTGGAGTTTCAGTTGCATCCTTCAAATTTGAAATTAGTTGGTATCAGTAAATACAGTGATGCAAGAGCAAAGTAGTATGAACCATAGCTACGGAACCTGACCTGAGAACAATTCTTCTTCTGCTTTAAGCGTTGACTTCGGGTTCGGAGTGGTGGTGTCGGTGTCAAAACCGGCGGATCTCGGGTAGGGGGTCCCGAACTGTGCGTCTAGGCCGGATGGTAACAGGGGGCAAGGGACACGAAGTTTTACCCAGGTTCGGGCCCTCTCGATGGAGGTAAAACCCTACATCCTGCTTGATTAATATTGATGATATGGGTAGTACAAGAGTAGATCTACCACGAGATCGAAGAGGCTGAACCCTAGAAGCTAGCCTATGGTATGATTGTTGATGTGTATGTTGTCCTAAGGACTAAACCCTCCAGTTTATATAGACACCAGATAGGGTTAGGGTTACATAGAGTCGGTTACAATGGTAGGAGATCTACATATCCGTATCGCCAAGCTTGCCTTCCATGCCAAGGAAAGTCCCTCCCGGACACGGGACGAAGTCTTCAATCTTGTATCTTCATAGTCCAGGAGTCCGGCTGAAGGTATAGTCCGGCTATCCGAACACCCCCTAATCCAGGACTCCCTCAGTAGCCCCTGAACCAGGCTTCAATGACGATGAGTCCGGCGTGTAGATTGTCTTCGGCATTGCAAGGCGAGTTCCTCCTCCAAGTACTTCGTAGAAGATTTTGAACACAAAGATAGTGTCTGGCTCTGCAAAATAAGTTTCCACATATTGCCATAGAGAGAATAATATTTACACCAATCTAATATGTTGACGTATTTCCATAGCATGACACACCACAGCCAAGCCTTTATCCGAGTCGTTTCATTATCCCACCTCAGCGCGTTATGCGAGGCGGTTTCCTTGGCACGTCTTGTTAAAGCAGAGATTGTGTCCCCTTATCCCGGGATTCTCATCAATACGGGCGTGGGTAACCCAACCGCGCCATTGATTATGGCGCTTGGAGATAAGCGAGTTTTACCAGGCTGGTGGGGACATGTAGTTGCGTCCACCCATATAAGGGGATAAGGATCCACCTTTTCACCTACGCCTTCTTCCTCCTTCGCCTATCCATTCTTCCGCACCCGAGCTCCAGCGCCCAAGTCCGCACTCCCCACCTCAACCTTCTCCAGCCATGTCCGGAGCGGGAGGCAAGTGGATGGTCTCCTTCGTCATGGAGGGACATATCAAAAAGCTGAGGAAGGCCGGATACCTGTCTAACGACATCGCGTACCGGCTCCCCGAAAAGGGGCAGCTCATCCCCACCCCTAGGCCCCATGAGAGGGTGGTGTTCCTCCCCCATTTCCTCCGCGGACTGGGCTTCCCTCTCCACCCATTTGTCCGGGGGCTCATGTTCTACTACGGCCTGGATTTTCACGATCTGGCCCCGAACTTCGTCCTCAACATCTTGGCGTTCATCGTCGTGTGTGAGGCCTTCCTCCGCATCCGCCCCCATTTCGGCCTATGGCTCAAGACTTTCAACGTCAAGCCGAAGGTGGTGCGCGGCAACCAGGCGGAGTGCGGAGGCGCCATGGTGGGCAAGATGGCCAACGTCCTATGGCTCGAGGGCTCCTTTGTGGAGACCCTGAAGGGGTGGCAATCGGGGTGGTTTTACATCACCGAGCCACGCGACGCCGAATGGGTCGCACCCCCCGAGTTCCGATCCGGACCCCCTACGCGACTCACCTCTTGGAAGGAGACGGGCCTGTCTTGGGGTAAAAAAGGAGAGCTGACCGGACAAGAAGCTCAAACTTGTCAACGTAGTCCAGGTTATGCTCATCCGCCTGATCCTCCCGTGTTAACAATGGGCTTTCAACCTGTGGGAGTTCGACCCGGCGCGACACCAAACTCTAAGCAGGCTCTTCGACACGACGCACGAAGATGCCTGGAAGGTGCTTTTCAAAGGCGCCGAGGCTCCCGCATCCGCTACCGAGGATTGCGGATTCAGTGCGCAGCGTCACGCTCTCGCGGTAAGCTATTTTTTTTCCTTTTACAGGGTATCAGTTTTTCATAGTTTGACTCCATGCGGGATCTAAGCTCCCTTACCTTTGGCAGGATTGGCAGGTGACGTCCGGACAAATCAACTATCTGGCTCCTTTGCTCGAAGGCCCAGCGGACGCTCGCTTGGCGAAGCTGCTGGTTCTGGCACCCTATGTGGTGCCGGAGAAGAAGGCCGCGAAAAAGGCCACGGGGACTCGAAAGAGTGCCCGGCGCCAGGAGGTGTCGGATCCATCATCCGATGGTTCCGAGGCGCATTCCTCCTGTGAAGACGAGGAGGAAGAAGAGGAGAACTACCCCCCTCCAGTGGGAGGAGAGAAGTAAAGGAAGGCCACCCTCTCTGGGGAGGCCGGAGGGTCCAAGAAGGGGAAACCCCTTCCTCCGGACTACTCCACCGACACCGACGGCGGAGAGGAGTGTCAGCCCAGGGCCAAGCCCCTGGCAAAATCGTAAGTATCCGGATACCAGAGTAATTCATAGTGTTCGTTTATTGCACAACTTTCCCTTACGTCGAATATGTTTATGCAGCCCACCCAAAGACCGGCTCGACGCGTCGTCGAGCAGCTCACTGGACTCGTCGGATGTGAACTCGCTTCCGACGGCTTCCTCCCCCCATCCTACGGACGACACCGAAGTGTTGTCCCAACAGGTTCCAAGACGGGAGGAGGTGGTCCTGGAGGCGTCGCAAGGCGACCTCCCGGGCTCTAGGAGTAAAGGGGATGAAACCCCCCGGGGCTCCAAGTCCGGCTCTAGGCCGGACACCACTGCGGAACCTTCAAAGGTTCTAGAGTCCGGCGGGGGACCTCCTTCCAAGAGGAGCAAGTCCACCGTGCCGGCGGCCCCCGTCCAACCAGAGGCGCCGGACAATATATTGGAGGCGCTCCAAGGTGCCTCCATCGACGAGGAGCACCGCACTATTATGAGTGCGGTGGTCCAGAAGGTTCAGTCCGCCAAGAGCGGACTGACTGAAGCTTGTACTAGCCTTTTGACAGGCTTTGAGGTAGGTAAAGAATGTGTAAATAATAGTACCGCATAGACAGTAGCCCCTGATGCTCTGTTTGGTGTTTGGGAAGAAAAGCCGAATAGAGGATCAAATAGAATTCGCAGGAGTCTAACAAAAATGAGTCAATATGCATATGCAGGCTTCCCTGCTTGCATCCGTCGCACTGACTGCGGAAGTGGACACGCTAAAGCGGAACCTCGAGTGGTCCGAGCAAGAGCTCGGGCGTGCCAAGAAGCAGCTCGAGGACAATGAAGGTAAGAAATACCTTGTTTATATATATATATATATAAAGGTGCAATTGCAAAGAATGACAGGATTATCGTGGCTATTTTAGGGGCCACGTCTGAAGTGGCGACCCTTAAGCAAGCGCTGGTCGAGGCCGAGAAGAGGGCAGCCTCGGAGCGCACCGAGCGGGAGAAGTATGAGGCCGAGGTTGGCAAGGTGCGGCAAGAGCTCTAGGCTCTCATGGAAAAACATGAGAGTTTGGAGCTTGACTCAAAGACGCGAGCGTCCGAGCTCGCGGTGGCTATTGAAAATGCCAAGTCTGCCAAGGCCGAATCCCAGAAGACCCTCGAGGAGTTGGATGAGGTGAAGAAGATAGTGGCGGGTAAGGCATTCTTTATGCAAAGCAAACACATAAACGTGAGTTACTTGTTACTTACCCGAATCCGGAGCACTCCAGGAGCGTTCGCAGATCTTCCCTGGAGTGTGTCCGATGCCGCCGCATTCTATCGAGCCGAGGAGGGCAGCTCGACAGAGAAGGTGTTCTGGTCTCAGTATGCTGAGGCCGGACACCCCATGCCCCTGAGCGACCAGCTGAAGCAACTGGTCGAGCTCCACAAGGTGGCCGAACAGGCCATGAAGGGCCTCATTTTTCGGCTGTGGCCTGGAGGGGCTCTGCCTGGGAGCTATTTCGGGCTGGTGCGGCGGTTGGTGGAGGCCTGTCCAAGGCTCGAAGTCATCAAGCGCTCCGTCTGCATTGAAGGTGCCCGTAGGGCCCTTGCCCGTGCTAAGGTGCACTGGGGCAAGATGGATGTTGAGAAGCTGGTGAAGGACGGGCCACCGCCGGGGAAAGAGCATCGCAAGCCCGAGAATTACTATAAGGATGTTCTGAAGGGTGCCTGCCTTGTGGCGGATGAATGTTCTAGGGATGTAATTTTTGAGTGAAACTTGCTCGTTTTGTCCTGTGCGCTGAAAACTTGTTTATATGCGCTAAGCAATGCTGTTGAAATTTAAAATATTACCTGTTGTGTGGCTGTTTATCAATTCTGAGAGATGGCGAGTCGTCGGCTTCTGCCCCCGTGCCACTAGTGCTGGGGTGTTCGGGGATAAACCTGAGCGCTCTTTTTCCCATGTTTGGGTCCTTCGAGGGAGGCGCTCAGCCCAACGGACAAGGCAATCGGACTATAATGCGTGAACACTCTCACTTAGCCATAGAATTCTATAATTTTAAATTTCGGCGAAGCCCCTAGTATTCGGAAGACCGAGTTCGGGGCGCTATCCACGCCTTGGCCGAACAGAGCCGGTTCCTCGCCCTAAGCGGCATAAGTCTTTAGGGACTCGAAAAACCTCTCGAACAGCGACCAACTCTCGCTTCATCATGACAGTCAGTTTTAGCTTTATCCACTGAGGTGCTTGACCCAGCTCAACTGGGGCACAATCGCAGTGGTTCTCCTAGTGCTACCTTAGCCGATATAGCGGAACGTAAGGCACCAAAACATAGGAGCCGGGCAAACCCAACTATTGACCCAAGACATGATTCGGAGCCAATGCATATAATGCTATAAGTTTGGGGTGCCGCACTTGTTAAAGTGTTCGGACTTCTCACACCATATTGAGGGGTACTAAAGCCCCTGGCATATTTTGGCCGTACCAACGTGTACGGGTGCAACATGTCATTAAGGAACATATATAAAGAAAAAAGGTAATGCAAAAATAGACGAAAGCTATGCATTGTTTATTAAAAAGGGGCTGCGATCAAAGTAGAACGATACAAATAATGCGATAAGTGGAGGGTTGGACTAGTTAATATGTCCGTTCCAGGGGCAAGCTGCGGAATAGTATGCGGAACAGGTATACTGCTCGTGATAGAGACCACCTGGGAGTTCTGTACTGCGGCGTGGCTTGTTTGCTTCCCTGGTTCTTGCATCGTTTGTGCGGCCATTGAACTGCCGAACAGGCCTTCCGAAGGATGGAGTCCTGAAAGTAAGAGAAAATTAAAAAAAATCGGCAGCCCCTTGTACGGTTTAAGCTGTATTTTTGGGCGTGCCGTGATGGTGCCCCTCCCCCTGTACCCATGGTATCTTTAGAGCGTAGTTATGTACACGAAGTATTGGCGTCGCCTTTTTGCGAGGGTTGGGGTTGGGGCCGCATTGCTACGCCTGCTCGGATCGTGCCAGGTGGTCTTGTTGTAGGTTACTCTGGGCGCGCTTGACGGTGTCCGGTCGTTTAGTGGCCGGACTGGAGAACTGCCTGGAGAGGCTGCTTTGTACTTCCGCTGCAAGGGCCGCCGTGTGCTCCTCCGTTCGGAGGGAGCGTTCGGTGTTTCCATTGACCGTGATTACTCCTCGAGGGCCTGGCATCTTGAGCTTAAGGTATGCGTAGTGCGGTACCGCATTGAACTTAGCGAATGCGGTTCGCCCGAGCAGTGCGTGATAACCACTACGAAACGGGACTACGTCGAAGATTAACTCCTCGCTTCGGAAATTATCCGGAGATCCGAAGACCACTTCAAGTGTGACTGAGCCTATACAGTTGGCCTCTACACCTGGTATTACGCCTTTAAAGGTCGTTTTGGTGGGCTTAATCCTCAAGGATCTATGCCCATTTTCCGCACTGTATCCTGGTAAAGCAGGTTCAGGCTGCTGCCGCCGTCCATAAGGACTCTAGTGAGATGAAATCCGTCAATAATTGTGTTTAGGACCAATGCGGCGAATCCGCCATGACAGATGCTAGTGGGATGGTCCCTTCGATCAAAGGTGATCGGGCAGGAGGACCATGGGTTGAACTTTGGGGCGACTGGCTCTACCGCGTATACGCCCCTTAACGCGCGCTTCCGCTCCCTTTTGGGGACGTGGGTTGCGTATATCATGTTCACCGTCCGCACTTGTGGGGGAAAACCCTTCTGTCCACTTTTGTTCGGCGGCCGGGTCTCCTCGTCGTCATCGCTATGCAGCCCCTTGTCGTCATTTTCGGTGTTTAACTTGCCTGCCTGCTTGAACACCCAACAATCCCTGTTGGTGTGATTGGCCGGCTTTTCGGGGGTGCCATGTATCTGGCACAAGCGGTCGAGTATTCGGTCCAAACTGGAAGGCCCCCTAGGATTCCTTTTGAATGGCTTTTTCCGCTGACTGGATTTAGAGCCTCTGAATCCGGCATTAACTGTTGTATCCTCAGCATTGTCGCCGTTAATGCGGTGCTTCTCCTTGTTGCGACGCGACCTGCCAGTACTGTCCCTGGTGTCCGAATTACCAGGGTTCTTGGTCATATTGTTGCTACGAGCAAGCCAGCTATCTTCTCCCGCGCAAAAGCGGGTCATGAGTGTCGTGAGTGCTGCCATAGATTTTGGCTTTTCCTGTGCCGGGCCAGCCACTCGTCACGGATATTGTGCTTGAAGGCTTCTAGGGCCTCAGCATCCGAACAGTCGACTATTTGATTTTTCTTTGTTAGGAACCGTGTCCAGAATTGCCTGGCCGATTCCTCTGGCTGCTGAATTACGTGACTTAGGTCATCGGCGTCTGGGGGTCGCACATAAGTGCCCTGGAAATTGTCGAGGAATGCGGCTTCCAGGTCCTCCCAACAACTGATTGATCCTGTTGGCAAGCTGTTAAGCCAATGCCGAGCTGGTCCTTTAAGCTTGAGTGGGAGATATTTGATGGCGTGGAAATCGTCGCCGCGGGCCATGTGGATATGAAGGAGATAATCCTCGATCCATACCGCAGGATCTGTTGTGCCATCATATGATTCGATGTTTACGGGTTTGAAACCCTCGAGGATTTGATGATCCATTATTTCGTCTGTAAAGCATAGTGGGTGTGCGGCGCCTCTGTACTGGGCGATATCATGACGTAGCTCCAATGAGATGTGTTCGGCCCTGCCGAATTTGTGGCCGGCGTGACGGTTACCGTCTCGAGCTGTGGGGCACCCACGTGATCTGTAGATCGAGTGTGTTTGCCTTGTCTTCTCCTCCAACATGTCTCGTAAGTCTGGCGCATATTCTCGTGCCTTGGTACGGGGTGCGGTTTGAGTGGAGGGCCGGGAGGCCTCTCTGTCGCGGCCACGAGGTGGCCGGTCGGCCGCATCAAGTGCTTCCTCCTCTAATCGGGGTAGCAACCTACGCTTTGGGTAGCTCTTGGAGGGGCGTTCGAGTTTATGCTCTTCGGCCGCTAGGACTTCAGTCCATCGGTCGACCAGCAAATCTTGATCAGCTCTAAGCTGTTGCTGTTTTTTCTTGAGGCTTCTTGCCGTGGCCATAAGCCTGCGTTGAAAACGCTCTTGCTCGACGGGATCCTCTGGCACGACGAATTCTTCGTCGTCGAGGCTTGCCTCGTCTTTGGAGGGAGGCATATAATTATCATCCTCGACCTCTCTGTCTGCCGCTCTCTCATGAGGGCTGGTTTCTCCATCCTCCTGTGCTAAGTCTTGCTGGAGGGGGTTTTCTTCGGCACTTTCCGGAGTATTATTATCTCTCGTGCTGGAATCACCGTATTTGTTTTGGCGGGATTTTGAGCGGCGCCGCTGACGCCGGCGCTTAGGCTGTTTCTTGGAGGGGTCATCCTCCGTTGTTCCATCGCTATCTCCCTCTTTTGGGGTGTCCACCATGTATATGTCATATGACGAGGTGGCTTTCCAGGGCCTAGTAGGCGTTGGTTCTTCATCATCTCCTTCATCGGCGTCCATACCGTCGATGTCTTCGGAGTCGAAGTCGAGCATGTCGGTTAAGTCGTCGACAGTGGCTACAAAGTGGGCGGTGGGTGGGCTTTGAATTTCTTCATCGTCCGTACCCCAACCTTGCTGACCATAGTCCGGCCAGGGCTCTCCTGATAAAGAGAGAGACTTCACTGACTTCAGGATATCGCCGAAAGGCGAGTGCTGAAAGATGTCCGTGGCAGTGAACTCCATGATCGGCGCCCAATCGGATTTGATCGGCAGGGGCGCGGAGGGTTCAGAGTCCGGAGAGGAGTTCGGCTCCTTGGAGTCACGAGTCTCGCAGAGTATGGGGCTGGTGTTCGGCTCAATCGCCGTTGGGGTCGCCGTCCCCGGGGTGGCGTCCAACCGCCCATCCTCGATCGACGCAGTTGGCTCCGAATTAAGGGTCAGAGCCGATGCGGGTGCGGCCTCCAGGGCACTGTTTGGCGGTAGAGCTAGATCATGCTCGTCGTGACAGTGCGGCGCGCTCGGCAGTGGCTCGAATCCGTCGAAGATCAAGTCCCCGCGGATGTCAGCCGTGTAGTTTAAACTTCCAAATCTGACCTGACGGCCAGGGGCGTAGCTTTCGATCTGCTCCAGACGGCCAAGCGAATTGGCTCGCAGTGCGAAGCCACCGAAGACGAAGATCTGTCCGGGGAGGAAGGTCTCACCCTGGACTGCATCACTATCGATGATCGTAGGAGCCATCGAGCCTGACGGCGACGACACGGAGGAACTCTCAATGAAAGCACCAATGTCGGTGTCAAAACCGGCGGATCTCGGGTAGGGGGTCCCGAACTGTGCGTCTAGGCCGGATGGTAATAGGGGGCAAGGGACACGAAGTTTTACCCAGGTTCGGGCCCTCTCGATGGAGGTAAAACCCTACGTCCTGCTTGATTAATATTGATGATATGGGTGGTACAAGAGTAGATCTACCACGAGATCGAAGAGGATAAACCCTAGAAGCTAGCCTATGGTATGATTGTTGATGTGTATGTTGTCCTACGGACCAAAAGGGTTAGGGTTACATAGAGTCGGTTACAATGGTAGGAGATCTACATATCTGCATCGCCAAGCTTGCCTTCCACGCCAAGGAAACTCCCTCCCAGACATGGGACGAAGTCTTCAATCTTGTATCTTCATAGTCCAGGAGTCCGGCTGAAGGTATAGTTCAGCTATCCGAACACCCCCTAATCCAGGACTCCCTCAGGTGGTCCTCATGATTTGGGCACTGCAGTTGCCTTACTATCTGCTCGTGTTTGGGTGCTCTGTGGTGGAGACAGTGCTGTGTCAACGGGAACTGGGTGTCTATCTGCTGGGGTTGGGGTTAGAAGGGGTGTAGCTGGTTCTCTGTCCAACTGGCTAGGGGTACAATCTGCATGAGTGTGGGTTATGTGTGGTGGGGCTGGTTCTTGGGCAAGTACAACCGTGATTCTATCTGCATCAACAGGTAGCACAATCTTTTCTGAAGACCGTGTTTTTACTCCCACAGATATTGCCATCACTCCCTCCAATTGAAATGGCTGATAAACAAGAAAAGTAATTGAATGTACAGACATTGTAAGATAGACAGGTGCAATGGATAGTAGGAAAGAAAACAGGGCATGAAATAATTCACATTTATGTTGTCTAAGCAAACAGAATAGGAGGACATAATTCCACATATATGATGGCTAATTAAACAGGATAGCATGACACAATTTCACATGTATGATGGCTAACTAAACAGGATAGAATGACATACTTCAAAATATGATGACTATGTAAACAAGATGACATGATATAACTATGTGATGTGTCTATTAAAGTGGTTGGCATGCCTTAAATCACAAACATGCTGTCGATGGAAACATGATGGCATGATATAATTCACGGATAGAATGACATAATTTAAGTATGATGACTATGTAAACAGGATGAGATGATATAACTATATTATGTCTTTAGGAAATGGGTTGGCATGCCATAATTCAGATACATGCTGTCTATGTAAACATCATGGCATGACATAATTCAAATATATGATTTATACTAAGGAAGTGAGCAAAGCACTACTAGGAAAAGGGCTATAGATAGGATTGACACTAATGGTGTTGGGGAACGTAGCAGAAATTCAAAATTTTCCTACGTGTCACCAAGATCCATCTATGGAGTCATCTAGCAACGAGGTAGGAGTGGATCTACATACCCTTGGAGATCGCGCGCGGAAGCGTTCAAGAGAACGGGGTTGATGGAGTCGTACTCGTCGTGATCCAAATCACCGATGATCCTAGCACCGAACTGACGGCACCTCCGCGTTCAACACACGTACGGAGCAGCGACGTCTCCTCCTTCTTGATCCAGCAAGGGGGAGGAGAGGTTGATGGAGATCCAGCAGCACGACGGCGTGGTGGTGGAAGTAGCGGGATTCCAACAGGGCTTCGCCAAGCGCTGCGGGAGGAGGGAGATGTGTCATGGGAGGGAGAGGGAGGCGCCAGGGCTTAGGTTAGGCTGCCCTCCCTTCCCCCCACTATATATAGGTCCAAAGGAGAGGGGGGGGGGGCGCAGCCTTGGCCCTTCCTCCAAGGAAGGGTGCGGCCAGGGAGGAGTCCATCCTCCCCAAGGCACCTAGGAGGTGCCTTCCCCCTTCAGGACTCTTCCTTTCCCTTATCTCTTGGCGCATGGGCCTCTTGGGGCTGGTGCCCTTGGCCCATATAGGCCAAGGCGCACACCCCTACAGCCCATGTGGCCCCCCGGGGCAGGTGGACCCCCTTGGTGGACCCCCGGACCCCTTTCGGCACTCCCGGTACAATACCGATACTGCGCGAAACTTTTCCGGCGACCAAAACAAGACTTCCCATATATAAATCTTTACCTCCGGACCATTTCGGAACTCCTCGTGACGTCCGGGATCTCATCCGGGACTCCGAACAACTTTAGGGTTACCGCATACTAATATCTCTATAACCCTAGCATCACCGAACCTTAAGTGTGTAGACCCTACGGGTTCGGGAGACACGTAGACATGACCGAGACGACTTTCCGGCCAATAACCAACAGCGGGATCTGGATACCCATGTTGGCTCCCACATGTTCCATGATGATCTCATCGGATGAACCATGATGTCAAGGACTTAATCAATCCCGTATACAATTCCCTTTGTCTATCGGTACGATACTTGCCCGAGATTCGATCGTCGGTATCCCGATACCTTGTTCAATCTCGTTACCGGCAAGTCTCTTTACTCGTTCCGTAACACATCATCCCGTGATCAACTCCTTGATCACATTGTGCACATTATGATGATGTCCTACCGAGTGGGCCCAGAGATACCTCTCCATCACACGGAGTGACAAATCCCAGTCTCGATTTGTGCCAACCCAACAGACACTTTCGGAGATAGCCATAGTGCACCTTTATAGTCACCCAGTTACGTTGTGACGTTTGGCACACCCAAAGCACTCCTACGGTATCCGGGAGTTGCACAATCTCATGGTCTAAGGAAATGATACTTGACATTAGAAAAGCTTTAGCATACGAACTACATGATCTTGTGCTAGGCTTAGGATTGGGACTTGTCCATCACATCATTCTCCTAATGATGTGATCCCGTTATCAATGACATCCAATGTCCATGGTCAGGAAACCGTAACCATCTATTGATTAACGAGCTAGTCAACTAGAGGCTTACTGGGGACATGGTGTTGTCTATGTATCCACACATGTATCTGAGTTTCCTATCAATACAATTCTAGCATGGATAATAAATGATTATCATGAACAAGGAAATATAATAATAATCAATTTATTATTGCCTCTAGGGCATATTTCCAACAGTCTCCCACTTGCACTACAGTCAATAATCTAGTTCACATCGATATGTGATTAACACTCAAGGTCACATCCCCATGTGACTAACACCCAAAGAGTTTACTAGAGTCAATAATCTAGTTCACATTACCATGTGATTAACACTCGATGAGTTCTAGGTTTGATCATGTTATGCTTGTGAGAGATGTTATAGTCAACGGGTCTGAATCTTTCAGATCCGTGTGTGCTTTACAAATCTCTATGTCATCTCCTAGATGCAGCTACCACGTTCTATTTGGAGCTATTCCAAATAATTGTTCTACTATACGAATCCATTTTACTACTCAGAATAATCTGGATTAGTGTCAAAGTTTGCATCGGCGTAACCCTTTACGACGAACTCTTTTACCACCTCCATAATCGAGAAAATTCCTTAGTCCACTAGTTACTAAGGATAACTTTGACCGCTGTCCTGTGATCCATTCTTGGATCACTCTTGTACCCCTTGACTGACTCATGGCAAGGCACACTTCAGGTGCGGCACACAGCATAGCATACTGTAGAGAGCCTATGACAAAAGCATAGGGGACGACCTTCGTCCTTCCTCTTTCTTCTGCCATGGTCGAGATTTAAGTCTTAACTTCATACCTTACAACTCAGGCAAGAACTCCTTCTTTGACTGATCCATCTTGAACACCTTCAAGATCATGTCAAGGTATGTATTCATTTGAAAGTACTATTAAGCGTTTTGATCTATCCTTATAGATCTTAATGCTTAATACTCAAGTAGCCTAATCCAGGTTTTCCATTGAAAAATACTTTTCAAATAACCCTATATGCTTTCTAGAAATTCTACGTCATTTCTGATCAACAATATGTCAATAACATATATTCATCAGAAATTCTATAGTGCTCCCACTCACTTCTTTGGAAATACAAGTTTCTCATAAACTTTGTATACACCTGAAATCTTTGATCATCTCATCAAAGCATACATTCCAACTCCGAGATGCTTACTCCAGTCCTTAGAAGGATTGCTGGAGCTTTGCATACTTGTTAGCATCTTTCAGGATTGACAAAAACTTCTGGTTGTATCACATACAACCTTTCCTCAAAAAAAAACATCGAGGAAACAATGTTTTGACATCCTATCTGCAAGATTTCATAAATAATGCAGTAATCGCTAATATAAT
This sequence comes from Triticum dicoccoides, assembly GCF_002162155.2. Classification (NCBI taxonomy): domain Eukaryota; kingdom Viridiplantae; phylum Streptophyta; class Magnoliopsida; order Poales; family Poaceae; genus Triticum; species Triticum dicoccoides. Next base: position 661,112,627 of record NC_041384.1, read on the forward strand.
TCCAACAGACTCTTAGCATCGCTACGAGTGAGAAAGTCTCATCGTAGTCAACTCCTTGAACTTGTCAGAAAACATCTTAACGACAAGTCGAGCTTTCTTAATGGTGACATTTACCATCATTGTTCGTCTTCCTTTTAAAATCCATCTGTACTCAACAGCCTCACGACCATCGAGCTGTTCTATCAAAGTCTACACTTTGTTTCCATACATGGATCCTCTCTCGGATTTTATGGCCTCGAGCCATTTATCGGAATCCGGGCCCACCATCGCTTCTCCATAGCTCGTAGGTTCATTGTTGTCTAGCAACATGACTTCCAAGACAGGATTACGTACCACTCTGAAGTAGTACACATCCTTGTCATCCCACGAGGTTTGGTAGTGACTTGATCTGAAGTTTCATGATCACTATCATAAGCTTCCACTTCAATTGGTGTAGGTGCCACGGGAACAACTTCCTATGCCCTGCCACACACTAGTTGAAGAGACGGTTCAATAACCTCATCAAGTCTCCACCATCCTCCCACTCAATTCTTTTGAGAGAAACTTTTCCTCCAGAAAGGACCCGATTCTAGAAACAATCCCTTATTGCTTTCGAATCTGAGACAGGAGGTATACCCAACTGTTTTAGGTGTCCTATGAAGATGCATTTATCCGCTTTGGGTTCGAGCTTATCAGCCTGAAACTTTTTCACATAAGCGTCGCAGCCCCAAACTTTTAAGGAATGACAGCTTAGGTTTCTCTAAAACATAGTTCATACGGTGTCATCTCATCGGAATTACGTGGTGCCCTATTTTAAAGTGAATGTGGTTGTCTCTAATGCCTAACCCATAAACTATCATGGTAATTCGATAAGAGACATCATGGTATGCATCATATCCAATAGGGTGCAGTTATGATGTTCGGACACACCATCACGCTACGGTGTTCCAGGCTGTATTAGTTGTGAAACAATTTCCACAGTGTCTTAATTATGTGCCAAACTCGTAATTCAGATATTCATCTCTATGATCATATCATAGATCTTTTACCCTCTTGTCACGACAATCTTTCAACTTCACCCTGAAATTACTTGAACCTTTCAATAATTCAGACTCGTGATTCATCAAGTAAATATACTCAACATCTACTCAAATCATCTGTGAAGTAAGAACATAACGATATCCACTACACGCCTCATCACTCATTGGACTGCACACATAAAAAATGTATTACTTCCAACAAGTTGCTTTCTAGTTCCATTTTACTGAAAATGAGGCTTTCAGTCATCTTGCCCATGTGGTATGATTTGCATGTCTCAAGTGATTGAAAATCAAGTGAGTCCAAACGGTCCATTTGCATGGAGTTTCTTCATGCATATACACCAATAGACATGGTTCGCATGTCTCAAACTTTTCAAAAACGAGTGAGTCCAAAGATCCATCAACATGGAGCTTCTTCATGCGTTTTATACCGATATGACTTAAGTGGCAGTGCCACAAGTAGGTGGTACTATCATTACTATCTTATATCTTTTGGCATGAACATGTGTATCACTATGATCGAGATTCAATGAACCATTCATTTTAGGTGTAAGACCATTGAAGGTATTATTCAAATAAACAGAGTAACCGTTATTCTCCTTAAATGAATAACCGTATTGCGATAGACATAATCCAATCATGTCTATGCTCAACGCAAACACCAATCTCGATGGTAGAGGGAGCGTGCGATGCTTGATCATATCAACATTGGAAACACTTCCAACACATATCGTCAGCTCACCTTTAGCGAGTCTCCGTTTATTCCGCAACTTTTATTTTGAGTTACTAACACTTAGCAACCGAACCGATATCTAATACCCTGGTGCTACTAGGAGTACTAGTAAAGTACACATCAACACAATGTATATCCAATATACTTCTATCGACCTTGCCAGCCTTCTCATCTACCAAGTATCTAGGGTAATTCTGCTCTAGTGGCTGTTCCCCTTATTACAGAAGCACTTAGTCTCGGGTTTGGGTTCAACCTTGGGTTTCTTCACTAGAGCAGCAGCTGAATTGCTGTTTCATGAAGTATCCCTTCGTGCCCTTGCCCTTCTTGAAACTAGTGGTTTCACCAACCATCAACAATTGATGCTCCTTGATTTCTACTTTTGTGGTGTCAAACATCGCGAATATCTCAAGGATCATCATATATGTCCCTGATATATTATAGTTCATCACGAAGCTCTAGAAGCTTGGTGGTAATGACTTCGGAGAAACATCACTTCCTCATCTGGAAGATCAACTCCCACTCGATTCAAATGATTGTTGTACTCAGACAATCTGAGCACAAGCTCAACAATTGAGCTTTTCTCCCTTAGTTTGCAGGCTAAGAAAATCATTGGAGGTCTTATACCTCTTGACGTGGGCACGAGCCTGAAATCCCAATTTCAGCCCTCAAAACATCTCATATGTTTCGTGACGTTTTAAAACGTCTTCGGTGCCTCAACTCTAAACCGTTTAACTGAACTATCACGTAGTTATCAAAATTTGTATGTCAGATGTTCCCAACATCCACAGACGACGTTCGAGGTTCAGCACACTGAGCGGTGCATTAAGGACATAAGCCTTCTATGAAGCAATGAGGACAATCCTCAGTTTACGGACCTAGTCCGCATAATTGCTACTATCAACTTTCAACTAAATTTTCTCTAGGAACATATCTAAACAGTAGAACAGAAGTGTGAGCCATGACATAATTTGCGAAGACCTTTTGACTATGTTCAGGATAATTAAGTTCATCTTATGAACTCCCACTCAGATAGACATCCCTCTAGTCATCTAAGTGATTACATGATCCGAGTCAACTAGGCCGTGTCCGATCATCACGTGAGACGGACTAGTCAACATCGGTGAACATCTTCATGTTGATCGTATCTACCATATGACTCATGCTCGACCTTTCGGTCTCTTGTGTTCCGAGGCCATGTCTGTACATGCTAGGCTCGTCAAGTCAACCTAAGTGTTTTGCATGTGTTTCGAGGCCATGTCTGTACATGCTAGGCTCGTCAACACCCGTTGTATTCGAACGTAAGAATCTATCACACCCGATCATCACGTGGTGCTTCGAAACGACGAACTTTCGCAACGGTGCACAGTTAGGGGGAACACTTTCTTGAAATTTTAATGAGGGATCATCTTATTTACTACCATCGTTCTAAGCAAATAAGATGTATAAACATGATAAACATCACATGCAATCAAATAATGACATGATATGGCCATCATCACTTTGCTCCTTTTGATCTCCATCTTCGGGGCTCCATGATCATCATCGTCACCGGCATGACACCATGATCTCCATCATCATGATCTCCATCATTGTGTCTTCATGAAGTTGTCTCGCCAACTATTACTTCTACTACTACAACTAACGGTTAGCAATAAAGTAAAGTAATTACATGGCGTTGTTCAATGACACGCAGGTCATATAATAAATAAAGACAACTCCTATGGCTCCTGCCGGTTGTCATACTCATCGACATGCAAGTCGTGATTCCTATTACAAGAACATGATCAATCTCATACATCACATATCATTCATCACATTCTTCTTGGCCATATCACATCACATAGCATACCCTGCAAAAACAAGTTAGACGTCCTCTAATTGTTGTTTGCATGTTTTACGTGGCTGCTATGGGTTTCTAGCAAGAACGTTTCTTACCTACGCAAAAACCACAACGTGATATGCCAATTGCTATTTACCCTTCATAAGGACCCTTTTCATCGAATCCGATCCGACTAAAGTGGGAGAGACAGACACCCGCTAGCCACCTTATGCAACTAGTGCATGTCAGTCGGTGGAACTAGTCTCACGTAAGAGTACGTGTAAGGTCGGTCTGGGCCGCTTCATCCCACAATGCCGCCGAATCAAGATTGGACTAGTAATGGTAAGCATATTGAACAAAATCAACGCCCACAACTACTTTGTGTTCTACTCGTGCATAGTAACTACGCATAGACCTAGCTCATGATGCCACCGTTGGGGAACGTAGCAGAAATTCAAAATTTTCCTACGTGTCACCAAGATCCATCTATGGAGTCATCTAGCAATGAGGGAGGAGTGGATCTACATACCCTTGTAGATCGCGCGCGGAAGCGTTCAAGAGAACGGGGTTGATGGAGTCGTACTCATCGTGATCCAAATCACCGATGATCCTAGCGCCGAACGGAGGGCATCTCCGTGTTCAACACACGTACGAAGCAGCGACGTCTCCTCCTTCTTGATCCAGCAAGGGGGAGGAGAGGTTTATGGAGATCTAGCAGCACGACGGCGTGGTGGTGGAAGTAGCGGGATTCCAATAGGGCTTCGCCAAGCGCCGCGGGAGGAGGGAGATGTGTCATGGGAGGGAGAGGGAGGCGCCAGGGCTTAGGTTAGGCTGCCCTCCCTTCCCCCCACTACATATAGGGCCAAGGGAGAGGGGGGGGCGCAGCCTTGGCCCTTCCTCCAAGGAAGGGTGCGGCCAGGGAGGAGTCCATCCTCCCCAAGGCACCTAGGAGGTGCCTTCCCCCTTTAGGACTCTTCCTTTCCCTTATCTCTTGGCGCATGGGCCTCTTGGGGCTGGTGCCCTTGGCCCATATAGGCCAAGGAGCACACCCCTACAGCCCATGTGCCCCCCCGGGGCAGGTGGACCCCCTTGGTGGACCCCCGGACCCCTTTCGGCACTCCCGGTACAATACCGATAATGCGCGAAACTTTTCCGGCGACCAAAACAAGACTTCCCATATATAAATATTTACCTCCGGACCATTCCGGAACTCCCCGTGACGTCCGGGATCTCATCCGGGACTCCGAACAACTTTCGGGTTACCGCATACTAATATCTCTATAACCCTAGCGTCACCGAACCTTAAGTGTGTAGACCCTACGGGTTCGGGAGACACGTAGACATGACCGAGATGACTTTCCGGCCAATAACCAACAGCGGGATCTGGATACCCATGTTGGCTCCCAAATGTTCCACGATGATCTCATCGGATGAACCACGATGTCAAGGACTTAATCAATCCCATATACAATTCCCTTTGTCTATCGGTACGATACTTGCCCGAGATTCGATCGTCGGTATCCCGATACCTTGTTCAATCTCGTTACCGGCAAGTCTCTTTACTCGTTCCATAACACATCATCCCGTGATCAACTCCTTGATCACATTGTGCACATTATGATGATGTCCTACCGAGTGGGCCCAGAGATACCTCTCCGTCACACGGAGTGACAAATCCCAGTCTCGATTCGTGCCAACCCAACAGACACTTTCGGAGATACCCGTAGTGCACCTTTATAGTCACCCAGTTACATTGTGACGTTTGGCACACCCAAAGCACTCCTACGGTATCCGGGAGTTGCACATTCTCATGGTCTAAGGAAATGATACTTGACATTAGAAAAGCTTTAGCATACGAACTACATGATCTTGTGCTAGGCTTAGGATTGGGTCTTGTCCATCACATCATTCTCCTAATGATGTGATCCCGTTATCAACGACATCCAATGTCCATGGTCAGGAAACCGTAACCATCTATTAATCAACGAGCTAGTCAACTAGAGGCTTACTAGGGACATGGTGTTGTGTATGTATCCACACATGTATCTGAGTTTCCTATCAATACAATTCTAGCATGGATAATAAACGATTATCATGAACAAGGAAATATAATAATAATTAATTTATTATTGCCTCTATGGCATATTTCCAAAAAATGGCGCACCAGGGAAGTAGTGCACCACTACTATATACTAATGGCGCACCAGTTGGTGATGCGCCATTAGTGTGGAAGACACTAATGCGCACCAGAAAACTGGTGCGCCACTAGTGATAATTTTTTTTTCATTTTTACATACATACTAATGGCGCATCCTACCTCTGGTGCGCCATTACTAGTTCTAACTATTAATGGCGCACCAGACATGTAGTGCGCTAGTACTGAATTTTTTTTATTCTTTTTTTTGCAAAACTACTAATGGCGCACCGCCTCACAGTGCGCCATTACTAGTTTAAACTACTAATGGCGCACCCTGTAGAAGTGCGCCATTAGTATATATTTTGATATCATGAATATTTTTAAATATCATGGGCACTTTTTGATATCATGAATATTTTTAAATTTCATGGGCACTTTTTGAATTCATGAATATTTTTTCAAATTTGATGATATTTTTTCATATTCAATATGATAAAATATTGAATATTCATGAGGACACTCGATCTCGATCCCCCTCCATCTCGATCTCGATTCCCCCTCCATCTCGATCTCGATCCCACTCGCGCCTCCTCTCCCCTCTTCATTTTTTTAAAAATAATAATAATAAAGTGTAGACTACAATTGTTGTTAAACAACAATTATTACTGTTTTTATAAAAAAATATTACTGTTTCATATTCATATTCATTTTCTAAAAAATTATTACATGCAACAACAAAATTACTTATGGCACACCTCTGGCTGGTGCGCGATTGCTATATATATATATAAAAGATTACTAATGGCGCACCTCTGCCCGGTGCGCCATTGCTATGTAAAAAAAGATTACTAATGGCGCACCGACCGCTGGTGCGCCATTAGTAAGATTCCCCCTAGCTAATTCCCTCCCTCTCGCCAGATCCCCTTCATCCCTCTCCCTCGCCCCCTAGCTAATTCCCCCCGCTGCCCCGACCCATGCCGCCGCCGCCGACCCGCCGCACCCTCCCCCGCTCCACCGCCGCCGACGACCC
>NC_041384.1:661119653-661124755 GCF_002162155.2 Triticum dicoccoides
CGCCGCCGCCGACACCCCGCACCCTCCCCCGCTATTTGATAATATTTTCAAATAACAAATTTGATGATATTTTCAAATAACAAATTTGATGATATTTTCAATTAGAAATAAAAAACAAATTTGATGATATTAAAAAAACAAATTTGATGATATTTGATGATATATTTTGTTCTAGACCTCATCAAAATAAAAATTTTGATAAAAAACAAATTATTAGATGCAACAAAAAATAATGAAAAAAAGAAGTTACTAATGGCGCACTAGAGGAGGGTGCGCCATTGCTATCAGAAAAAAAAGTTACTAATGGCGCACCAGAGAATGGTGCGCCATTGCTATGAGTGTTTTTATGGCGCACCCCTCGACGGTGCGCCATTACTAACATTCCTCCCTCTATAGCTGGATACCCGGCCCTTCGCCCGATACCTCCTTCCCTCTCCCTCACCAGATCCCCTTCCATCCCTCGCCACACCCGCTCCGGCTCCCCCGTGCCGCCGCCCCCGCTCCCCCGCGCCGCCGCCCCCGCGCCCCGGACCCGCGAAGCACGTGGCCGCCGGCCTCCCCACAACCAACCGAGGCGCCCAGGAGGACCGTCGTCGTCTCCCTCTTCGACTACGAGGACCCGGACAAGCTCGAACGCCCTCGAGCCACCCCTTCGACGCCGCCGCCGACCCCGACCCCGACCCCTCCGGCGACTGGCCACGCCCGCCCAGGTACCTCTCCTCCTTCCTTCCTCTCCACCCTTCCTCCCCATTCCCTCCCTCCCTAGTTCTTCTTGCTATATGGATCAGAACATATGGAGCATTACTGTTGCTATATGGAGCATTACTATTGTTCTTCTCTGAACCATTACCATTCCCTCCCTCCCTAGTTCTTCCTCCCCATTAATTTGCAGGATCAGAACAAGTTTGTAAAAGGATGCTCTACAATGTTGATTAGGTGCATTACTATTGCTATATGGAGCAGCAATTTACTATTGCTATATGCTCTAGTTTGTATCAATGTGATTGTAGTTTTTCTTGTCATCAAGTTTAGTTGATGTTTATTTAAATATAGCTTATATGATCAGCCACTCTATGTATGATTGTGGCTTGAAGGTTCTGGAAGAACGTTTTTCCTTCAAATTCTATCTGGTGGCATTGTCCTAGACTCCCTAGTTGTGTTGTTAATTGTGCTTCTATTAAAAGAATTGGGAGTTACTCACTGTGCTAGAACTCTGTAGGTTGAATTTTGGTTAACTAATACTGACGTTATGAGAATGTAAGCACCTATTATTGCTACTGATATCATTGGCTCATTGCTGCCTTTGTGCAATGCAGAACTGTTAAGAGTGATTTGAAGGATTCAAGATTCTGTGAAGCTCTTTTGACATTTAAAACTCAGAACTGAAGGTACTTAATAAACTCAAAAGCATTGATGATAACTCTTGTTGCCTAGAAACAGAGGTAGTTTACATATTGCATTGCTGGTGTTTGTTTATGTTCAGAGTTTAAGCATGTGTAGTGTAGTGTAGTGTAGTGAGCTTGTTCTAGTGTAGTGAGGTCTGAACCATTGCACGATGTAGTGTAGTGTAGTGAGCTCTGAACCATGTTTAGTGTTGAGTACTTCAAGTTTACTGAACCTATTCATTTTTGTGGACTTAGTGAACATGATAAGACAAGCCAGATGCTCTATTTTTAATTAACAGTAATCCATGATCAGCAACAGTTTCTTTCACTCATTTTCAGTTAACAGCAATCCATGATTTTTTTCCAGCTAAAACTATTCATGATTTTTTGTTGGGTGACCTATTAGATCTGGAATGGAAGCTCACATAAGTTGAGCTGATTTTTGTCCATATGAAAGCAGAGGACCATATGGTCTGTGGCCTTTTCATCCATATGAAAGTAGAGGCACATTGTGGCGCTAGTTTGCTGGGTTTTGTCTCCGACCATCGTGTCGTGATGATTTTGCAGGTACCTCGAGAGGCCCTTGAGTTTGCCGGAATGTCGATTAACTTCCGTTCCGGAAAATTTGGGTACTCCATATGTCTTATTTTCAGCAAAGGTCATGCTGAAATTTTCCGTGAATTTTAGCATGACTTTGCTAAAAATCGGACATATGGGGTACTTGCTACTAATTCATGGGCCGGGGTATCTTAGTACTTAATTAAGTAGGATCAACTGCCCTGCCATTCTTGCTGCATTAAACCATAGGTGGCAATAGAGCCAAGTGATTAGGCCCAACTTAGAATTCTCGTTAGCATCGATAAACCCTAGATGATAAACCCAACATAGGTGGCAATAGAGCCAAGTGATTAGTGCCAAGTGATTAGGCCCAACCTAGGGTGCCTAGGCATCGATAAACCCTAAATGATGAAAACTTAACTTCGCTTCTATAGGGTGCCTCGGTGTTGATGAGAACCTAAATGATGTACGCTTAGGCTTTTAGGGTGCCTCGACGTCGACAAAACCTAAATGATGAAAGCTTAGGCTTTTAGGGTGCCTCGACGTCGACAAACCCTAAGTGATAAAACCTTGGCTTTTAGGGTGCCTCGGTGTCGATAAGAACCTAAATGATGAAAGCTTAGGCTTTTAGGGTGCCTCAGCGTCGACAAACCCTAAATGATAAAAGCTTAGCTTTTAGGATGCCTCAGTGTCGACAAACCCTAAATGATGTAGTTTTGAATTATGAACGTAGGATATGTTGTCATCATCATCGGACGACGAAAGGGACGACGAAAGTCTCCCGGCGGAGTGCGACTGGTGCCACGACGATCGAGGTCTGTGCGACATGCCTCACCTGGACGATGATCGGCGCTTCAGCATTAAGCTCGAGGAGACCTTCGAAGTTGAAACGGTACATAACGACAACAAGTGTTATTTTCATAATTAAGCGTGACTTCAACTATTTCAACGTGTAATTTTCATCTTTTACAATTCGAGTATAGCTTATCCCATGCCATGCAAGACGCTATGTCTTGGAGAGGATGGATTTTGAAGACCATGAAATTTCTGAAACAAAGAAAATTCACCTAAGGACTCATCACGATGTGGACTTTGAAGTAAATCTATATAATTCTGAGAGCATAACCCATTTTGGTTGCAAAAATTGGGAAGCATTTTGCAAGATGTATGGTTTTGATGAGGGTATGCTTATCACCATGGATCTTGGTAATCCTGACATCAACCAAGACAATATGGACATTTGGGTCCTTGTTGATACGCCTCCAATTCTACCGCTATGTGAGTTTCTCAAACATAGTTATTAGCTAATTTATATTGTTTATTTCAAAATAGTTGACAACTTATTTCCATTGACAGCTTATTTTTATTGTTCAAAGAATGTGCGGGAGATGGTAGACAAAACCCACTACACTGATGGCTCCGAACTAACAACTTACAAGGAGAAAAATCATTTGGTAGGATTTTGTACTGACATTGAGAATTACAATATCTACAATCAAACTCCTCAACATTATGGTAAATACGTGCCACTAGTGCATGTGTTCAACTACGGTAACTACCATGGAGATACCCTGGTAAGATTTTTACTATTACGACATCCATGCATCTTTTCCATACTTCTAAAACTAGTACATCATTGCTAACTATGAAGTTATTACTATGTTTTTCAACAGATAATCCCAGAGAATTGTGTGCCTCATATGATGTATCTGAAAGGTAGTGTTAATGTTTTGAACATACAGCCAGGTCGTCCTACGAATCTCAACTGTCCATACGAGATTTCTAAAAGAAGTGGAGACAGGAAAATCAAAGGATGGAAAAAATGTATGGACAGTCGTAAGGAGCTTCTTGGAAGCAAAAGGAAGCGAAGCGCAAGAATTGGAGACAGGATGTTCTCCATTCTCCATAATGGAGAGTCAGGGTCTATATTGTTTTATGCTATTTTAGCTTAAATAGGGTATTTAGGTCCTGCCTAATACTGATGATCATGTGCTAAGAACAATTAAGTAGGGTTGGTTCGAAGACTATCAAGATGATGATCGTATGACTTGTTATGAATAACGAGTAGAAGTTGTATGATGATGATTAGTAGGACTTGTTAGGATTAGTATTACTTCCGACAAACTCGATACTCGCGGTCTCGAGACTTGTAATGTTTTATCTTTGTTCGGTCTTTTGAATTTGGAGACTAATATGATGAATTGTATTCAGAGACTAATCTTCTATTGTATTCGATGAATCTGCTGTTGCTGTGTGCTACTGTCTATATTCCGTCAAATAATATATTTTGTAACATGTGCAAAAATCAGAAAAATAAAAAAAATAAAACCTAATATTCATACTAATGGCGCATCACTACAGAGTGCACCATTAGTATGCCAAGTATACTAATGGCGCATCCATCCGCAGTGCGCCATTAGTGTGCCAAAGCACATGGTTAAATATGGCCCCTGGGAGGCACACTAATGGCGCATGGTGTTATATACTAATGGCGCACTGGATGGTGCGCCATTAGTAAAAATTACTAGTGGCGTGCTACTAATGGCGCACCAGTGATGCGCCATTAGTAGGCAAAACCGGTGCGCCATTAGTAGGCCTTTTCCTAGTAGTGAAGGGCAATCGCATATATGATGTGTCAACTGAGGAGATGGCATTCAATATTGTGTATGTGATGTAAAAACTAAGCATTGCAATACAACATATGCATTATATGAGTAATATAACCCTACCAAGTTTGAGCATACACCTCAGGGGGATAATAGGACTTGTCATCTGCCTCTGAATCCTCCTCTGAAGAGCTATCTATAACCAGCAAGATATCTGCTTCAGCAGGTAGCATTGTCTGCTCTGAAGACCTTGTTTTCACTCCAAATTTCTCCATCACCAATTCAAATGGCTGATGCACAGGAAGAGAGCAGTTGAATATACAAACATTATCGACAAAAGCAATGAGAAATACAAAAAAAAGGACGGCATGATATAATTCACATATATGATGCTTGCCTAAACAGCATGGCATTGCATAATTCACATACATAATGCCTTGCAACAAGATAACATTGCATAATTCACATATATAATGTCTTGCAACAAGATGGCATTGCATAATTCACATATATGGTAATTAGACACTAAACAGGTGGCATTCACACAAAGCAT
>NC_041384.1:661125004-661150475 GCF_002162155.2 Triticum dicoccoides
TTATCTGTCTCTGAATCCTCCTCTGAGGAGGTATCGGTAACCAGCAAGACATGCGCTTCGTCAGATAGCATTGTTTGCTCTGAAGACCTTGTTTCCACTCCAGATTTTTCCACGACCGTGCCAAATGGCTGATGCACAGGAAGAGTAATTGAATGTACTAAAATTGTTGACAAATTTAACACGTAATAAAAAATGATGGCATGATATAATTCACATATAAGATGACTGGCTAACCAGGGTGGCATTGCAAAATTCACATATATGATGCCTGGCTAGACAAGATGGCATTGCATGATTCACATATACGATAAAGAAAATAAACAGATGGCATTGACACAAAGCATGTCTAAACTAAGCAGATGACATCTTTAATGTATACAGTAAGCAATGCAAGGCACCATATGCATGATATTACCAACATCAGCATGCCAAGTTGGAGCGAAGACCTCATGGGGTAAATAGGAGTGGTCTTCTCCTTCTGAATCCCCCTCATAACAGTTATCTTCCTCTTGATTACGATCCGAAATGGGTGGAGGGGGGGGGCTGCCTTTGCGCCCACCATGGAACGACGTCTGCATGAAATTTTATTGCCACGCAAGGCTCGTCTCTTTTGCTCTACATGATCAGTTCCATTGTGTACAATAACTGGCATGCATAGGAATAAAACATAGTGAGATTATGTAAGGAGTGCATGCACAAATCCAGAGTGATGGTAGCAAACTGTGGATAGACCCAAAACCAATGATAGCAGGCAGATAATAGCTTTAGTTAAAAAATACAGATAATGGCTCCTTTAATGTTTGTTTGCACCCAACATGAAACTCATAGTAGACACCGGAGATTAACCAGATAGTAGACAGATAGTACTGATTGCTGCCCCAATATGTACCCCACAACCATTTAAAAACTCAAGTTTCAGCATTAGTTTGGACCTGACTCGGAGTCTAATAGGTGAACACGATGATAATGTAGCATGTCATCATATTAAGAGACGCATAACGTAAGCAGACACGGAAGAGTGTGACCTCTCTTGCGGACCCGTGTAGTCCTCAAGGTCATCTGCTCAGTTGATGATGGTAATGCAGTTGCGGTGGCTGCCGGCGGCGGGGAAGAAGATCTGAGGCGGCGAAAGACAGTCTGGAGAGTGGATCCCTGCTGTGGTGAACCCTTCTGTTGTTGGAGCAGCTGAGCTGGGCTGGAACACAGCGCTGCAGGAGCAGGACAAACCACACAAGGTTTTCTTTGACACATATCTGTAACAGAAGTAACTGAGTAAGGGCTTGTTTGAATTTGAGGATTCTAACAATGCAGGGATATGAAATAGACAGGAATAGGATAGGAATGCACGTGCAAAAAAGAGAATTTAAAAACATAGGATATCTGCCAATCTGGGTGTTTGATTCACAACAATTGGAAGATCACAGGATGCAAAAAAGCATGGTGAGATTAAGTCAAACCACAAGAAAATGTACGGTTATAATGCTATTATGCTACTATCTCTTAGTCTTGTGCTTGAGGAATAGGAATATGAAAAGGAGAAGAAGTGGAAATTAGAATTCCTATGGTTTTTCTTTCAAGGAGGCACTAAAGGAACAAATCCTACAGTTTTCCTTTGCTCCATTCCTTTGCACCAAATTCATGAAAAGTAGTACCATAGGAAACTTTCCAATTCCGATGTTTTTCATTCACTTTTCCTTTCAAGCACTGCGATTCTAGTAGGCAGGCTTGAGCAAGGAAAATCCTACACTAAAAAATGTTTTTGTGCTACTTCTATTACTTTGGACCCAGGCCACTGCCATACTAGCTCAACTCCCAGGCCCATCGACAAATGCACAGCTCAAACGCGCAGAGATAAATAATGATGGCGTTCAAGAGAGTCCATCACGCATATTTAAGTTTCCTGGTACCTCACTGCTTGTCATATAGTAGGATAAAATAATCGTATTTCCCGTTACTACGAGTGCTCAGTGGACAATATATATAACATGTAGAGTAAAAAAGAGATGCAACAAGTGTACAACCTCTTTGGCGAAGCCATGTCGATCTCAGCGTGATTGGGTTGGCCGGTGAGGATGCTCCAGCTGACTTGGCTGTCGGAGGTGGGGAAGAAGATCTTAGGCGTCTGGAGATGGAGCCCGAGGTACTGCTCCGCTGTGATGGAGGGTTTCATCGTTGGAGCAGCTCCGGTGAGTTGTACGACGCCGAGGCTGAAGCAGGACAAGAGAGATAACGAACAACGTTAACCTGAGTGGAATTCTAATAGCATCTCCAATACATGACGTAAAATACATAAACACAAAGTGCTAGATGTAAAATACATCAGCCGCTCATCTCTGAACTTAACTGTCGAAACTGAATTTAACCGTCGAAATTGAACTTAACTGTCGAAACTGAACTTAACTGTGAAACTGAATTTTGCTGTCGAAACTGAATTTTGCTGTCGAAACTGAACGCACTAGCAAGGTGAGGGTACACGTCGGTCGACTGACTTTTTCATCTCTGGTCAGTCGATTTTGCAGCCGTTGGATACGAAATTAAGGGCCTGCGGTTCATCTTCAACCTCCACCCCCCTGAGCCAGCCAAACAGCAGCCCCTCGCCGCCCGTGGTCGGCGGTGCGCCGCCCCGCCCGCCTCGAGAACACTCCCCACCGCCGGTCCGCCGCCGCCCCGGCCATCCATCTAGGGCCCCCTGTGCCGAGCTTTTTCTCCGGCGATCCCCACGCCACCACCCCGCCACCGCCGGTGACCACCGCCCCCATCCTGAACCCTAAGATAGATAGTGGGGTACCTCTCCGGCGAGCCCCCTCCCTGCTGCGGCTGGTTCTTCCTTCACCCCTGCGGCATCGGAGTGAAGTGTAGCTAAATCGGAGCAGCATCGCAAGCAAGAGCAAGAGCGAGAGCAGCAGCGCGAGCAAGAGCAATAGCAAGAGCAGACCAGGCAGGGGACCGAGAGCAAGAGCAGAGCAGGAGCGCGAGCGAGAGCTAAAGAAGTAGCAGGTCCTACTGATGTGGACGTCGCCGCCGAGGGAGCGATGCCGTGGAGGAAGTGGCCGGCGACGACGCCGTGGATGGAGCCGCGCCGTGTCGGCTCGGGACCGAGCGCCGGCAGCACCGTGAGATCGAATCAAGAAGAAAATGCAGCGATTAGTGTACAGCCTCTTTGGTGGCACCGATTAGGCCGCAGCTTCATCCGAGGAAATGGTGATGATGATGCTTTTCCGGTGGTGCAGGTGAAGATGGCGGTGTGGGAATGGAGGTGGCGCGAAAGACAAGGGGAACGTCGGGGCAGCTCCTTGGAGGTGGAGAACAGTGTGGCTGAACCGGCAGGACGATATGAGATCGACGACGGATCCTCATCTGGTACGGTGGATGAGGGACGTCGAGGTGTTGCTGTGGACGACGTCGTCGGGGAAGAGGCTTCGGCTGGGTGGCGGACGGAGTAGGGTGTGGGGTTTCGTCGCGGGTTTTCGTGGCCTCGGTGTACGAATGGGTGGGCGGATGGGATGGCAGTGGGGAACCATGGCTTAGAGACGCGCTTGTCCGAAATGTGGGGTAAGTTACGAAAGTACCCCCACCAATTTGAGGCGGTTCTTTTGGTTCAGGGGTACCACGGGCATTTCGCGTGTCGGGATTTCACAGGAGGTGGGAGTTTTCGCGCGCGTTGTAATTTTAGAATAGCAAGGCACGGGTTGAGATGGAGGAAGTTGTCGGAGCACAACGAGACAAAGATATATCTTAAATATTTCGGGCTAACAAGGCGCGGGTTGAAGAGGCGGGAGTTTCCCAGCATGATAGATAGAGACGCTAGCTTGAATTTTCGGCATAACAAGGCGCGGCTTGAAATTTCGGAAGAACAAGCTTAACGTGTACAAAAAAAGACAATTTGCACCTCAACACACATAACACACACACAAACACCATTTAGACTAGAGCAAGGTACACGTGCATTGCACACATGAGATTTGGCAACCAAGTTATGAATAAATACCACATTATAGCATGCAAGATTTGAGTCATATATGCATGATGTAGATGTTCGTTTAATTCTTATAGTTCATTTCATTCAAAATCATCTAGTTTTTATAAGAAAGCTAATCTATTTTAAGATTCATGGAATTGTGCGTCGTAAGACATAAAGTAAAAATAAATAATGGCAAATCATGTAGAAAAACATTTGGGCAATTCTGATACGGAAGATTCTAGAACAAATAAGAAGTGATTGTGTTTTGATGTTTGTGCATTATGCTTAAGTTCAACAATGGAGTCTTCTAGAGTATACATGTGGTGAAATCTGGTGGAATATAGATGATATCCAACAGCCAGTAGTGCTCAAATTTGCCATCTTTGGACCATCGGATTCGCCTCATCCAACAACCATCTTTCAAAGTTAAAGTTACCCGCACACAATATAAAAAATATATAAAATATAATATATATATATATAGGGGTATAGATATAAATATGTGATGCAAAAGCCGCCCATCATCTCCAATTAGAATAGTGTGTCCATGCACGGATGCGACGTGGCCAAATGATGTCTGCCACCGGTATCTCAAATTCAAATCAGTCTGACCTTGTTCAATGTGTATACATTACAACATGCTCGTTTCCAAACCACACCGCGCAGATCTTCGTTATATTCTTGCATGCATGGGTTTCAAACATCAAGATCTCTTATTCAAATATTTGAATTCAACTTTACATTGATTGTGACCTCACCTATTCAGCTATTCTTTTACACCCACACAGTAGTCTTCTCTTTATAATTGTACCACTAACCTTCTCTCGTGCACGCATGCACACACACTACCGGTCGGCATTATCCATCGCACGCATGCAATCTTTTTCTTCAGATCGGTCTCCCATGAAGGCACACACCAACACACATCCCTCGCTCCATCATATCGGGCATTCTTTATCTCTCACACGTGCATGCGCAACGATCGATGTTCCTCTGTGTATGTGTGTATATAGCTAGGTCTTTCATAGATTTCCACACAAACCGATCAATCGATATATCCAGTGAGGTCTCACCCTCTTTCCCACGTCCACATCAATCAATCTATACCTCTCTATATAGGATTAACATATATAGCTAATACACCCACATTAATTATGTATCCAACGTCGCCCTCTCATCATCCATGCCTTCCGCTTCATCTCTCAGAAGCGTGCACAATGGCGAAGACAGGGGCAGTAAGGGCCCTGCCCCCTCCCCCCTAACATCACTATATATCAAGGCTAAATATGAATGTGATCATTAGACAATTGCTGTTAAAAATGGTTTAAGTTCATGAATTGACCCTCCTCGTAAAGGATTAGCAATGCTTGGCCCCCTAGCTCATTTATTTTTCATGGCTCCGCCACTGCGCGCATCAGCGCACGTGTTCGCCCTCTCTCTCTAAATATCGATCTCACACTTGTGCATTCCTTCATAGTCTCCCTCCACTCGGCCCCTCGCACCATCTTCTAGCCCCCACCGGATTTTGCCACATGTACAATCTAGTAGACTCCATGGTTGAACTTAAGATGCACAAACCTCAAAACAACAGTGGTTCTCTTTTGTTCTAGAATCTTCTATATCATAACTGGCCAAACTTTTTTCTAGTTGAATTGCCATTATTATTTTTACTTTATGCTTTACAACACACAATTCCAAGAATCTTAAAATAGATTAAGGGCTTCTTTGATTCAAAGGATTCTCAAAGGAATTTTGGAGGATTCTAATCATTAGGAATTTTTCCTATCTTGGTTGTTTGATTCGTAGGATTGTAAACCATAGGAATTTTTCCATATGATTCATTTGCACTAGATTTCATAGGAAACATCCCATCCACTCAAACCTCTTTGAAAGAATTCTGCGTTTTTTCTATGCACAATCAAACACTCGTACAATCCTGTAGGATTCAAGACGACATTCCACTATAATCCCATGTTTTTCCTATTCCCGCGTTCTTAGCTTTTTTTTATAAAAACTAATTGATTTTGAATGAGATGAACTATAAGAATTAAACGAAGGGCTACATCAGGCATATATGACTCAGAGCTTATATGCTATAGTGTGGTATTTATTCATAATTTGGTTGCAAAATCTGATGCGTGCAATGCACATGTACCTTACTAGTACTTCGAGTATGTGCAAAACACGTAAATTAGAATACCAATGGCATGCTACACGGTGTCTCTCTTACAATTTATGAAGCCACGTGGCACATGTGTAGGCGTTGTCGCGACCTCCTTGCGTGGATTGATCACAGTGATGTGCTGCTGGTTCCAGAAGAATGTACTCGTGCTCCCTGAGCCTTACTGGCGGTACATGCACGAAGAGAAGATGTGCACACACGCCATGCACACACTCATTCCTCGCACGCACACGCGGGTACACGGGCGGACGCAATTTTGTACCAAGATACACCCCATGTGATAATTTGACGCGTGTAAAGTCGTTCACTTCATTGATGGTCAATTAATACAGCGCATGCAAATTGAGTGGACGTGAGGGTGGAAGAAAGACATTATTACTCCACTACGCACATGCGAGTAGTTAAATCATGGGTTGCTAGTAGTACTTCCATTGGTCTCCTTCGTATTTTGTGCCAATTTTTGACAGTAACATAATATTTACGCATTTGAGCAGTGTAGTAGTACTTGAAGTTTATGTTCCGCTAAACTCATCGGGAGCCGTTTCGGGCCTCGAAACCAAAACCATCAATTAATCTTTACCTTGTTCCCATCACATTCAAAAGCCTGCTCACACCTACTAGTAGTACGTACCAAACCTGAACGTGTTCCCACTATGCAGGTATTTTTACTAGTGCTAGTACTTAGGTTATAAAAAGGGGAACTACCTAACCTAAAATCACTCTACCTTTCCTCCTCATAAGTGCTTCTTCTTCGTCCGTCGTTGCCATGGCCAGTGAGCAGAGCTCTAGGTCGAGAACTACTCGTAACAAGGGAGCGGCAATGAAGGCTGCGGAAAAAAAGAGAGGGCTCGCCGCCACGCAGAGACCTCGAAAGATCTCTCACGGGCAGGCGAGGGCTCCCAGGAGCGCCCTAGCCGCGGAGGCGAACATGCCGAGCCGGCGGAGCTGGAGTCGTTATCCCTCGACGGCATGCCCGATCAGCTCAATAAGCAGAAGGAGTTCATCCAAGGCTTGATGGAGTTGCTGAAGGAGAGCCTTGACGACATGCCCGCTGAGCTCAACCAGCAGGGGGAGTTGACCGTCGGCTTGGTAATGCTGCGGAAGAAGAGCATTGCCTCGGAGAAGAAGGCGACCGGCAAAATCCTACGACTTCGGGAGGACAATGCGAAGCTCTGCCACGAGATTGACCTGTTGAAGGAGAAGAACACCGGCTGGAAGAAGCTGCATGAGAATATTAGTTCCTCGATGAAGATGCTGCAGGCCCTCGCCACAGAACAGAAGGAAGAGTTGGCGAAGCTCCGCATCAAGCACCCGGCTGCTGTCAAGGTACGTAACATGGCCGTGGAACAGATGATGAAGGCTCGCCTCGAGAAATGCCGCGTCATGGACACAATGATGAAGATGGCGGAGGAGACGCGCAAGGAGATGGAGGTCGTGGAGGCGATGAAGAAGCAGTTATGACTCCACGGCGAATTAGATCATTTGGGGTGATAATCTTCCTTCTTCTTTTGCTCCTGTGTTTCATATTTTGCTTCGGGTGTTTCGCCGCACGTGTCACGTTCTCTGCGAGGCATGAATAGAACAATGTTTTTTGAGGGAATGAATAGAACAATGCTAACAATGAGATG
Source organism: Triticum dicoccoides (assembly GCF_002162155.2). Lineage (NCBI taxonomy): Eukaryota > Viridiplantae > Streptophyta > Magnoliopsida > Poales > Poaceae > Triticum > Triticum dicoccoides. The sequence goes on from NC_041384.1 coordinate 661,132,776, forward strand.
ACTAGCAAATTAGATCATTTTTTATCGCCATATGGCACTGGGCTGCCGTGTTTCGTGCTCCTCCGTCGCAGTACTACTCCAGTGGAAAACTTGAGTATACCGCACAGTTCTTTGCTCCTCCTCGATTAGGTCGTCGACACATTTATACGAGCAATCAAATCACAAGGCCCCGCCTTCCAGCAGTAATGAGCCGTCAAATCACAAAGGCCCTCGCCTCTCGTGAAACCGACCAAGCTAGACTGCCCCGCCCTCTAGCCTTTTAAAAAATGTATACTTTTGTACATCAGTAGTATCGATGGATTGCGCCATGGAGCAAAACTTGAAATTAAAAAAGGTGGTACATATAGAGAGTGCTCGTCACCAAATTATGCATATAGTACTATTAAAAAGGCTAGTTACAATAATGGTGTCCAACACAACCCACCCCTCAAATAAAACTAAGAGGGTGCTTGGATACGTTTTAGTCCCATGACTAAAAGTAGTGGGACTAAAACATGCTAGCCTCACCCATGCTTGGATCCAAATACTAAAAAGGCTAAAATCAAGTTAATGAGCATTTATTATCCTCCAAACCCTCCAATCCAGAACTCGCCTGTGTTAAAGGAGAGGAGTTAAATGAGTAGAGAGAGGACTAATCCACATTTTAGTAGGGGTAGCCCTGACTAGAAAATTTTAGTCTCAAGACTAGTTTTAGCCCCTCTTTAGTCAGGGGTGCTTGGAACTTTAGCCTCTTGAAGAGACTATTTTTAGTCAGACTAAAATAAGTCCCTTGGATCCAAGCACCCTCTAAGCATCCTGGAATTCTTTGACAAAACTAAGCACCCTGAAATTCCTTGACAACTAAAATGCTGTCTATATGATGTTGGCCATATATATTGTACGTATATAATGTGAAGAAACGAGTGGTAGTACTATACCAACTAAAAGATGAAATGTAAGAAATACTAGTATGTACGTACTGAAGAGTTAAAGTAACGAGAAGAAACATAACATAGTTCTGCTGGGGGCTCAGCACAACACACCCCTCAAATTAAATTAAGCACACCTGAAATTAAACTTTGCAACTATTCCGGTAGACAGTGCATTAGAACCACCATGAGCAACGACACTGCCACCTTACTCGGAGTCCTCGTCCACGTCCTCGACTTCGTCCTTGTCCCTGTTCCTCTTGGCCGATACTTCTTTGCTTGAACCACACACTTGGCTGTTGCTCTTCATCCAACCCTTGTAGATATTGAAGCAAAGGTAGCCATCCATTGCAGCATAGTGGATGTGGTCTATATCTAGAAAATTCCGCTGCCATGCATGACGATGAAACATGTAATGAGGTTTCTCCAGTTTACCGTACGAAGGATGAACCATGGCTCCTGCCAGGGTCAGCATTGAAGGCTGACGAGAGGACACCAGCCAACCGATTCTTCTGGAGGTCGAAGGTGTTGCCTACAATGATGCCTATCCGATGCAGGACTTCTTTTTCGTTACCAAAGCCTATAGTAACGAATTTTACTAGGTTGCTCTCGAGGAAGTCCTTAAAATCCTGGCACTCAACATCGTCATGGCATATGTGGTAGAGCAATCATAAGTCATGCATGCAAACCTGGATCACGGCGGGCTTCTTCCTCTCTTCGTCCTTTAGATCCTTCTCTCGTCCCAGGACTGTGGTGTACTCAACATCTAGCCCAGTGACCCACTCATCATCTGAGTCTTCGAACATGCGTCTGAAGCGAGAAAGGCATCCTTTCACCATCGCGGAAGAACGGGTGTAGATGACGTCGAACTCATCGCTGGTGATGGTTCTAACCTTGTACTCACCGTCGATCGTGGAGATTTGGGACACCATGGATTTGGGAGGAGGGTTAGGATTAGTGGAACTGCCATAATGTGAATGGACGAGACGACTAGGAGCGAACCACCGTAGTATTGAAGGACGTGCGGGGACAAGTAGGAGCAAACTGCTAGCATGCGAACGGCAGGGTAGTGGCTTTCCATTCTCCCATGATACGGGCTTCCGAGAGCCCTTGGATCTAAGATCGAACGGTTGCATGGGCGTGATTCTAGACCTATGGGTGAATATCCTATCCTAGAGGGCTATTCTACAAATTTTCAGCAACTTAGCATGCGACCGTTTGATCTCAGATCCAAGGGCTGCCAGCAGCCCGTATCATGGTTGCACCTACGACGACCGTCGCGTTGCTCGCGCGGTCGCGCCCTTGGAGATTTAACATGGTGCGTTAGGCTATCTGATGTTGGCATGTCATACATAGTCATCACTTAGTCACTCATACTACAACAAGGTTGGCTGTAAGTCTCTATCTCTTTCTTCATACTCAAGGAAGAAACGGTGCTAAGCACATGTATTTATTGCATTTGCCAAGGAGTGACCTCTTCCAATGAAATGGTGTTGCTAAGTTTGCTTCATTTAATTAGCTATCGACTCAAAATTGTCTTTTCACCTAGGTACACGCGCTTAGCACCGTTTCTTCCTTGGGTCACCAAACTAGTCTCTCTCTTCTTGATTAACTTGCCACATCAGACTTTATGCTTATGTGGCAAGCTTAAGCACCTGTAGGAGCAAGTAAAGTAAGTACAATAGTGCGCTTTACATGGCATTTTTGCATATGTGGAGGAAAGAGAGGCAAGGAAAAAGTGGAGAAGTGGGCTCTCATGCAAGAGCCAGCCTCTACTACATGGTGGAGCATTGGGAGAGGCACCTGTATGGAGGTGGTCAGGAATCTGGGAGACTCACGCCGGTCGTAGCGCCGCAGTTAAAATGATAATGGCAAGTCAAATCATGGGGCCCCACCTGTCCAGCAGTAACTCGCTGTCAAATCACACAGCCCTACGTTTGCAGCATCCTACTCCCTCGTCTTCTCGCGTCTTTGTCGAACTGACTAGGCAGAACTGCCCCACCGCCTACCGCATAGGAAAAGCCCCGCCCTCGACTTTTAAATAGTATAAAGTATACTAATTTTGTATCCATGGATTGCGCCAGCGCCATGGAGAAAAGCGTCTAGAAAACGGAGGAGAGACGGTGGTCTTGCAATAGAGAAGAGGGAGAGGCGTGACAGTGGTTTTGGAATGGAGATGATGGAGAGGAGAGGAGGTGGTTTTGCAATGGAGAAGAGGGAGAGGAGCGCGTGGCAGCGATTTAGGATTGGACGAGAGGGCCGACACACTCTGACTAGATTAAAATCAAAATCAATTTGGTGACATGCATTCACATTTTGCTTGTCAAATACAGTACGTGGTCAAACTTTGACCCAAAATACGCAAAACAACAAAAAAATACTTCCAAGACCAGCGCGATCTTCCGCTCTTCTCCTCTTAAACCACCACCGCTCCTCTCCTGTTCCAATCTAAATGCAGCACCGCTCCTCTCCTCTTCCATTTCAGAACCACCGCCCCTCCTCTCATGTTCCAGTCCAAAACCAGTGTCGCTCCTCTCCCGTTCTAATCCAAAACCAGCGCTACTCCTCTCCTCTTCCATTCAAAAACCACCGCCGGCGAGTGAAGGTGTTGTGGAGAAGTAGATCGATGGAGGAGTACAACCGATACATGAGGATCACAGACAGCGACCCTGTGAAGCTAGCTAGGATGTTGGAGATACAGTCTTGGTTTGACAACAAGGACCAACTAGCGGCGACGGTGACATCCATGGCCAAATATCTGCAACAGAGCGAAAAGGTGGCGATACTCCTGGAGGGAGTCTCTTCGGAGTACATAGAGCTGCTCCTCAGGGCCATGGAACAAACAGATTCACCGAATCCGATCGTTAGGGAGCGGTGGTGGGAGTATCGATCCCAGATGGAGCATCCACTAGAGATTGAAGGATCGAGCATCTACATGATGCCGTTTGTGAGGGTGTCCTGCCAGAGCGAGCCGGTGGAGTCTTCATCGACCGAACCCAACTACAAGAGGAGAAAAGCAGTTCGCCCGACGACGCTTCCCCGCCATCGTCTCCCTCGCTGTTCACATCATCTCACGGGGCGGCTGTCTGCCGCCGAGGAATAGGAGGGGGCTACCCCACCAGCCCAATAGTCGGGCAGGTAGTGAATTGTTAGGAGGAGCTTAGGGTTGTCAGTATTTGCAGGTTGTGAATTGTGTTTTGTGTTGTGTATTTTGAGAGTACTTTCAGATATGAATGTCTTTTGAATTTCAGATTTGCAGTATTGAGCATATGAAGTATTTTATGAATACTAGATATCTATTTTTAGCACTTAAAAAATGTAGTTTCATAGGAGTATAAAAGTGCACACAATGTGATTCTCAGAGAAGAAACTGTAAGTTTCAGTTTCAGATAAGAAACTGCAAGTTCAGTTTCAGATAAGAAACTGCAACTTTCAGAGGCAGAGCATTTATATTAGCACAGCCTTTTCAAACAGGGTTAGCATCATGTTGGAAGTTTTATTCATGGTCGAAAATGGAACTACCAGCCAGTTAACATCATGCTGATCAACATTCATGCATAGCACATCTTCATATGATGCATAGTCAAAATGCCCACACAATGTCGAGTGTGCGAAACACAGAGAAAACGAGGGACGCAGTTTTGGCAAGTGTTGGACGTGGTTTTGGGCTGCCCCGTCTAGGCTTTCATTTTTAACATGCGCAACCCACGTCCTCGGATGGGAGGTCCATAGGCCTGTTTGTATTTTCTTAGGCCGACATGTATCGACCGGCCTATGGACCTCCCATCCGAGGTTTTATTTTTGGCAGCCCAATTATGTATTTTTGAAGAAAACGCAGAGGTCTGTTCTATTTTTCTATATAAGAATAGGAACGCCAGGTCCAACTTATGTTTCCCTTCTAACTATATTGTATATATTTAAATTATTTTATATGTTGACTGTTTAGTTCACATAATTGGCAAATAGATGACCGCTCTCGCGATCCCCTTCGCCCCCGCCACCACCTCCACCCTTGCCGCCACCCCCGCCACTACCTCCACCCTCGCCGTCGCCATAGATCTCGCCGCCACCCCTCGCCTCCTGACTCCGGGCGCGCCTTCCCCCCTCAGCATGTCCGCTCATGCACCCCATGGAGACGCCGGCCATATCCACGGGGGAATGGCTGGAAGACAGGCAGATGTACAAGATGCATCTCCCACATGTCTACAAAGCCTTCCCGCGGATGCTCCAGCCGCTCGACTCCGTCGCGCCGGCGGTGCTGCAGTAGACTTGAGGGAGGAGATGGAGGGAGCGGGCAATGCGGATCCGTGACGACGCTCTCTCCTGGACCCAGTGCACGCGCGAACGGAGGGAAGCAGAGGAGGAAGCTGCGAGGGAGGAAGCCAAGGAGGGACCGAATCCGTTCTCTCACTCGCGTAGGTATGCTCGGATGTGCAAGGATCATGTGGATTGGGAGCTGCTGAATCTAGCCCTGCGGATCTACTTCGAAGGAGATTTCTCAGAGAAGCACAGGATGCCCCACCCCAGTGAGCCGCCGATTGCGTTCATTCGATGGGCAAAAGGAGAAATGAATTCAGGAGATCCACGCCGTGCTGCGAGATGGGAATGCTTGACTGGACTCCTGCCCACCAGCACGCCACCGGAGCCGGAGCAGGTGGATCCCCTACCTTACCTCTCCCCCAAACCTGCAGAAGATTGAAATTAGGCTTGCAATCTGCTTCAATTGAGCTGTCTGGTGGTTATTTCTGCTTCCTAAGAGACAACATCTGGCTGGAGGATGAGACGGAACCAGGAACTCCGATGAATTTCCTCTATCACAATGGGGGGAGCACCGGTTGGGTAGTGGTACGGCCCACCTCCGCCCCAAATGGGGGCAAAATCTGGGCAGGCTCCTGTAATTGCCCAAGACCAATCTGCTGGTGGTTCTGACTCTCAGATCAGTGGGAAATCTAGAGGCGAGAATCAGCAAAAGAAGAGATAGGACATCCAGAAAACTGCTCCTGCCCCTGCTTCGGGCCTTATGGCATACTCTGAGGTGATCTGCTACAACTGTGGGGAACCAGGGCATCATTTGGATAAATGTGTCAAGCCCAAGAGTTGTTTTATCTGCAAAATGGTTACCCATAAAGTTGAGAATTGCCCTGTCAGAAGGAAAACCCACAGTTCTGCTAGATATGTTGGAAGTGCTGCTCCAGGATTATGTCCACCATTGACAGAATTTTCTGTGACACAGAATTAGATAGTTTTTCCCCTTTCTAGTTGTAGAGCTCTGCGCAGATGTGGTAGTGACCACACTCCTTTGCTCTGGGACTCTAGTCTTAACCAAACTCCAAAGAGCAATAGTTTTAAATTTAAAAAGTGGTGGTTTCTTAGAGAAGATTTTACTAAGCTAGTCAGGAAAATCTGGAATGAGCCTACTGGGAGCAGCTGCCCCCTAGAAAATTGGCAGATCAAAATCAGGAGATTTAAAAGAACTACCAAAGGGTGGAACTCCAATGAGGAAGCTAATCTTAGAAGATACAAAAGGCTTCTCCTCCTTGAGTTTGATTCTCTAGATATTAAGGCAGAAACCACTGACCTCTCTGAGGCTGAGACTAATAGATTAAACTTTGTCCATGGAGAGCTCAAGAAAATTTGGCTTCAAGAAGAAATCAAAGCCAAACAAAGGTCTAGAGATAGGAACATTAAGGAGGGTGATAGAAATACTGCTTACTTCCATGTAGTAGCTAACCAGAGGAGGAGGAAAACTCTCATTCACTCCCTTGATGGCCCTAATGGCCCTGTTACTGAGGTAGATGAGATGCTGAAAGTGGCTAGTGACTTCTACAAAGACCCGTTTAAGAAAGAAAACCCTTCTGGGTTCTCTCTACAAAACAATTTTTTCTCTGCTTCTGAAAAAGTCTCTCCTGCTAAAAATGAGCTGCTAGAAGCCCCTTTTTCAGAGACAGAGGTGAAGGAAGCCATTTTTAGCTCTTATCCTGATGGGGCTCCTGGTCCTAATGGGATTCCCTTCTTGTTTTACCAGCATTTTTGGGACTTGGTGAAAAATGATCTCTTAGATCTTTTCCAAGCCTTTCATAGAGGAGAGTTGGATCCAACAACTTACTCATGGGGGGTCTGTTGCGGTCAAGTTAAATAACTGTGAAAGTGATTTTTCCTTGCTGGTAAAGGCCTTAGGCAAGGTGACCCCATCTCCCCGCTTTTGTTTAATTTAGTAGTGGACGTTCTTACTAAAATGCTGAGCAAAGTTGCTGATCATAGTCTGATTGCAGGGCTCTGTCCTGAGGTCTGCCCTGGTGGCATCATCTGCCTTCAATATGCAGACGATACCATCCTTTTCTTAGACAATGACTTCACACATGCTAGCAATCTGAAAACTATTCTAACCTGGTTTGAACAAGTCTCAGGCATGAGAATCAACTACTCTAAAAGTGAACTCATCCCGATCAACATGGATGATCAGGAGTTAGCTGACTTCCTCTCTATTCTAGTATGTAATAAAGGTAACTTCCCCATGAAGTACCTAGGTATCCCTCTCCACTATGATAAACTGAGGAGAGAGGATATCCAACCCCTTCTGGATAAAATCATTAAAAGGATTGCTGGGTGGAGGGGCAAACTTCTCTCTTACAGAGGTAGATTGATCCTCATACAAGCTTGTTTGGCTAGCATTCCAGTGTATCTCCTCTCCTTCTTCAAGTTCCCTAAATGGGCAGTGAACCTCATCAATTCTCCGATGTCTCATTGCTTGTGGAATGATTTTGAGCGAAATAGGAAGCTACACCTTGCTAATTGGGCCCTAGTCTCTATGAAAAAAGATTTTGGAGGCCTAGGCATACCTAACCTCCAAGAAATTAACATCTGTCTTCTAGGGTCTTGGATTAAAAGATTCTATGAGGAAGACCTGAAACCCTGTAAGCTTCTTATTGCCCATAAATACCTAGGAAATAAACCTAATATTTTTGTCCCTTCCTCCAACCCTAAGACCTCTAGATTCTGGAAAGGATTAAAATCTATTATGCATGCTGTGAAATTTGGCTACAGATGGAACATAGGGGATGGGAGCAGAACCAGGTTCTGGGAAGATACTTGGTTTGGCACATCCCCCCTAGCAGTCCAATTTTGGCCTATTTACTCTATTCGCAATGAGCTTAACAAAAGTGTCAATGAAGTTTGGGACGGTCAATGCCTAAAACTCTCTTTTAGAAGGAACTTTGGTGATAGTCTCATGGAACAATGGTTCCAGTTGGAGGAAATTGCCAAAAGCATTACCTTTACTGCCGAGCCAAATGCCCTGATTTGGCAGCTGGACAATAAGGGGAAGTATTCCTCCAGCTCCCTCTATCATGTTATCAACTTTAGAGGGGTTCAACCCGTGTTTATCCCTGCTGTCTAGAAACTGAGAGTTCCCCCTAAAATTCATGTATTTCTCTGGCTTCTCTCCAAAAACAAATTGATGACTAAGGATAACCTTAGGAAGAGACACATCATCAAACCCCTTGATTGTGTTTACTGCTTGGAATAAGAGTCTTGTTCTCACCTATTTTTTGAATGTATAGTTTCTAAACATCTTTGGGCCCACATTGAGGAATATTTCTCTAGTCAGATTGGCTCATCCTTCGAATCTGTCGCCAGATTCTAGATTGCTACCAAAAAAGTGCTCAGTTTTAAACACTGTTAGCTCAGCTGTCCTTTGGTGCCTCTGGAAATATAGAAATGCTATGATTTTCAGTAACACCTCCTGGATTTCCATTCCGCAAGTCTTGAGGTTGATCAGGAACATGGTGAGGAACTAGGCGATTCTCTCCTCCGGATCAGACAAGGACAAGTTGATGAGCTTCGTGGAAACCCTAACAAGATCCCTCCAGAAACCGTTGGCGATCACTTGTGGCTGAACAAGGCTCGACCTGCTCTGGGGCTGGACCCATGGGCACGTCTCAAGATCTTTGATGAAGATGATGGGCACCTGGCGCCGAAAAAGAGGTACATCCACCATGCTATGCCTTCCAGCCTGGTGTCTCTGCTTGCTTACTGGTCGCCGCAGGCTGACATGGCCCCTCGGCTGAAGACCATGAAGGCTTCGATGGACCCTCCTTGTGTCATTTGAGTGCTCTAGCTGCTCTTGTAACATCCCAAATTTTCAATTTGGAATGTTATACATTAGATCATCATTGCATATCATATTTTATTTTGCATTTTGGTTGATCCTAGAAATCCTAAGCAACTCAAGGACCCACAGAGAGAGTTGGGGGTTTCGTTATTTTCATATTTGAGTTTTCTCAAATTTTGAGAATAGGATCATTTGATTTTATTTATTTTATCATCAATTATTTCTATTACAAAAATATGAGAGAGGGAATAAAATGACTTTCCCAAAATAAAGAAATATTGAGGATTTAATAATAAAATCAAATAAGATTTTATTTTGGAGTTTTTCGGTGTTTTATTTGAATTTAGGAAAAATGTGCGTTTTTCAAAATTGCATTTAGGTCCCAAATAAATGTTCACCTTGTGCGGCTTGATTTTAGAAGCCCGCGAAAATTTATTTCGGAATTTTTGGAGACCGTTTAGTATTTCTTTTTATTTTTCTTCTGCGCGTAATATTTTAAAAAAATGAACCGACCTACGGGCCGTGTCCGACTAGGACTCCGGCCTGCCAGGGCTTTATAAGCCGGGGCACCCACCCGGGGCAAACCCTAGCCCGCCGCCGCCTCAGCCCCGCACCCGCGCGCCGCTGCCGACCCCGCCACCGCTGCCGCCGCCGACGCCGCCCGCCGCCGCATCGCCGCACGCCGTAGCCGGAGCCACCGCCGCCGCCTCGCCCGCACGCCGCCCGAGGTTCGCATCACCTCGTAATCCGCACCATCGTTTTTTTTAAAAAAAGTAAAAAAATCGTTTGGTTTTTCCGTCGGTTTTTCCGCTGTTTTTTTTCTAGTTTCGGTTTTTTTAATAGATCGGTTTTTCCGGTTTATTTAATTTAGCGAGCGTTCATTGTTTTTCTTTTTCTCGGATTAAATCCGCGATTTTTTCTGATCGCGATTCCTGATCCGATTTTTGTTTTAATATAACTTTTCGCTCGTTTATCGGAATCCGGCGATTCAAGCGCCTGGAGTTTCATCTTGAAACCCTCTATCCGTTTAACCAACTTAAACAAGATTTTGCTACTGTAGAATTTGCCCTAGTTCCAGATTAGTAGAACGAAGTTGTTTTCTTTCGCCGTTTGATTTTCGTTGCTTCGTTCGATTTGATTCTTTTTGCAAACCGGAGTTCTTAAGTTGAACCTTCTGGTTAGATCTCTTATTTGAGTTTTACCTGTGCATTAGATGAGTACTTATTGTATGCTTGTTTGTTTGTCTGCGATAGAATACCCGGAGTGCGCCGCTTGTTACTTCGAATCGCTAGGTTTCCCGGATCATCAGCAAGGCAAGTAACACTTTGATCATACCTTTCCTACTACCCAGTTTTATTGCATTAGATCAATCCTCACACATTGCATGATTAGGATCTAAATAAATTGTGGGACGTGAAGTAGTTGAGGTAGTACCTATTACCTGTTTATTACCAAACCTTTGGGAGTTACTTCTACGTTTGCTTATTATGCCTTGCTATGCTAGTAGACGTGGATTGGGTGAGTGATATCCATGACAGATGTGAGTTTGTTAATTAATGGTTTATCTAAGGTGGCAACTTAAACACACATCTAGGTGGATTGAGGCACCTGGGTATTCCAGAACTTGCCTGTTTTCTTTTGGACCGCCACCTAGGCTCAAAGGGATCATGAGACTATTCATACTAGAAACTTCCGTGTGCAGCCACAAGCTATTATGGGCTCTAGCATAGTTGACTAAGTTGTGCGAACTCTTACAGTGGTAGACTAGCAGATGTAGGGGATGTAGGTGGTATGGTCTACCCGATCGTAAGGTGCTAGCGCTTCTGAAAGACTATGCCTCGGTCATCCGTCTTCTCAAACACCCTGTAGTGCGAGAAACCCAATGGAGGCGATCGAGTCTTGTGGGGAAAAGTGCGCAAACCTCTGTAGAGTGTAATAAACTAATCATGATTAGCCGTGTCCCCGATTATGGACATCTTGAGTATCTAGTACCTGGATTATCATGTGAATCTCAACATGTTACTCTAAAATAATTTTGTTGGGTTTTGTTTAATGATGATGCTTAATTGGGATTGAGAATGCTGTCAACCATTCTCAATGTTTAACAACTACCATGATAGATAAATAAATTTATTCCTTTGAAGTAGGGAAAAATTGGCTTTACGCAAAACTGTAACCATAGAGCTTTCCACCAGCCAAATATGCATATAGTATAGCTGTTTCATTCCATTACTCTCTATGTGTTACATTGCCAGCATATTCCATGTGCTGACCTATTTTCGGGCTGCAACGTTAATGTTGCAGACTTTTCAGATGACGATTACGGAGTTTTTAGGTCGTGGTCCTATACTCAGTGATGCCGTTAGAGTTGATGGACTCACTTATCTTCCAAGCCTTCCGCTGTTATCGTTATTAGATGGCCTTAAGCCATATTTATTGTAATAAGTTCTCTATGGAGACACTCGATGTAATAAGTGTGTGATTGCTACTCTGCTATAAATTCTCCGAGTACTATGTGGTGTCAGCATTACTGATCCAGGGATGACACCAGAGCATAGAGATCAGACTGTTTGAGGTCTGGTCGCTACAGAGATGGTATCAGAGCACACGCTGACTGTAGGACACGGCCACTAAGATAAAAACCTAGATCACCATCCTCTCTTTTCTCTTCTGACCTCTCATCTTTTCTACTCTTTAGGATGGCGGATGCAAGGAACAAGTTCACGCAACCGGATGAAGATACACCCTTTGGACGTCACTTGAAGAAAGTCACTAGATACCTGAACATAGGAGTACCAAGCTTCACCGGAACCTACAACGCCACTTTACCTGAAGAAGAGCGCTGGATGATTCAAGTTCAAGTTCCAGGAAGGACGTTCATGCCAGTCACTGAGCCCATAGAGTTTTCTTTTGATGCACCAACTTGGAGTCTAGGAAGAGCATGGCAACTCACATCGCCATGGGACGCATTGGAGAAGTCTACCACAATGATCTCAAGGATACTATCTACCAGATTTGTGGGCGCCGAGATGAGCACTGGGAGATGATCAGCACCAGGAAGGATAGATCCGCAGATTTTATCTAGGAGTTAAACCAGCACATTCGACGACAGGAGAACCAGATGTGCGCCGACATGATAGATCTGAAGAAGGCTAAGACTAGAATCAAGGAGCTGGAGGAAGAACTCAAGGCTACATGTGAAGATTATGAAGAGGAAATTGAAGTATTGGTGGAGAAGAATGACGACCTGATCAAGAAGATTGGAATATTTATGGGAGGCCCTACGCCAGTAGATAAAGACGAAGAACCCAAGGAGATTAGCCCGTAAGACTACATCATCATCGATGGCACCGACTCGGATCCAGATAGTAGCAATGATGACTATGTTGATGAAGCTGGAGCAGATATCATGGAGTCTGCAACCGAAGAATATTTCTAGTAGACCACCTCATCAGTAGTAGTAGTCCACCATGTAAATATAGTAGTCCGAGCACTTTTGCGATAGTTAGATCGATTGTATGCCCTTGTTTGATTGAATGAAGTGAATTGTTTGCTTTTGCCTCATGTGCATATGGGTAGTGTTTTCTCTTTAGACCCCCTCTATTCTTACATCTCATCTTTTCTAAAACCCTCAGATGCCTCCGAGACGTGACCCCGGATTCCCCTTTCCACCGGAGCTCACTGAGTTGATCCAGCAGCAGAACACATTGATGCAGTTGCTAGTCCAGAATCAGAATCAGGGGAACAACAACAACAACCCACCACCACCACCACCTGTTGATCACTTAGCCCATTTTCTTAGGCTGAATCCGCCGGTGTTTTCCAGTAGCACCGAGCCGATAGTAGCAGATGATTGGCTCCGCAAGACAGCTAGGGAATTGACCACAGCAGGATGCACAGATGCGGAGAAGGTGAAGTTTGCCGCACATCAGCTAGAAGGACCCGCAGCATCATGGTGGGAGAATTTCACAGCCACTTTCCCAGTTGACACTGTCACATGGGACCAGTTTCAGCAGGCTTTTCATACTGCACATGTTTCTGTAGGAGCTATGGCCATGAAGAAGCGTGAGTTTCGCAACTTGCGCCAAGGAGGACGGATAGTTGGCCAGTATGTGGAGGACTTTAGTAGGTTAGCACGTTATGCCCCAGATGACGTCGCTACGGATGCAGCTAAGTAGGAGAAGTTTCTGGAAGGACTGAATGATGAGTTGAGCATGCAGTTGATGGTAGCAACCTTCAACAACTACCAAGAGTTGGTAGATCGTGCTCTTATGATTGAAGGGAAGCAACAACAAATTGAGAATCGCAAGAGGAAGTATGGACAAGGAAAGTACACTTCAGGAGCTCAACAGAAGCCACGTTTTACCCCTAGACCGGGAGGACATTTTCAGCATACCCATGGAGGAGGTAGCTCGCACAATCACAATGGCACCAGGAATGGTAATGTCAATGGAGGAAGCAACGGCCAGAATCGCACCAACCCATCAACCCCAGCCAAGAAGGACCTGAGCCAAGTCACTTGCTTTAAATGTTCGAAGACCGGACATTATGCCAATGAATGCCCTGAGATACAAAATGGAAATGGCAATGGAAGCTCTGGGAAGAAGCTGAACCCTTTCAACAGGGGACAGGTGAACCACGTTAGCGTGGAGGAGGTTGAAGCTCAGCCTGATGCAGTAATAGGTAAGTTTTTGGTTAAGTCATTTACTGCACTCGTTCTTTTTGATACTGGTGCATCACATTCATACATCTCAAGGGGATTTGTGGATAAGCATAACCTATCAACCCAAGCCCTTAGGTCACCCATGTTAGTAACCTCGCCTGGAGCAGAATATTTGGCTAGTCGATGGTGTGATCGGTTACCATTAAGGATTGGTAACTATGTTTTTCCCTCAGACCTAATAGTATTGGAATCCCAAGGATTGGATGTGATATTAGGCATGGATTGGTTATCAAAGTATGAAGGGAATATTGAATGTGCTAGTAAGTCAATTTTGCTTACCACCCCAGAAGGGAGAAGGATCAAGTATGTATCCCGACATGTGCCAAAGAGGACACAAGTAAATTGCTTAACAGGAGTTGTGTAGGAGGAAGTACCAGTGGTAAGGGATTTCCCTGAAGTATTTCCAGAAGAGTTGCTCGGCATGCCACCAGATAGAGATATTGAGTTTTTGATTGAGATATTGCCAGGCACAGGGCCAATATCAAAGAGACCATATAGGATGCCAGCAAAGGATTTGGTGGAAATTAAGAAGCAGATTAAGGAGTTACTGGATAAGGGATATATTCGCCCAAGTTCTTCACCTTGGGGATCGCCAGTACTTCTAGTGGAGAAGAAGGATGGATCGTTAAGGATGGTTGTTGATTATCGAGGATTGAATGAAGTAACGATCAAGAACAAGTACCCACTACCAATGATCAATGATCTGTTCGATCGATTGCAAGGAGCTAAGGTATTTTCCAAGATCGATCTGCGATCAGGATACCACCAGTTGAAGATTCGAGAACAGGATATTCCTAAGACAGCTTTTACCACTAGGTATGGGCTGTACGAGTATACCGTTATGTCATTTGGTCTGACTAGCGTACCTGCCTATTTTATGAACATGATGAACAAAGTATTTATGGAGTTTTTGGATAAGTTCGTCGTGGTGTTCATTGATGATATCCTGGTTTACTCGAAGAATGAAGAGGAGCATAAGGAACATTTGCGACTAGTACTTGAGAAGCTCAGAGAACATGAGTTGTATGCCAAGTTCAGCAAATGTGAGTTTTGGTTGAAGGAAGTAGGGTTTCTCGGACACGTTATATCTGGAGAAGGTATAGCAGTTGATCCCACTAAAGTTGATACGGTGACCAAGTGGGAATCACCAACTACCGTTGGAGAGATCCGGAGTTTTCTTGGACTCATAGGATACTACCAGAGATTTATTGAGAATTTCTCAAAGATTGCGAAGCCTATGACTGAGTTGTTAAAGAAAGATACCAAGTTCATATGGACGAAGGAATGTGAGGCTAGTTTCCAGGAGTTGAAGAAACGTTTGGTTACCTCACCAATGTTAATTTTGCCAGACCAGACCAAAGATTATGAGGTGTACTGCGACGCTTCACGTCGAGGACTTGGAGCAGTGCTTATGCAGGAAGGGAGAGTTGTTTCATATGCCTCAAGACAACTGAAACCTCATGAGTTGAATTATGCCACGCATGATTTGGAGTTAGCAGCCATAGTGCATGCTTTGAAAACATGGAGGCATTTCCTCATTGGAAATCATTGTAACGTGTACACGGATCATAAGAGTTTGAAGTACATTTTCACATAGAAGGAGTTGAATCTCAGACAAAGGAGATGGTTGGAGCTCATCAAGGATTATGATATGAGATTGCATTATCACCCCGAAAAGGCTAATGTAGTAGCTGACGCATTAAGCCGTAAGAGCCATGTCAATATGTTAATGACGGGAGAAATACCCAGTGAGTTAGCACTAAATCTTCGCGAACTATGTTTGGAAATAGTTCCGAGAGGCTATGTAGCAGCATTGGAGATTCAGTCAACCTTGATGGATAAAATCAGGGAAGCTCAGAGGACCGACAAAGAGATTGCCACTATAAAGGAGAAACTTAGCAAAGGAAAAGCTAAGGGATTTCGTGAGGATGAGCACGATACCCTATGGTTTGAAGACCGCGTTTACGTGCCCAATGACCCGGAGATCAGGAAGTTGATACTGCAAGAGGCACACGACTCACCGTATTCAATTCACCCAGGGAATACCAAGATGTATTTGGATCTGAAGGATATTTTCTGGTGGACCGGAATGAAGAAGGATATTGCGGAGTATGTAGCAGTTTGTGATGTATGTCAGAGAGTAAAGGCAGAGCATCAGAAGCCAGCAGGATTGTTACAACCATTGCCGATACCCGAATGGAAGTGGGATAAGTTAGGCATGGATTTTATCACGGGATTGCCCATGACTCGTTCAGGCTATGACTCGATTTGGGTTGTAGTTGATCGATTGACGAAAGTAGCTCATTTCATCCCAGTAAAGACCACTTACACCAGTGCTAAGTTGGCAAAGATATACATGACCAGGATCGTATGTTTGCATGGAGTTCCAAGGAGTATCGTATCAGATAGAGGAACCCAGTTTACCTTAGAGTTCTGGAAGCAGTTGCATGAAACTTTGGGTACCAGGCTAGAATTCAGTACAACTTTTCATCCACAGACAGATGGACAGACCGAGAGAGTTAATCAGATTTTGGAGGATATGCTGAGAGCTTGTGCGCTAGATTACAGATCTAGTTGGGACGATAACTTGCCATATGCAGAGTTCTCTTACAACAACAGTTACCAAACTAGTTTAAAGATGGCCCCTTTCGAAGCCTTGTACGGAAGGAGGTGCAGGACACCGTTGTCGTGGGACGAAGTTGGAGACCGCCAGTTGTTTGGATCTGACTTGATTAAAGAGTCTGAACAGAAGGTGAAGTTGATTCGCGATAGGCTCAAGATAGCCCAGTCCAGGCAGAAAAGTTATGCAGATTCTAAACGCAAGGAGACCATTTACAAAGTCGGAGATAGAGCTTATCTTCGAGTATCTTCACTTCGGGTAACAAAGCGTTTTGGAGTTAAAGGGAAGTTAGCGCCACGATTTGTAGGACCATATCGAGTTTTGGAGCGTATGGGAGAAGTGGCCTACAAGTTGGAATTGCCCGAAGGATTGTCAGGAGTTCATGATGTGTTCCACGTTTCTTAGTTAAATAAGTGCCACGCGGAGATGGCTGACATACCTTTGAGAGACCAAGTGCCTTTGGAAACTATTCAGTTGGATAACGATTTGACCTATGAGGAGAAACCAATTAAGATCCTCGAGTTGGCCAGCCGAGTTACCCGCAACAAGGTTATCAAGTTTTGCAAGGTTCAGTGGAGCCACCACACGGAGGATGAAGCCACCTGGGAACGAGAGGAAGCTTTGCTCAAGGACCACCCTCACCTATTTTCTAGCCAACCAGAATCTCGAGGGCGAGATTCATCTTAAGGGGGGTAGGTTTGTAACATCCCAAACTTTCAATTTGGAATGTTATACATTAGATCATCATTGCATATCATATTTTATTTTGCATTTTGGTTGATCCTAGAAATCCTAAGCAACTCAAGGACCCACGGAGAGAGTTGGGGGTTTTGCTATTTTCATATTTGAGTTTTCTCAAATTTTGAGAATAGGATCATTTGATTTTATTTATTTTATCATCAATTATTTCTATTACAAAAATACGAGAGAGGGAATAAAATGACTTTCCCAAAATAAAGAAATATTGAGGATTTAATAATAAAATCAAA
The DNA here is from genome assembly GCF_002162155.2 of Triticum dicoccoides. NCBI lineage: Eukaryota > Viridiplantae > Streptophyta > Magnoliopsida > Poales > Poaceae > Triticum > Triticum dicoccoides. Next base: position 661,150,126 of record NC_041384.1, read on the forward strand.
TAAGACTTTATTTCGGAGTTTTTCGGTGTTTTATTTGAATTTACGAAAAATGTGCGTTTTTCAAAATTGCATTTAGGTCCCAAATAAATGTTCACCTTGTTCGGCTTGATTTTAGAAGCCCGTGAAAATTTATTTCGGAATTTTTGGAGTCCATTTAGTAATTATTTTTATTTTTCTTCTGCGCGTAATATTTAAAAAAAACGAACCGACCTACGGGCCGTGTCCGACTAGGACTCCGGCCCGCAGGGCTTTATAAGCCGGGGCAGCCCACCCGGGGCAAACCCTAGCCCACCACCGCCTCAGCCCCGCACCCGCGCGTCGCCGCCGACCCCGCCGCCGCCGCTGCCGAC
>NC_041384.1:661150891-661157255 GCF_002162155.2 Triticum dicoccoides
GCCCGCCGCTGCGCCGCCACACGCCGTCGCCAGAGCCGTCGCCGCCGCCTCGCCCGCACGCCGCCCGAGGTTCGCCTCACCTCGTTATCCGCGTCGTCATTTTTTTTAAAACCGTTTGGTTTTTCCGTCGGTTTTTTCGCTGTTTTTTTTTCTAGTTTCGGTTTTTTTAATAGATCGGTTTTTCTGGTTTATTTAATTTAGCGAGCGTTCGTTGTTTTTCTTTTTCTCGGATTAAATCCGCGATTTTTTCTGATCGCGATTCCTGATCCAATTTTCGTTTTAGTATAACTTTTCGCTCGTTTATCGAAATCCGGCGATTCAAGCGCCTGGAGTTTCATCTTGAAACCCTCTACCCGTTTAACCAACTTAAACAAGATTTTGCTACTGTAGAATTTGCCCTAGATCCAGATTAGTAGAACGAAGTTGTTTTCTTTCGCCGTTTGATTTTCGTTGCTTCGTTCGATTTGATTCTTTTTGCAAACCGGAGTTCTTAAGTTGAACCTTCTGGTTAGATCTCTTATTTGAGTTTTACCTGTGCATTAGATGAGTACTTATTGTATGCTTGTTTGTTTGTTTGCGATAGAATACCCGGAGTGCGCCGCTTGTTACTTCGAATCGCTAGGTTTCCCGGATCATCAGCAAGGCAAGTAACACTTTGATCATACCTTTCCTACTACCCAGTTTTATTGCATTAGATCATTCCTCCCACATTGCATGATTAGGATCTAAATAAATTGTGGGACGTGAAGTAGTTGAGGTAGTACCTATTACCTGTTTATTACCAAACCTTTGGGAGTTACTTCTACGTTTGCTTATTATGCCTTGCTATGCTAGTAGACGTGGATTGGGTGAGTGATATCCATGACAGATGTGAGTTTGTTAATTAATGGTTTATCTAAGGTGGCAACTTAAACACACATCTGGGTGGATTGAGGCACCTGGGTATTCCAGAACTTGCCTGTTTTCTTTTGGACCGCCACCTAGGCTCAAAGGGATCATGAGACTATTCATACTAGAAACTTCCGTGTGCAGCCACAAGCTATTATGGGCTCTAGCATAGTTGACTAAGTTGTGCGAACTCTTACAGTGGTAGACTAGCAGATGTAGGGGATGTAGGTGGTATGGTCTACCCGATCGTAAGGTGCTAGCGCTTCTGAAAGACTATGCCTCGGTCATCCGTCTTCTCAAACACCCTGTAGTGCGAGAAACCCAACGAAGGCGATCGAGTCTTGTGGGGAAAAGTGCGCAAACCTCTGTAGAGTGTAATAAACTAATCATGATTAGCCGTGTCCCCGGTTATAGACATCTTGAGTATCTAGTGCCTGGATTATCATGTGAATCTCAACATGTTACTCTAAAATAATTTTGTTGGGTTTTGTTTAATGATGATGCTTAATTGGGATTGAGAATGCTGTCAACCATTCTCAATGTTTAACAACTACCATGATAGATAAATAAATTTATTCCTTTGAAGTAGGGAAAAATTGGCTTTATGCAAAACTGTAACCATAGAGCTTTCCACCAGCCAAATATGCATATAGTATAGCTGTTTCATTCCATTACTCTCTATGTGTTACATTGCCAGCATATTCCATGTGCTGACCCATTTTCGGGCTGCAACATTAATGTTGCAGACTTTTCAGACGATGATTACGGAGTTTTTAGGTCGTGGTCCTATACTCAGTGATGCCATTGGAGTTGATGGACTCACTTATCTTCCAAGCCTTCCGCCGTTATCATTATTAGATGGCCTTAAGCCATATTTATTGTAATAAGTTCTCTATGGAGACACTCGATGTAATAAGTGTGTGATTGCTACTCTGCTATAAATCCTCCGAGTACTGTGTGGTGTCAGCATTACTGATCCAGGGATGACACCGGAGCACAGAGATCAGACTGTTTGAGGTCTGGTCGCTGCAGCTCTGCCTTTGGCACCGCTCGGGTGATTTGTGTTATTCAGAGAACTTGTTCATCCACCCCCTAGTTTGTAGCTTTTCTACCTTTAATTTCGAACTGCTCTTTGAGCTACTGTATCAGAATATGTTGTGGTTTCGTTCTCAGCAATGGAACCGGGGAGATGCTCCCTGTTTTTCTAAAAAAACTATTTTATATGTTATTATATAAAGCTTGGTAAGATGTAAATTTAAGGACGAATGTAATAATATCACTTATTATTTAAATATATTTATAACAAAATGCTCAGTCCCTTTTTATTTTTTGATAACATTGCTGGCCCAACCCAACATTATAATTAGAATCAGCCCAGCAAAATCGTGTATTTCGAGAAAGTGCAAATGGGTTGTAATTTTTTAGGAAATAAAATAAACGGGCCGCATGGACGCTACATTATTTGTTCACCCAGCCCAGCTAATGGCTGTAATTCAAAAAAAGATCAAATTGACTGTAAGTTCTACCGCGCAAAAACAAAGACTATAAATTCTGAAAAAATGGGTTGAATACGTGCCACATTTTTGGAGGCTGAAATGTGGGCCAATAGGTCGAAGCCAATGCTAGTCGTTGTCAGTTTAGTCAACAAATGATTCTAACATGTTAGCCATTGGATTTACATCCAACAACCGGCATCCATCTTCAATCTCTCGTCTTCTTCCTCCAGTGCCGCCGGGACCACCTCCCACCTCCTGCTGCTAGCAGCTCTGCTTAGCACGCTTCGCTATGAAGCGCTACTCCACCGTTGGCCAGGCCATCCTTCCACCCCTCCACACCTCCTGTTCTTCTCCACCGACTGCTGAACCACACCGCACTAGAACCAGTTAACCCTCGTACACCTCTCTGTCTGCGACTCTACTCCCACGTCTTCCCATCTCCGGCTCGTTGCTATCCGGGGCCTCGCCGTCGTCGACCACCTTGGATGCACTCGGCGCGGCGTGGTTAACATGGTCAATGAACGACACCATCGGAAGTAGACTGTGCATGGAGAGGCTGACAGCTGGGTCCACGGCTGCACACAAGGAAATGCCTCCTTATTACGCGCAAAATAATGATTCCTCCACCTGACATCTGGGACCCACCGGAAGGGCCTCTGTATTTCGCGAAATAAAGTGCCCCCACTGACATGTCAGACCCACCAGCTATCTTCGCACGCAAGGAAGTGCATCCTTATTACGCACAAAAAATGAGTATTCCCCCTGCCAGCTAGAACCCAACATAGTGGGAGGCTGACTTGTGGGCCTACTAAGTTGACGGGGACGAAGGGCTTTGTCAACTTAGTCAATATGAACGATTCTAGCTCTTGTTACCGTACGATATTCATCCAATGGCCGTAGTGCTTCTTCAACCTCTGGTCTTCTTGCTCCAGCCGCCCAAACCAACGCCAGTCGTGTCGCGTGCTCCTGCCTCCCATGGCCGGCTGTGATGCCGCAGATGCCTCACCGCCCCTACTACTCCCACCGCTGGCCAGGCCATCCCTCTACTCACCCACACCCCCTATTATTCCGCGGTGACAGCAGCCTCACACCGCAGCCGAACCAGTGAACCCTCGTACTCCTCTTCGCGTGGGCATCCACTGCTGCATCTTCCCCGGCTCCGAGTCACCCCCTTCTTAGTCCTCGCCGTCGTCCACCGCCGTGGTGCTCTCAGCGCGGCGTGGTCAACGTGGTCAACGACTGACTTCCATCGGAAGAGTACTGTACGTGGAGAGGCTGACAGCTGGGTCCACGGCAGCCGCAAGGAAGTGCCTCCTTATTACGCGGAAAATAATTATTCCTCCACCTGACAACGGGGACCCACTGGACTGGCCACCAGTATTTTGCGAAAAAAATCGTTTCCCCTGACTGCTGGGACCCACCGAACGGGCACCGTATTTCGCGAAAAAAACGTTCCACCCGCTGTCAACTCGGACCCACTGGAAGTGCCGCCTTATTACGCACAAAAAATGAATACTCCCCCGGCTAGCTGGGACCCACCTTGCTGGGAGGCAGACTTGTGGGCCTACTAAGTTGACGGGGACGAAGGGCTTTGTCAACTTAGTCAATATGAACGATTCTAGCTCCAGTGACCGTACGATGTCCATCCAACGGCCGTAGTGCTTCTTCAACCTCTGGTCTTCTTGCTCCAGCCGCCCAAAGCAGCGCCGGTCGTGCCGCATGCTCCTCCCTCCCGTGGCCGGCTGTGCTGCCGCAGAGGCCTCACTGCTCCCTACTATTCCCACCGCTGGCCAGGCCCTGCGGCGACGACAACCTCACACCATAGCCAAACCAGTGAACCCTCGTAGTCCTCTCTGCACAGTCTTCCCCGGCTTCGCGTCGTCCCCTTCCTAGGCCTCGCCGTCGTCCACCGCCGTGGAGCTCTCCGCGCGGCGTGGTCAACATGGTCAAGGAACGACTTCCATCGGAAGAGTACTGTACGTGGAGAGGCTGACAACTAGGTCCACGGCCACAACCCAGTTTTTTTGTGATTTGCCAAGTAAGTCGCTTTGTCAGGCCCGTTGGGCTGCAAATCTTTCAAGACGAGGAGAGCTTTCATTCGGCTGGCCGAGAAAATGATCCATCAGTAATGAGCAATGGGTTGTACATTTTTAAAACACATCAAACTGGCAATTAGTTTCAAATATCTTTTTTTCATTTCAAGATTTTAAATTACATTAATTTTTATGCGTGGAGAATTTGTTGGATTTTATATTGATATACATTTATTTTTAAAATCAGTTTGAATGTGAGTCAAAATTTCGGGATTAAAAACAGTTCGGACCGCACTGAAATATGCAAAATTTCGTATAATTTTTTAACCGTTGCCACAATATGGGCTGTAATGCTAATAAAAAGAATATGGGCTCCAAAAAAACATTAAGAATTAGCAAATGGGCTGTAAATTATTAGAAATAATGGCAGATGGATTGTATGCTGTTTTCCACAGATTTGAGGCTTTCCTAAAAAAAGGTTGACGCACAAGCACTGACTATTGGATGTCCATCCAACGGCCGTCGTGCTTCTTTAATCTCTGCTCTTCCTGCTCGAGCCGCTCAAACAAGCGCCAGTGGGACTGCCTGCTCCCTCCTCCTCGCGGCCGGCTGTGCTGCCGCGCAGGCCTCACCGCCCGACCGTACTCCCATCGCTGGCCTAGCCATCCCTCTACTCACCCACACCTGTTGTTATTCTCCAGCGACGGCAGACGAACCAGTAAACCCTTGTACAGTCGTACTCCGCTCCGCATGGGAAACAACTGCCGAGTCTTCCCTGCCTCCGTGTCATCCCCTTCCTAGGCCTCGCCGTCGTCCACCGCCCTGGTGCTCTCGGCGCGGTGTGGTCAACGTGGTCAAGGAACGACTTCCATCGGACGTGGGCTGTATGTGGAGAGGCTGACAGCTGGGTCCACGGCCGCAGCAAGGAAGTGCCTCCTTATTATGCGGAAAATAATGATTCCTCCACCTGACAGCTGGGACCCACCAGACGGGCCATTGTATTCCGCGAAAAAACATTTCCCCCTGACTGCTGGGACCCACCCGCTACATCTTCGCACGCAAGGAAGTGTGTCCGAGCAAAAAAACGATTCGCCCCCTGACTGCTGGGACCCACCAGCTACATCTTCGCAGGCAAGGAAGTGCCTGACAGTCAGGACCCACCTGGTCGAAGCGTACGTAGCGTTGTCATTCTGGTCGCGAACGCGTACGTACATACTGGTCGATGTAGAGGCGCGCACGTGTCGTAGTAGAGGCGCGTACGTGTCGTAGTAGAGGTGCGCATGTAGCATTTACACGTACGTACAGCGGCCAGGGTGCAAGAACGAAAATACGGCCATGTATGTGTACATACGGGCGGGGTCTCGAACGCCTACTCGCGCATACGTACCGCCAGGGCTCGTGTACATGGCTGGGTCAGAACGGAGAAACAACGTCGTCGTTGACTTCATGTGGGGGGCAACGGAATGCGTCGTGTTCATCGGGAGGGCTTGGACGGAACAGGCGATGGAAACGAGGCCTGGCGTACCGCAGAACGGAGGAAACGACCTTGTGTTCGACCAGCCACGTTCGAAACGGGATCCTGTTCATCGGGAGGGGTCTGGCGTACCGCAAAACGGAGGAAACGGACCTCCTACGGTCGAAACGGGGGTCCTGTTGATCGGGAGGGGTGTGGCGTACCGCAAAACGGACGAAACGGACTTGTGTTGGAGCGGTACGGTCGAAACGGGGGTCCTGTTCATCGGGAGGGGTGTGGCATACCGCAAAACGGGACTCCACGGGATACTGTTCATCTCCACCGTCGACCCCCTCCAGCCTCCACGAGCTACTGTTCATCCAGCCTCCACGAGCCCCTGTTCATCCAGCCTCCACCGTGCGCTACTCCACCGGATACTGTTCAACCACCCCTCCACCATCTACTATTCATCCAGCCCTCCACACCACGGGGTC
>NC_041384.1:661157443-661192342 GCF_002162155.2 Triticum dicoccoides
CACCGTCTACTGTTCATCCAACCCTCCACAACACGGGGTCCTATTCAACCACCCCTCCACCGTCTACTGTTCATCCAGCCCTCCACACCACGGGGTCCTGTTCATCCACCCCTCCACGGGCACCCCTCCACCGTCTACTGTTCAACTAGCCCTGCACCACACCACGGGGTCCTGTTCATCGAGAGGCAACGCCACCGCTCACTGTTCATCCAAACCTCCCTGCAACAATCACTGTTCATCCCATCGACCAGCTTCAGTTAGCAGCAGTAGCGAAGGATTCGCTCGATCGGGTTCAGTTAACAGCCATCGATCGATCGCTCGGGTTTAGTAACGCGTAGCCTGCAGTGCAATCGCTCGGGTTTAGTTAGAGCCCAAAGCCTCGCTCGGGTTCAGTTAGAGCCAACGCCTCGCACACACGCGCGTACGTGTACGAGAGAAATGCGCAACGCTCGGCCCCCGACCTCCCACCGTAACCGGGAACTCCCCGAAATTTTCCTCCCCCTCGCTTCTACCACGGTTTTTTCCGTCATGGACGACCCAAAGAATGTCATGCAGCTGCGTCTCCGGCCCGCCCAGGACGAAAAGCCCATTTTCTGTCATGATTTTTTTGTCATAGAAGTAGGAGCCCACCACATCTATGATGATACCGGGTTTTGTCACAATTATCGTCATAGAAGTGTCATATGTATGACAGTAAAAAATTTCGTTCGCCCAAAATCTCACGGATGTGTCTTTTTTTGTAGTGCCCGCAACTTGCTGAAGTGCTGATGCGGCCCCTTGTCGCCAAGCCCAGCCTCTCTGCCACATCGTCGGCTCGTCAGGCCTGAGCCTTCATGGCGCGAGAGCGAACCGGCGACTAGGATGGCTCGAATGTCATCGAAGACCACATCACCTTCCTCCGCAACACGCGGCGGCTGCCCGGCGAAGGCCATGTCCGGGCGCACGTTCCGCCCGCGAAGGAGATTTCGCCGGCGCCGGAGGAAGGTGAGCGCATCATTTTTCGGTCGCACTTCCTCCGGGGCTTCGACCTGCCGGGAGCGGCTTCCTCCATCTTTCCTCAAATTTTACCACCTTCAGCTGCACCAACTCACACCGAACACGGTGGTGCTGCTGTCGGCCTTTGTCATGCTCTACGAAGGCTACCTTGGCGTTCTCCCCACTCTCGAGCTCCGGGGAGAGTTCTTCTACACCAAACTCGGAGTCTCCGCAAAGAACGAGGTGGCTCAGTGCGGCGCCTTCATCACGGTGCGGCACCGGGTGCTGGGAACCGCTTCCTGTCCATCATGTTGACCCAATTGGTCAAGTTATGGCAAAAGTCGTATTTCCCGGCGATCAACTTCATCAACCTGCCGGCCTACGAAGTCGGCCCGCCGGCTGAGCCCTGTTCCAACTGGGCCTTCAAGCCGAAGACGTTGTCAGCCGCCTCCGTCGCCCGACTCAAGGTGATGACGGACTCGGAGGGCCTCAAACACTACAAAAAAAGACACATCCATGACATTTTGGGCCAACCGAAAAAAATTTCTGTCATACATATGACACTTCTATGATGATAGTTGTGACAAAACCCGGTATCATCATAGATGTGGTGGGCTCCTACTTCTATGACAAAAAATCATGATAGAAAATGGGCTTTTCGTCCTGGGCGGGCCAGAGATGCAGCTGCATGACATTCTTTGGGCCGTCCATGACGGAAAAAACCGTGGTAGAAGCGAGGGGAGGAAAATTTCGGGGAGTTCCCGGTTACGGTGGGAGGTCGGGGGCCGAGCGATGCGCGCTTCTCTCATACACGTACGCGTGTGTGTGCGAGGCATTGGCTCTAACTGAACCCGAGTGAGGCATTGGGCTCTAACTGAACCCGAGCGTTTGCACTGCAGGCTACGCGTTACTGAACCCGAGCGATCGATCGATGGTGTTAACTGAACCCGATCGAGCGATTCCTTCGCTACTGCTGCTAACTGAAGCCGATCGATGGGATGAACAGTGAGCGTTGCAGGGGGGTGGATGAACAGTGAGCGGTGGCATTGCCTCTGGATGAACAGGACCCCGTGGTGTGGTGGAGGGCTGGATGAATAGTAGACAATGGAGGGGTGCCCTGGAGGGGTGGATGAACAGGACCCCGTGGTGTGGAGGGCTGGATGAACAGTAGACGGTGGAGGGGTGGTTGAACAGGACCCCCTGGTGTGGAGGGATGGATGAACAGTAGACGGTGGAGGGGTGCCCGTGCAGTGGTGGTTGAATAGGACCCCGTGGTGTGGAGGGCTGGATGAACAGTAGACGGTGGAGGGGTGGTTCAATAGTAGCCGGTGGAGTAGCGCGCGGTAGAGGCTGGATGAACAGGAGCCTGTGGATGAACAATCGCAGGTGGAGGCTGCAGGAGGTCGACGGTGGATAAACAGTAGCTCGTGGAGGCTGGAGGGGGTCGACGGTGGAGATGAACAGTATCCCGTGGAGTCCCGTTTTGCGGTACGCCACACCCCTCCCGATGAACAGGACCCCTGTTTCGACCGTAGCTCTCCAACACAAGTCCGTTTTGTCCATTTTGCGGTACGCCACACCCTTCCCGATCAACATGACCCCCGTTTCGACCGTAGGAGGTCCGTTTCCTCCGTTTTGCGGTACGCCAGACCCCTCCCGATGAACAGGATCCCGTTTCGAACGTGGCCGGTTGAACACAAGGCCATTTCCTCCGTTCTGCGGTACGCCAGGCCTCGTTTCCATCGCCTGTTCCGTCCAAGCCCTCCCGATGAACATGACGCATTCCGTTGCCTCCCCATGAACACGACGCATTCCGTTGCCTCCCCATGAACACGACGATGACGCTGTTTCTCCGTTCTGACCCAGCCATGTACACGAGCCCTGGCTGTACATATGCGCGAGTAGGCGTTCGAGACCCCGCCCGTATGTACACATATGTGGCCGTATTTTCTTTCTTGCACCCGAGCCGCTATACGTATGTGTACATGCTACGTGTGCGCCTCTACTACGACACGTGCGCGCCTCTACATCGACCAGTATGTATGTACACGTTCGCGACCAGAATGACAACACTGCGTACGCTTCGACCAGGTGGGTCCCGACTATCAGGCACTTCCTTGCCTCCGAAGATGTAGCTGGTGGGTCCCAGCAGTTAGGGGGCGAAATACGGTGGCCCGTCCGGTGGGTCCCACTGCCAGGTGGAGGAATAATTATTTTGCACGTAATAAGGAGGCACTTCCTTGCTGCGGCCGTGGACCCAGCTGTCAGCCTCTCCATGTACAGTCCACGTCCGACGGAATCCGTTCCTTGACCACGTTGACCATTCCGCGCCGAGAGCACCAGGGCGGTGGACGACGGCGAGGCCTAGGAAGGGGACGACGCAGAGCCGGGGAAGACGTGGCAATGGATGCCCACGCGTAGAGGAGTACGAGGGCACTGGTTCGCTGCGAGTGAGGTTGCCGTCACCGCAGAGTAATAGGGGGTGTGGGTGAGTAGAGAGATGGCCTGGCCAGCGGTGGGAGTAGTAGGGTGCGGTGAGGCCTCCGCCGCATCGCAGTCAGCCACGGGAGGCAGGAGCACGAGGCACGACCGGCGCTGGTTTGGGCGGCTGGAGCAAGAAGACCAGAGGTTGAAGAAGCACTATGGCCGTTGGATGGACATCGTATGGTCACTGGAGCTAGAATCGTGCATATTGACTAACTTGACAAAGCCCTCTGTCCCCATCAACTTAGTAGGCCCACAAGTCAGCCTGCCACTATACTTGGTCCCAGCTAACAGGGGGAGTAGTCATTTTTTTGTGCATAATAAGGAGGCACTTCCTTGCGTGCGAAGATATAACTAGTGGGTCCGAGCTGTCAGCGGCGGTAATGTTTTTTTTTGCGAAATACAGAGGCCCTTTCGGTGGGTCCCTGATGTCAGGTGGAGGAATCATTATTTTGCGTGTAATAAGGAGGCATTTCCTTGCGTGCGGCCGTGGACCCAGCTGTCGGCCTCTCCACGTACAGTCCACTTCAGATGCATGTCGGTCGTTGACCATGTTGACCAGGCCGCGCCGAGAGCACCAGGGCGGTGGACGACGGCGAGGCCTAGGAAGGGAACGACAAAGAGGCAGGGAAGACTCGGCAGTTGTTTCCCACGCGGAGGGGAGTACGACTGTACGAGGATTTACTGGTTCGTCTGCCGTCGCTGGAGAATAACAGCAGGTGTGGGTGAGTAGAGGGATGGCTAGGCCAGCGATGGGAGTACGGTGGGGCGGTGAGGCATGCGCGGCAGCACACCCGGCCGTGGGGAGGAGGGAGCAGGCAATCCCGCCGGCGCTTGTTTGAGCGGCTGGAGCAGGAAGAGCATAGATTGAAGAAGCACGACGGCCGTTGGATGGACATCCAACAGTCACTGCTTGTGCGTCAACCTTTTCTTTGGGAAAGCCTCAAATCTATGGAAAACAACAACAACCCATCTACCATTATTTCTAATAATTTTCAGCCCATTTGCTAATTCTTAAGGTTCTTTTGGAGCCCATATTCTTTTCGTTAGCATTACAGCCCAAATTATTGCCACGGTTAAAAAATTATACGAAATTTTGCATATTTCGGTGCGGTCCGAACTGTTTTAATCCCGAAATTTTGACTCACATTCAAACTAATTTTAAAAATAAATGTATATCAATATAAAATCCAACAAATTCTCCACGCATAAAAATTAATGTAATTTAAAATCTTGAAATGAAAAAAAAGATATTTGAAACTAACTGCCGGTTTGATGTGTTTTAAAAATGTACGGCCCATTTCTCATTACTGATGGGCCATTTTCTCGGCCAGCCGAATGAAAGCTCTCCTCGTTTTGAAAGATTTGCAGCCCAACAGGCCTGACAAAGCGACTTACTTGGCAAATCACAAAAAAACTGGGTTGTGGCCGTGGACCCAGCTGTCAGTCTCTCCACGTACAGTACTCTTCCGATGGAAGTCGTTCCTTGACCATGTTGACCACGCCGCACGGAGAGCACCACGGCGGTGGACGACATCGAGGCCTAGGAAGGGGACGACGCGGAGCCGGGGAAGACGCGGCAGTGGAACCCCGCGCGGAGAGGAGTACGAGGGTTCACTGGTTCGGCTGTGGTGTCAGGCTGCCGTTGCCGCAGGGCCTGGCCAGCGGTGGGAATAGTAGGGGGCGGTGAGGCCTCCGCGGCAGCACAGCCGGCCACGGGAGGCAGGAGCATGCGGCACGACCGGCGCTACTTTGGGCGGCTGGAGCAAGAAGACCAAAGGTTGAAGAAGCACTACAGCCGTTGGATGGACATCGTACGGTCACTGGAGCTAGTATCGTTCATATTGACTAAGTTAACAAAGCCCTCCGTCCCCGTCAACTTTGTTGGCCCACAAGTCATCCTCCCACTATGGTGGGTCCCAGCTAGCAGGGTGTATTCATTTTTTTGTGCGTAATAAGGAGGCACTTCCTCGCGTGCGAAGATATAGCTGGTGGGTCCGACATGTCAACGGGGGGAACGTTTTTTTCACGAAATACAAAGGCCCTTCCGGTGGGTCCCAGCTGTCAGGTGGAGGAATCATTATTTTTGCGCGTACAGTCCACGGCCGATGGATGTCGTTCATTGATGAAGTTGACCAGGCCGCGCCGAGAGCACCATGGCGGTGGACGACGGCGAGGCCTAGGAAGGGAATGACACGGAGCCGGGGAAGACTCGACAATGGTTGCCCACGCGGTGGGGAGTACGAGGGTTTACTAGTCCCGCTGCCATCACCAGAAAATAACAGGAGGTGTGGGTGAGTAGAGGAATGGCCTGTCCATCAATGAAGTAGGGTGGGGCGGTGCGGCCTGTGTGGCAGCACAGCCGGCCATGGGAGGTGGGAGCAGGCAGTCCCACCGGAGCTGGTTTGGGCGGCTTGAGCAAGAAGATCAGATATTAAAGAAGCAGCACGGCCGTTGGATTAACATCCAAGGGTCACTACTGCTAGAATCATTTGTGGACTAATTTGACAAAGCCAAAGTACACGTCAACCTAGTAGACCCAGAAGTCAGCCTCCAAATCTGTCCCAAACAGCATACAGCCCGAAATTTCTAGCCAGATTCAAATTAATTTTAAATCCAAATATACCTTAATTTAAATTCAATGAAATTTTACCCGCACAAAAACAATGAAATTTAAATATCAAAATCCGAAAGAAAACAGTATTTTGGAACTAATTGTCTGTTTGCTGTATTTTTTCATTTTACAGCCCATTTATTATTACTTATAGCCCATTTCTTATTACTTATAGCCCATTTTCTGGGCAAAATGCATCCCTCCTCGTCTTGAAAGATTTCCGGCCCAGCAGGGCATAGAAAAGCAAGTAGGCCTATGTTGGTTATTCTGCAAAAAACAAAATAGCTGGCTAGCAATTTTTAGAAAGGAAAAAAACAAACTAGGCTGGCCATGTGCTAAACATATGAAATAAAAGCCTGGGTAGATGGGCCATGGGTCCCGCACAACCCAGTTGATACCCTTCTCCATCCCAAAAAACAAAACTACTATACGCGCTGCTGGGTCCCGACTGTCATCCTCACCATGTACAGTCATCTCCTTATTCCTCTCGGTTGTTGACCATGTTGACAACACCGGAGGGCGGTGCCGCGGCGAGCGAACCAAGGCGGAGGACGATGGTGAGGCCTCGGATGGGAACGAACAGGCAGCCGTGGGAGGCGGGAGCAGGCGGTCCTGCCGGTGTTGGTTTGGTTTTGGCGGCTCGAGGAAGAAGATACTGAAGAAACACAACAGACGTTGAATGTCAATCCAACGGTCAAGGTTGGCACAATCATTTTGTTGACTAAGCGGACACCAAGTAGTATACTTTTTTATATATAGGAAGAAAACTGCGAGGAAAATGCGTTCGTCTGCCGTCCTCCTCACAGGGAACGTTCGCCACATAAGTGACTAGCACCCTTGGTTTACAACCAAGAGGTCTTGGGTTCGAGTCCCATGAACTCTCAATATTGTCCTCCTTCCTTCTTCGCAAAAAAGGGAAAGAAAATCAAAGACTTGGGAAGGCATACAGAACAAGCTAGTGTACCAGTAATGAGATGTTGCCGAGTTGTAGAAAAAATAAAGACGTGCTCCTATAGCTGGTTCGAATCCAAACCTAGACTATGACTATATATGGTGCTATGCTACTCTGCAAGTAATGAAACTGACATATCCAACATTTGCTTCTCCTCTTCTCTACTTACTCTGCCTAGCATCAGAAGCTCTGGCCGTAGCAACCATGTCCGCTGGCTGCTCGTCCACCTGCTCTTCAGCAGGCAACAACCAGATATGCGCCAAGTCGCAACCCGTACCATCGCCTGTGGGTCTCATCACACCCTCGCCGGCACGCGCACCGCAGCCAATTGCTCATCGCAACCCGCTGCCGTTGGTGTGGTGCCACTGCTGCAAATCACGCAGAGTCATCCGTCGCGTCTCAACCACAATCCGCAACCCTGGCTGAGTCTTCTACAAATGCCCGAATCATGGGGCAATAATATGTTTAAGTGTTGTTCTACTGCTTTCAGTTGCTGATTTTTTTATAGTTTGGTTGATGATCTACCAATTTGATTCGTGCAGAAAAGGAAAGATTCATGTGATTTGTATTTCTAGGAAGTTGCTGATGTGGGGGAATGCAACTACGCTGATTATTTGGTTAGCCGAGGAATCCCAATACCAGCAGGTTGGGGTGTTGGACAAGTAACTAAAGGAACGACAGAAGAGGAAGATGCAGAGCAGAAGCTTAAAGATGCAGTTCCTCTGATCATGGCCAAGCAACAGCTGTTGAATGGCCTTGACAGCAATGTGGAGATGAAAGAGCTTGTGAAGATAATGGGCAAAATCGATGTGCTCTGTAGGATGATTGTCTCTTTATTTGCAGTGTATGTAGCACTCATGATGTATTCAGTGGCTACGACATGAGCACTTTGCTGAAACTAGTAGTGAATGAAACCTGTGTAGCAAGCTGGGCGTAATGTTGTGAACATCTAATGATTTCTATTAACGGAAATCAGGGGGTATCCCCTTTTGCTCATATAAATAAATAAATAGCAGAGGCCCTGTCGGGTCAGCTTTGTTCTCATTCAAAGACGTCAAGCAAATTGCAGTCCAACAGCAAACTATGTCATCAAATTCAAGTTTCACAGCCAAATATGAGTACAACTAAACAACAATGTCATCATGTTTTAGTTGTCATACAATCACCAAACACAAATCAGCATACATAACAAGTGATGTTCTCACAGCAAAATACTAAACAACATGTTCATCAGGTTTCAGTTGTCATAGCAAACACAATTTCACATAGTAGATAAAAAAGTCTTCTGACAAGCAAATACGACAAAAGCAATGTAATCATCATCCGCAGCAGCAGCGTCAACATCTTCGCCATGTGTATCTGTCTGAATTGTAATTCCCCACGGTGTCATCTTCTTCTTCGTCCTCAACGTCCTCGAACGTTGGCTTCTTCTTGATCAACTCTTGTATGTCCACAACACGACAGGTAATCTTTTTGCCGGCGTCATTGACGTGATGGTTCTCAAAGATATTAGGAACATCTGTGTTATCTTGTACATTAGGAGCAGTGTAAGTATCATCTTGTTGTGCAACTTCATTAAACGAATTCCTCTGCTCAAACCTTTGCAATACTCTCCAGTCATCGCTACGTGCAAATGTGTCTTCCAAGAAAAATATCTATGTTGCTTGATTTGCCAAAATAAAAGGCTCGTTGGTCTGGTACGCCGCCTTGACATTGATGGATTTGAAATAATCATCAGCTCTGGGTTTTGTGATCCTGGAAAACAGGTTATACCATGACAGCACAACAGAACCACATAGCGATGATCCTCGAAACTGGAGATATACTGCAACTGAATAATGTCTGTTATGTTAGCATACATTTCAGTTGTCTCTTTGTCATATGTATCTGTGCTCATGATGGTACTGTTTTGTGTCTTCCTACCTTCATCTCGTGCAAAGGTGTTGTAGCGCACATCTCCAACAACGCAAGATTCATAATGTCTTACCCGAGTATCAAGACCCATTGCTAGTGAGTAAAGGGCATCATCAAATGCCTGCCTATCCTCCCGCATCTTCTTAACCTATGGTTAGAAAATAGACAAGCTGATCATCTTATGTACTCAATATATTAAAAAACTGACAGTGCACTTCAAAAGCTTACATGGTTCTTGAACCATTTCGCAAATCCTGCCATAACCAGTTTGTCAATGTTTCTTGGATTTTGCGGCAGTAACTCCTCTTTGTAGATGCTGCACAACATAGTGATCGCGTCAAACATCTAAATATATAAGAATGGGCTGCAAGTTTAGTAGATTACGATGTATAAGCTGCAGTACTGCACTTACTTGATATAAGGTAGTATCTCAGGACAGTTAGTCAACACATACCAAACCATTTTGTCCAAATCTTTAGGTTTGTCCTCTTGTCGACTCTTCCCTGTAACTCGAACAGAATAATCGAAAACATTGAGCCCGGGATTGTCTTCACCCACCTCTTTGCTAAGCTGTTCAGCTGTTTCAATGTATTTTGAGCAGAATGTCAACGCTTCTGTAGCAATGTAGGCCTCTGCAATGGAACCCTCGGGTCTAGCTCTGTTCCTAACATAGCCCTTGAAAGTGCCTAGCCGCCTTTCAATAGGGTACATCCAGCCATACTGTACTGGACCTCTAAGTAGTGCCTCATCAGGTAGATGAACAGCCAAATGCACCATCACATCAAAGAAGGCTGGAGGATATATGTCGGGGGTTTGGTGCGACATATGCCAATGGATGGCTTATCATGGTGGGGGCGAGTAGAACGTCGCCGTTGCCTGGAAACGGGATGAGGCGAAGACATGCTCGCCGGCGAATCTTACCCAGCTTCGGGGCTCTCCGGGGAGATAATACACCTACTGCTGCTCTGCGGGGTCTCCGCATGATCACTATGGCCAAGTGTTTACACGGTCGCTCCTTGAGATGTTTATGGTGGTAGAAGAGGTTAAGGCTAGCTCTCTCCCTCTATCTGGTATGATCTAGAACTACTGGGATCCAACCCCCTTGCATGGGTGCCCTGGGGGTTTATATAGGCCTACCCCCCAGGGGTACAATGGTAATTCGACTGGGTGCGGGCCCAGCCATCAGCGCCTCCGACCTCCGACTTCTCCGTCGACTGCTGGGGCCCGCCGACTAGTAGGCCCCGCCGACTGGTCTGGTACAGAGCCGACAGGCCGCGTCCGCCACGGGCGGGTCTTGCCGGCCGCTGATTACTGTAGCCGTGCTTCTGATGACACATGCTTGGTCATGGGGTCGTGGCAATAGCCCCGCCGCCTGGCGGGCGATCACTGTGGCCACTCCCCATCTCATCTTGATTGATGGCGCATGGGCCCCGGGGGAGGGCTCGGCCGACTCCCCCGGGCCGACTCCCGACGGGTTCGACTGGCGGTTCTCCCGCCGTCTCCTGATGTCTCGCTGACTGGTGGGCCCTGCTGCCTCCAGGACGTACAGACAAGCCATCGTGGGAGCAGGACTTGGTACTGTGGTGCTGATGTCAGGGCCGGCCGGGCAACAGTGCCACACCGCACGGAGAACTTCCCGGGTACGGCGTGCTGTGGCCATGCCTGCCCTTGGTAAGGGGCGGGGAGTGGGCTTCACTATAGCCACGCCCTTGCCCCGTCCCCTTCGACGAGGTCTAGGGTTTGCTGGAGTAGCCGGCCGACTCCCCAAAGCCGGCTTCTCCGGAAGTCGTCCTTGGAACTCGGCCGTGAGCGGGCAGTCGGCCGCCCTGCCATTGACTCCTCAGGAGACGGCTCTTTACCCTGGGGTCTTGAGGGGCGCAGCCTGCCCCGATGTCCTGAAATGTCATGGGGCTCGGGTTTGCCTGCCCCGTGGCCCATTACTCCGACAGTAGTCCACGGACGATCGGCCGAGAAGCCTCAGCAGTTTCTCTTTCCGGGTGCTCAACACATGGTCTTGATTGACTTCTGCTGGGCCGTCTAGAAGGAGTCGGACTTGCTCAACTCGGACTTCACTCAATTTCGACTTGCTCAGTATTTCGAACATCGCGGCGGGATTTTAAGTGGCGTGCTAGCGAAGCCTCCAGGCCGCCGCCCGTTCGTGGCCTGTCATGCGGGGACACGTGGCTAGGCTGTCCTGCCGACCCACGCATGCGACAGGACAGGCCCACAGGCGGGGCCCGCCACTACCGCGCCTCGGCGCCCGAGCGGATCCGCTGTGGCCCCGGTGGACGATTGGGATTCCCGTGGAGTTACTGCGTGCAGTAACTTTACGTGGATCGTGGGGGTCGTGGGGTTGTAGGCGCAGTAAATCCCCACATCCGCCCCCTCAGCTTCGCAGCCCACGGGGCTATAAGTAGGGGGAAGAGGGGGCACGCGCGCCCCTCCTTCCCACTACCCCTCGCTCTCTTCCTCCTTGCTGCTCCTTGCTCTCCTCCTTGCTCCGCCGCACGCCCAAGCTCCAGCGAACGCCGCGGTGATAGCTTGCGATGAGTTCCTCCTCCGCTGCCGTGCCTTCCCCAGTGCGTTCCGGCACCTGCGACGGTTCCGAGGTTCACGAAGACCACATTGAGTTCCTCCGCCGGACCCGTCGGCTTCCCGGCGAGGATCGCATGCAGGTGCGTCTTGAGCCGGCGGGGGAGATTTCCCCCGCCCCGCAGGAGGGCGAGCAGGTTGTCTTCCGCTCGCACTGCCTGCGCGGGCTGGGGCTACCAGCGAGCAGCTTTTTCCGGTCTTTTTTGGAGTTCTACGGCCTCCAGCCGCACCACCTCACCCCCAACACAGTGGTGCTGCTGTCCGCCTTCGTGGCCTTGTGCGAAGGCTTTCTCGGAGTCCTCCCCACCCTCGAGCTCTGGGGGGAGTTCTTCTTCTCCAAGCTCGGCACCCAGGCTGCGGGCGTGCCGGCTCAATGCGGCGCCTTCATCGCCATGCGAAGGTCAGGAGCCGACAACCCCTTCCCCTCCATCTCGCTGATAAAGTCGGTGAAGATGTGGCAGAGATCCTACTTCTATGTCAGGAACGTCGCCACGAGGGGCGACTGCGTCAATCTACCGGCTTTCGAAGCCGGCCCGCCGGCCGGGAGACTGCCCAACTGGTCGTGCCGGGCCAAGTCGCTGACGCCTGCGCGAGCCGACGCCATCACGCGACTCCGAGTGCTGACGCAGTCGGAGGGTCTGACTGGTCCGGACCTGCTGGCCGCCTTCGTCTCGCGCCGAGTCCTCCCACTCCAAGGCCACACTCACATGATGTGCCAGATGGGCGGGCACCGCGACCTGAGTCGGATGTGCACCAAGGACATGCCTCACGAAGAGGTGGCCTTCATGGTGAACTACCTCTCGGACAATAGGCTCCTGGAGGACTGGCGATTCGGCAAGGAGCCGTACTCCCGCGCCAACCCCCCGCCCGTGGTGAGTCGCCTTTCTTTTCTTTCTTTAGATTGTCTTCTTCTTACCGAGTTTTGTTTTGATCAGTCGGCTTTGGCTAGAATCCCCTTCTTCATCCACTAGCCGGCACCTTGGAGCCGGCCCATGAGTTTGTCACCGACCGGGCGGAGAGCGACGTCAATGACCCCGATCTGGGGGCGGCGGCTCTGGAAGACGACGCCGAGGGAGGGGGAGGGACAGCAGGTGACTTCACGCCTTTGGCTACCTTCGCTGACTAGCCTGAAGACAGCGCTGAGGGAGAAGTCGCCCCTCGCCATCGGCCAGGAGCCAGCCAGCCTGGCGCAGGCTCTTCTGCCGCGCCGGGCGCTCCAGGCGGCGGGAAGAAGCGCAGGGCCGTGCTGACCTTGTTTGGCAGTCAGCCGAAGAAGCCCAAGGGCTCGGCTGCGGCGACCCGGCGGGACGAGGCAGCCGTGAAGGCCATCCGCTTCCGTAAGGAAGTGAAGAAGCCGCAGTTGGTCTCCGTGTAAGTATTCTGTCTTCAAAGTTTTATTCTTTCTTCATGATTTGTCTGAGTCTCTGCTTGCCCCTCTTTTTTCATGGCTCCCCTCTCTCTTGAGCGGGTCGCCGCCGCCTCCGTCATGGGGTCAGCGGAGACATCCACCACCACTCGGCGGATTGACCCCGCTGCTGACCTCCGGGAGGCGACAGAGCGGAATGCGCAGGAGAGGCGCAACAAAGAAGAGGCCCTCCGCCTGGAGAAGGCGGAGGCCGACAGGGTGGAGGCCTCCGCTAAGAAAAAACTAGCGGAGGCCGAAATCGCCACCGCGGCGAAGCAGCAGGCTGAGGAAGCCGCACGCCGCCAGTCGGCCTTGCTTGTCACCCCGCTGAACTCCGCGCCGCCGCCTCCAGAGTTCACGGGGCCAACTGGAGAAGCCGGCGGGGAGAACCTCGTCGACGAGAGGGAAGGCGGCGACCCCTCTACTCCGGACGCGCACGTTCCGCCGCCGCCTCCGCCGCCGTTTGAAGGCGCGCAGGGTGAGCAGCCAGCGGACCCTCCGGTGCCGCCGACCGAAGACGAGGCCGTGGCGAGGCTTCTCCTCCAAGTCGGCTCGCCAATGCGCCGTCGTCTGGAGAAGGCGACTTCGGCACCCCGCCCCCTGGAAGCCGGCACCGCCAGCTCGGCGGCCCTAGATGCCAAAGCGACAAGCGCCGCACCTGTTGGGTGGGTGCGAGGAGGCAGCACAGGGCCGCTGAACCGGGCGCTCCTGGACGTCCAGGCGAAGCTCCGTGCTGAGGGCTACGCTCTCCAGAGTTGTACCAAGGTGTTCCTGGTGTCGCGGGAAGCCGTCCGGGTATGTTTTCTTTTTCTTTGGTCTTCGTTTTCTTGCTCCTCTCTGTGGGGGCGCGCCAGCGCACCCACTGGGTGTAGTCCCCGAATTTCGGGCCGGCTGCTGAGCAGGCGGCCCGGAACTCCAATTGATGAAGTTCTGGGTACTAACTTTGTCTGACATGCTTGTCGCAGGATTACCACAACCTCCGCGTCACTGCCTTCAACCGTAATGTTGAAGAGCTGGGCAAGCGGACCGCCGAGTTGGCGGAGAGTCGGAGTGAGTCCCCCCTCTCTCTTTTTTTTCTGCGGGGGCGCGCTAGCGCACCCGCGGGCTGTAGTCCCCGAGGTTCAGGCCGGCTGCTGAGCAGCTGGGCCAGATCTCCCCGGCGACCTAATTTATTGACGACTGTTGTCTTTCTTCCTTTCCTTCAAGAGCCAACGCTGCTCTTCAACAGCAGCTGACCGAAGCCAACTCCGCCATGCGCGCCAAAGGGCAGGAGTGCAGCAATCTCGCCGAAGAGCGCGATCTGCTGGCCACTCAGTTGGCAGAGCAGAAGGAGCTGCTTGTGAAGTCGCAGAGGCAGGCGGAGGAGACGGAAACCGCCCTCTTGGCCGAGTTCGCGAGTATGCGCTCCTCCTGGTCTGACAAGGAGGTGCTGCTGTCTCTGGCTTCCACGAGATTGAAGACATCGTTGATGGTGAGCCTCTTTGTTTTCTTCCTTCGAGCTTCCGACTTAGATCGTGCCGACTCCTGGTTTTTGACTTGCTCCTTCGTTTCTTCGTGTCTGTGCAGACTTCTTCCGTGGGCAGTCGCAGGCCGCCATCCAAGCCATCGAGGCTGACCGTGAAGGTCGGAGGGCGCAGAGATCACCGCCGATGCCCCCCGAACTCTTGACGAGCACATCCTGAGCATCGAGGCTCGCCTCCGGCCGGCTCACCGGATGCTGCGCCGGCTCCAGCGCGTCGGTGCCCAGGTGATTGCCGCCCTTTGGCCGGATGTGCAGGCTCCGCGCACCCCCAGCCTGACGGCCAACTGGCTGGAGGTCGCGGCTGGTCGTCTTGAGGCCTGGAAGGGCTCTTCGGCCCGGGCTGGAGCGCGCCGGGCCTTGGAGTTCGTCAAGGCGTGGTACCCGGGGCTGGATCTAGACCGGTTGGCCACGCTTCGGTTGGAGGCCTAGCCGGAGCTGGCGGCTGCGGAAGACGCCCTCGTCAAACATGCTGCGGCGATCGCCGAGTACACCGACACCTAGCATCTTCGTCCCCGAGCGGTCTGAAGACGACGAGGAGGTACCGCCGGAGTGGTTTGGGATGAACCCAGACTACGGCGAAGACTCGGCAGAGGTGATTGGCTCCAGCGTCGAGGAGGAGGACGAAGCGGAGGATGAAGGCAAGGCGGAGGCACCAGAAGACGGAGCAGACGGCCAACCTCAGCCTGACCGCGCCTCCAGCAACGAGCCGCGTGCAACCGAGTCGACTGCCGCCGGAGGTGATCAAGCCGAGACTAGCCAGCCAGCTGCCCCGACGCCTGACGCTGGCGCCTCCTTCGAACCTCCGAATCCGTCTGCTGCCTCCTAAGCTGCCGCTGTATCTTTTATTTTATCTGCTTCAGTAGTCTTTGAAGAACTTGTTAATTCGTACAATTCCACCCGCGGGGTGTATTTTGAACCTCTACTCGATAATTCGGCCAAGGGCCTACGTTATGTAAATATATATATATATATATATATCTTTTCTTGCTCATTGTTCTTTTTGGCTTTTTCCTTTGCCGCTTTCCCTTAGTTGCCTGCCTTGCCAATCGGACAGCCGCTCTGCGGACTGTTGCTGGATCAAGTGCTAGGCTACTTTGGGAAAGCAAGTACTTAGCCGATTTCAAGATTGTTTGAGCAAGTTGGATAGAAGGCGACAATCCGACTGTCCGAGAGTCGGTTTGCGAGAAAGGCTGGAAGCCATCTTGAGCTATGTTTTACGCTTTGAGTCCTTAGCCATTTTTCATGTGAACACCCATTCTACCTTACCTCTGCCCACCGTGCAGTCGCTCTGCGAGCTGCGGCTTCTGACAGAAGACGGTTTAGGTGTTACGCACTACTTGTCCGGCTGCAGGAAGCATTTCATAGTGCAAGGCGGCGAGTCCCCGGGCCGACTTGTCGAACCCGGTGCCAAGCGGCATGACAAAGAGTAACATACTTGTAGGCATAATTTTTATCATACAGACAAAAGAGGGCAGTCCCCGAGCTCGTCTCGGGGGGCCCAAAGTCTTGTTACTTTGGTACAAAAGGTAGCGCGGTACATACTGCATCAACTGTAAAATCTTCGGAGGAGATTTGCATTCCATGGCCGCTCTGTCTCCTTGCCGGAGTCGTCCCTCTTGCGTGCTCGGGGCTTCTGAGCGTCGATCAGGTAGTAGGAATCGTTGCCCAGTACTTTGGTGATGATGAAAGGGACTTCCCAAGGCGCCGACAGCTTGTGCTGGCCGGCTGTTCGCTGGATCAGCCGGAGCACAAGGTCGCCTTCTTTGAATGATCTTGGCCTGACCTTCCTGTTGTGGTATCGGCGCATGCTCTGCTGGTAGATGCTGGACCAGCTGAGTGCCAATAGCCGGCCCTCTTCCAGCAGATCGACGCCGTCTTGTCGTGCTTCTTCTGCTTCCTCCTTGGTGTACATGGTGACTCGTGGGGAGTCAAACTCTATGTCCGTTGGGATGATGGCTTCGGCACCGTAGACGAGGAAGAAGGGCGTGAAGCCGGTTGACTTGGTTGGAGTCGTGCGCAGACTCTAGAGGACGGCTGGCAGCTCGTCGAGCCAGCAGCCAGCCGAGCGCTCCAGAGGCTCGATCAATCGAGGCTTGATGCCAGACAGGATGAGGCCATTTGCTTGCTCCACTTGGCCATTTGACTGCGGATGGACGAGGACGCTAGGTCCAGTCGGATGCCCTGTGTTGCGCAGAAATGGGCCAAGGCGCCTTTGGCAAAATTTGTGCCGTTGTCAGTGATGATGCTGTGTGGTATGCCGTGCCGAATTGTGATATCGGTGATGAAGGTCACGGCGGTCGGACCGTTTAGTTTCTTAATTGGCTTTGCTTCCACCCACTTGGTAAACTTGTCCACTGCGACAGGTAGGTGAGTTAAACCACCTCGTGCTGTCTTGAATGGTCCCACCATGTCTAGACCCCAAACTGCGAAAGGCCAAGCAATGGGGATGGTCTTGAGCGCAGAAGCCGGCTGGTGCGGCTTGGAGCTGAACTTCTGGCACCCTTTGCATTTTTGGACCAACTCCTTGGCCTCTTCCAAGGCAGTCGGCCAGAAGAAATCGTGCCGAAAGGCTTTGGCGACGAGTGCTCTTGAAGCCGCATGGTGGCCACATTCGCCTTGATGGATGTCTTTGAGAATCGCCTGGCCTTGCTCTGGCTCTACGCAGCGCTGGTAGACACTAGTGATGCTGCGCCTGACCAGCTCTCTGTTGACTATGGTATAGGCTGCCGCTCGGCGTTGTACTTGCCGAGCTGAGGTCTCATCAGTTGGTAGCTCTTTGTTCAGTAGGAATTTGAGGATGGGCTGAGCCCATGAGGGTGCTGCTATTTCTTCGACTACCAGAACTGCCACTTGGACGAGGGCGGCTGGGCTGGGAGGCGGCGGGTTGGAGTCAACAGCCGCTTGCTGGGTTGATGAAGTCCCCAGGCCGACTGGCGTGGTCCTTGGGCCGAGTTATGGAATCTTCGAGTCCGCCACCGCGGTCCCCGGGCCGGGCTCGACTGCGGCGGCTTTGGAGTCGTCCGCCAAAGTCCCCATTCCGCCTGTCAGAGCTCTGGAGTCGGATCCGCCATCTTCAGGAGGAGCCGGCACAAAAATGGAGTCTGATTCTGGTGAAGGCTTGACAGACGGCTTGAGGAGGCGTTGAAGGGCGACGCCAGACGGTATTGCTTGGCGGGTAGAGCCGATGCGTGCCAAGGCGTCTGCTTCGTCGTTGTCGTTTCTTGGCACATGGAGGAACTCGCACCCTTCAAAATACCCGCTGAGTTGCTGCACGAGGAAACGGTAGCTCGCCATGTTTGCGTCTTTCGCGTCCCAGTCGCCAGATGACTGCTGGACCACTAAGTCCGAGTCGCCATAACACAAGATCCGGCGGACGCCAAGTTCTTTGGCAAGCCGGAGCCCGTGAATGAGCGCCTCGTACTCGGCAACGTTGTTGGAGGCGGAAAAATGGATTTGCAGTGCATATTTGAGCTTGTCGCCTTTTGGAGAGGTGAGGACGACGCCGACTCCCAAGCCAGTGCGCATCTTGGAGCCGTCGAAATGCATCCGCCAATGGGTGGAGTCAGGCGCTAGAGGCAGGTACTGGGTCTCGGCCCAGTCGACGAGGAAGTCGGCAAGCGCTTGTGATTTGATAGCGGTGCGGGGCTGGTAGTAGATGGTGTAAGGAGCCAGCTCTATGGCCCACTTGGCCACTCGACCAGAGGCATCTCGGCTACCGATGATCTCGGCAAGTGGGGCCGTGCAGACCACTGTGATTGGATGCTCTTGAAAGTAAGGCTTCAATTTCTTGGCAGCAAAGTGTACGCCATAGCACATCTTCTGGTAGTGGGGGTAGTTCTGCTTGGAGGTCGACAGTACCTCGCTCAGGTAATATACTGGTCTCTGGACAGGCAGCGCCTTGCCTTCCTCCTTGCGCTCCACTACCATGACTGTGCTGACTACTCGGCTGGTGGCGGCGATGTACAGGAGCATAGGTTCCTTGGGAGTCGGAGCCGCCAGGACGGGTGGAGTAGTCAGCATCTTCTTCAACTGGTGAAAAGCTTCGTCCGCCTTATGGTTCCACTCGAAAAAAGTGGTCTTCTTCATGAGTTGGTATAAGGGGAGAGCTTTCTCGCCCAGCCGACTGATGAATCGGCTGATGGATGCTAAGCAGCCGGTGAACTTCTGCACATCCAACAGTCGGCTGGGTACCTCCATTCTCTCGATGGCCTTGATTTTTACTGGGTTGCATTCTATGCCGCGTTTGGAGACCAGGAAACCTAGCAGCTGGCCGGCTGGTACTCCGAACACACACTTCTCGGGGTTGAGCTTGATCTGGAACCGACGCAGGTTCTCAAAGGTCTCTTTGAGGTCTTCCAACAGTGTTACACGCTTTTCCGTCTTCACTACCACGTCGTCCACATAGACATGGGCGTTCCTGCCGAGCTGCTTGAGGAGGCACTTCTGCATGCAACGCTGAAAGGTGGCGCCGACATTCCTTAAGCCGAACGTCATGGTGAGGTAGCAGAATGCTCCAAACGGCGTGATGAAGGCGGTCTTCAATCTGTCAGCCGGGTTCAGCTTGATCTGGTGATATCCTGAGTATGCATCCAAGAAACTCAACAACTCGCATCCGGCTGTGGAGTCTATCACCTGGTCAATTCTTGGTAGAGCAAATGGGTCCTTGGGGCAAGCCTTGTTGAGGCTCGTGTAGTCGATACACATTCGCCACTTCTTGTTCTTCTTTAGCACCAGGACCAGATTTTCCAGCCACTCTGGGAAGAAAACTTCCATAATGAAGCCGGCTGCTAGGAGTCGGGCTATCTCTTCTCCGACAACTCTTCTCTTTTCTTCTGATAAGCGGCGCAGGGGCTGCCTGACCGGCTTTGCATCAGATCGGACATGTAACTTGTGCTCGGCAAAATCCGTCGGTACACCTGGCATGTTCTTGGGAGACCATGCGAAGATGTCCCGATTCTCACAGAGGAAATCGACGAGCTCGCCTTCCTATTTGCTGTCGAGGTTTGCACCTACGAAGGCGTACCTCTCTGGGTGATCTGGATCCAAGGGTATCTTCTTCGTCTCTTTGGCCGGCTTGAACGAACCTTCGGCTTCCGACTCCTTCGGGTCGAGCGATATCTCCGGCTGCTTCCCGGCCATCGCCACAACTCGTTCAAGGAGTCGCTTCTCGGCTGCGATTACCAAGGACTCGGCCAGCCGGTTGCTCTCGGCCGTGCAAGCGGACGACTTCCGGTAGTCGCCGGCCATAGTCAGAATTCCCCTAGAATTGGGCATCTTCATCTTGAGGTAGGCGTAGTGGGGGACCGCCATGAACTTGGCCAAGGCGGGTCGGCCAAGTAGCGCATGGTATGGGCTCTCAAGGTCCACCACCTCAAACCAAACAGACTCTCTTCGGAAGTGATCTTTGTCCCCAAAGAGGACGTCAATCAGGATCTTGCCAATTGGCGAGCAGGAAATCCCAGGAACGATGCCGTGGAACACAGTCCAGCTGTTCTGAAGCTGTCTTTGCTTGATTCCTAACTTCTCCATGGTGTCCTTGTACATGATATTGATGCTGCTGCCCCCGTCTATCAGAACTCGCGAGAAACGCGCGGCCCGTTTGTCCGTGGCAAAGGTGGCGTCCAGGACCAAGGCGTAGGAGCCCGGACTCGGCATTACTTCTGGGTGGTCAGCCCTGCTCTAGCTGATGGGCCTCTCAGACCAGTGCATGAACTATGGCGTCTCTAAGGCTACTGCATTCACCTCCTGTCGCTGCAGCTGCCTGCTGCGTCGATCGTCAGCCACACTGGTGAACACCACATAGGCTCCATGCTCTTCAGGGTATTCGTCTTGTACTGCGCCGACTGGCCTGACTGCCGGCTGCTGGGGCGGAGGTGGAGGCGGCTGCCCAGCAGGCGGGGGTGGCAGGAGGCCGTCTCCCTTGGCGATCCTGGTGAGCTAGTGGCACTTCCGGGTGGTGTGATTCGATGGCTTCGCGCCCCTGTGGAACTTGCAAGGTCCATCCAAGGTCTGCTCATAGGAGAAGGCCGGCAACCAGTTCGGCTTTCCGCCTTTCTGTCGCTTGGGCGGAGGCTGCTCTTCTGGCTGCTGGGCTTCAACGGTCGCGACCTGCCGGCTGCCGGAAGCCGGCTGCGGGGCCTTGCACTTGTTGTCGCCCTGCTGTTGTCGCCGGCCGGCGTCTACCGCCGGAGTTCTTGGAGCTTGAGGAGCTACTTTGCCAGTCGAGCTGATTTGAATTTCCGCCTTCATGGAGGAGTCGGCTGTGGCGTACTTGTCCGCTATGATCAGCAGCTCATCGAGGGTTTCTGGCTCGTCGCAGAGGAGCTTGTGCTTGAGGAGGGTGCCTTCTCATCACCCAGCTGTGAAGTACTCGCTGGCCTGCACCTCATGCATGCCCTCGCAAGAGTTCCGGAGCTCAGCCCAACGCGTGAGGTAGTCGCGAGTTGACTCGTCAGGACCTTGCACGCACAAGGAGAGCTAACGAGGCTTGGGAGGACGCTTGTACGTGCTGGTGAACTTGCGGACAAACGCTTCAGTGAAGTCAACCCAGCTGTTGATGCTGCGGGGCTTTAGGCTGTTCAGCCATGTCCGGGCCGTACCCTGGAGCATGAGCGGAACGTACTTTACGGCAACGCGCTTGTTGCCGTTTGCTATGCTGACAGCCGTGGAGTAGTCGACTAGCCAGTCTTCCGGCTTCACGGAGCCGGTATACTTGGGCGTGTCTCTTGGGAGCGTGAAACCTCTGGGAAAGGGCTCATCCCGAATGCGGAGCCCAAAACAAGGCGGACCCAGCTCGTCTTCTTCTTCCCGCGCCAGGGACCGGTGAAGTCGGTCGATTCGGTGGCGGGCGTCATTCTCTCCAACTCCCTCTCGGCTGCCAAGGCGATCACCGAGAGTCGGATGGTCAACAGGCAACGGGGAGACTCGCCTCTCCTTGCGGGGAGGGGGAGGCGGACAGTCGTCCCGTTGCTCTCGGGCGGCCATCTCGGTTGCGCTCTATGGTAATGCGAGTCCGGCTGTGGCTGACAGCCGGCTCCTTGTCCTTTCTTCCTCGGGCGCCGCCAGTCGGCGTCCGAGACGTTGCACCTTGATCTTGGTGCGGGTCGTCGTTTGGCCGCTGCGGCGCCTCCGTGCGGCAGCCGGCCTCGTTCTACGCGGCGGCCGTGTCGAGGAGCCGCTGGACTCGCTCCATCATGAGGTGGCGTTCTTTGCCCTCGAAATTGTCCAGCTCATCCGCCGCTGCCTCGGCGGCTCGGATGTTCTCCACCGGTGTAGCGTACACGGGGTGGCTAGCCCCAAACAGGCTGGCGATGGCTACGCCGCGCTGCTGGACCGCGCCAAAGCGGCTGGGCCCTGCCGGGGCCGGCGAGCCGCCAATGGCGCGATCCATCTCCCGCTGGCAAGCTTCTGACCAGCGCCTCATGCTGGCCAGCTTCTTCACGCTTTCAACGAGCTGAAGGTGGCGCACTTCTAATGTCTCCGCGTCAGCATCTTCCGGAATGGGCGCGGTCAGGTCTTGCAGCGCCGCGCCGAGTGAGTCGGGCGCTCCTCCGCCAGGGAACTCGTCATGACTGATGACTAGCACCTCAGTGATGGTGCTTCCGTCGCTCTCTGCATGGGGGAGAGGTTCGTCATAGAACACCACGTTGGTGGGGAACGCGTCGATCGACGCGGTGTCGGAGTCGACCAACATCGGGTCGGTGGAGCCTACGGACTCCAAGTCTATGGCGGGCTCGCCGGAAACGTGGAGTTGATCGAGGAGGCCCGTGAGGAGGTTTTCGGGGCCGCCCGAGCCTGCGTCGGACGCAGGTTCGTCGGAGAGGCGGACCTTGCCGACAAGTTCGACCAAGGAGCTGGCTGCGCAGGCGATCTCAACACCGCGTAGCGCGTCGATGCAGACTTCGCCTGGCGTGCCTGGCTGGCTGCGCTCGCCAGGGAGGAAAAGGGTTCCCGTCCAGAACAGATCTCCGGACGGCGGTGCACCAGGCCCCACGGTGGGCGCCAAATGTCGGGGGTTTGGTGCGGCATATGCCAATGGATGGCTTATCATGGTGGGGGCGAGTAGAACGTCGCCGGTGCCTGGAAACGGGATGAGGCGAAGACATGCTCGCCGGCGAATCTTACCCAGCTTCGGGGCTCTCCAGGGAGATAATACCCCTACTGCTGCTCTGCGGGGTCTCCGCATGATCACTATGGCCAAGTGTTTACACGGTCACTCCTTGAGCTGTTTCTGGTGGTAGAAGAGGGCAAGGCTAGCTCTCTCCCTCTATCTGGTATGATCTAGAACTACTGGGATCCAACCCCCTTGCATGGGTGCCCTGGGGGGTTTATATAGGCCTACCCCCCCAGGGGTACAATGGTAATTCAACTGGGCGCGGGCCCAGCCGTCAGCGCCTCCGACCTCCGACTTCTCCGCCGACTGCTGGGGCCCGCCGACTAGTGGGCCCCACCGACTGGTCTGGTACGGAGCCGACAGGCCGCGTCCGCCGTGGGCAGGTCTTGTCGGCCACTGATTACTATAGCCGTGCTTCTGATGACACAGGCTTGGTCATGGGGTCATGGCAACAGCCCCGCCGCCTGGTGGGCGATCACCGTGGCCACTCCCCATCTCATCTTGATTGATGGCGCGTGGGCCCCGGGGGAGGGCTCGGCTAACTCCCCCGGGCCGACTCCCGACGGGTTCGACTGGCGGTTCTCCTGCCGTCTCCCGATGTCTCGCTGACTGGTGGTCCCTGCTGCCTCCAGGCCGTACAGACAAGCCATCGTGGGAGCAGGACTTGGTACTGTGGTGCTGATGTCAGGGCCGGCCGGGCAACAGTGCCATGCCGCACGGAGATCTTCCCAGGTACGGCGTGCTGTGGCCATGCCTGCCCTTGGTAAGGGGCGGGGAGTGGGCTTCACTGTAGCCACGCCCCTGCCCCGTCCCCTTCAATGAGGTCAAGGGTTTGCTGGAGTAGCCAGCCGACTCCCCAAAGCCGGCTTCTCTGGAAGTCGTCCCTGGAACTCGGCCGTGAGCGCGCAGTCGGCGCCCTGCC
The DNA here is from genome assembly GCF_002162155.2 of Triticum dicoccoides. Lineage (NCBI taxonomy): Eukaryota > Viridiplantae > Streptophyta > Magnoliopsida > Poales > Poaceae > Triticum > Triticum dicoccoides. The sequence goes on from NC_041384.1 coordinate 661,180,937, forward strand.
GTTGAATCCTCAGGAGACGGCTCTTCGCCCTGGGGTCTTGAGGGGCGCAACCTGCCCCGATGTCCTGAAAGGTCATGGGGCTCGGGTTTGCCTACCCGTGGCCCATTACTCCGACAATATATCTTCTCAAGGTCGCATAGGATAGTTGGTATCTTGTCTGTAAGACGCTCCAAAGCATCTATCCTTTTATTCCTACTGCAGAGTTCCCTGAAGAATTGTCCCAACTCTGCAACTGCTCTGTATAAGTCAGGGCGGCCCAATCCTCTAAGGATAACAGGTAAAACCCTTTGAAGTAGGACGTGGCAGTCATGAGTTTTCAACCCTTGTACCTTGTTTCCATCTGCACTGACTCTCCTTTCAGTGTTGGAAGCAAATCCATGTGGGAATCTCACACGTGACAGGACCTCGCAGAATTCTTTTCTTTTTACCTTGTTCAAGACATACACATCTGGTGCCATATCTCGTGGTTTACCTTCATCTTGCACCTGCAAATCCTTTCTGATACCCAGGTGTGTCAAATCAATCCTAGATTTTAAGGTATCTTTCGTCTTGCCTTCAATATTAAGAAGTGTGCCGATAATGCTGTCACATATATTTTTCTCGATGTGCATCACATCAAGATTATGCCTTAGATCCAAATCTTTCCAATACTCCAAGTCCCACAAAGTGGACCTGCAGGTAAACAATAATCTCTCTTCTACCCTGCCACGCTTCCTTTTCCCGCAACCATTACCAGGATGGTTTCCTGGTGTAATATGCCTGACCTTCTCTAATTCCACTTGCAACTCATCGGCGATGAGCCTCTTTGGCGTATCGCGGTTTTCATGCTTGGCATTGAACACATGTCTTCGGTATTTTCTAGGATGCGGCTTGTCCTTGGCAAGGAAACGGCGGTGTCCAATGTAACAGATCTTGCTAAGTATTGCGTATGACAGCGGATTCCTGTCACAGCGAACACATGCATTGTAACCATGTGTCATTCGCCCTGACATAGTGCCCAAAGTCGGATAATCATGGATGCACCAAATTATAATAGCACGCAGAAAGAAATCAGCTGGTGGGCTGCTATATAGGTCCCGAGTGAGAACACCCTTCCATAGCTGTTGAAGTTCCTCCACAAGAGGCTCCATGAACAAATCAAAATCCTTTCTAGGAATTTTTGGACCTGGGATGAGCAAGGCCATCATGTAGTTTGATTCTTCGGTGCAGACATTTGGAGGCATGTTTTAAGGGATAACAAGCACTGGCCACATGCTATATGTGGCGCTCTGGTGGCCAAATATGTTAAATCCATCTGAAGCTAAGCCAAGTCTAATGTTTCTCGGGTCAGCAGCAAACTCTTTGTGTTTATCATTGAAGATTTCCACTCACTACCATGAGATGGATGGCTCATTACATTCTGATCTATGTTTCAGCAACATGAAACAACCTCTGCAATCTTGGTGTAATTGGAAAATGTCTCAGAACATTATGAGGAATCCTCTTCATAGCATCGCCATCTTTCCATCTTGATGATTTGCATTTCGGGCATTCACTTAAGTTGGCATAATCCTTCCGGAACAGAACACAATTATTCTTACAAACATGGATCATATCATATCCAATTCCAACTGCACAAAGGAAATTCTTCATTTTACTGTAGGTGTGTGGCAGCTCAGACCCATCTGGGAAAGATTCGCGGAAAGCAGCCAACATCGCATCGAATGATTTGTTGGTCACCCGCTCAGATGTCTTCACCTGAAGAAAGGTGACCATAGCTGAGAATACTGACAGCTTATTTCCTGGGGTGACAACAACCACTGTTCCAACATGCGGGCCCACCGTTTTTCTTCTGCAGGTGGAAGTTCACGGAATGCACGAGCATTTCGTAGCATTGTTTCAATGTTGGTCAAAGTCACTGGCTCCGCCACCACCACCTCCTCCTCCTCTTCCACCTGAGCATCAGGCAGATCAAAATGGTGATCTGCTGCTTCCACGTAGTCAATAACATTGACGTTCACAGCTTCACCATGATGAACCCACCTAGTATATGTGACCGACATCCCATACAAGTGTAGATGATTTTGCACAGTTGACTGGGGTCTTGTAACTGAATTCATACAACTGCTACACGGGCAGAGCACATGTGATTTTGGACCACCGTACTCAGCTCTGATAAAGTTCATGAAGTTTTCAACCCCTCGACGTATGCAGCAGAGAATCTTCGAGAAGAAGTTATCCAAGTCCTGTCCATCTGTTAGACATACAAATTAGTTCTTCTACTAGATATTACAGGAAAAACATATATGCTTTTTTATGAAGTCCAGAAAAAGAATACCTAGGTCGATGTCTAAAGCTATGGCAAGATATTTGGACGAGCAGATCTAAGTAACGAAATATATGTAAAGCTAATTCAGAAAACAAATTTGAGTGCCAAATTATGGCAGGCTGTTTCAGCAGTCAATGAGGCCGAGCACACAGCCATCGAACTATCGAAGGCCATCGCAGCAACAAAGATCGAGTATAAAATGGTGTAGAGCTATTTCAGCTAACAGATTGGCTACTAGACCATGGCAATCTACGTCACAATAAATATATGGCAGGATATTTTAGCAACTAATTGGCCTTGGCATGCCATCTCAGCTAAGTAGATTGAGTGCAGAACAGGGCAAGGAAGCTTCTTAAGCAGAGCATATTGATAGTAAACTACTTCGGCAAACAGTGAGATTAACAGCGTCTATCAGCTAACATTCATCGCTACACTGACATGAACGGGGCCTCGGTCTAGAATGCGCATACCGTGGGAGAAGTTGACCGCCGTGCGTCTCCACACGAACGTCGCCAACGGTGGCAGCGCCTGACCGCCGTGCCCCTCCACAAGAACGTAGCCAGAGGTGGCGGCGCGACTAGAGGACGGCAGTCTACGAGAGTGTACTGTGGGAGCGAGAGGATCGCTGAACCGCGGCGCCGACGTATCGGTGCAGCGGGGAGGGCGTCTTTGGCGGAGCGAATGGAGTGGAGGGGGACAGGGGGAGGGGGATTTGGGGAATATTATTGGCTAGTTGGACGAAGGGCGGTTGAATTGGATTTGGGGGGAATTTTGGGTGTGTGGGGGGGGGAGGATTTTCGCGCGGTGGGCGGGAGGAGTTTGGCGCATGGTCAGTGTCTCCAAGTGCAGTCCCACGTGTCAGTGAAGAGGCAAGCCGAAGCGCGTTCCGTTTGCGTGAGCCGTGTGCAGGACCGAACGTCTGTGGGGTGCAATAAGACCGCGACAGCAGTGTTGTGAGTGTACCACATTTTTTCCTTTTAAACTAGGTGCTTCGCCCCCTCAAAAAAAATCTGTTGCTTCACGCGATCCATCGATACTACTACTAGTAATCCGGTAATCCCGACTAAAATGGCACGGCCGGGTCTTCTCCCGCGCGATATGCTGGGAGGTTGGCTTAGTTGGGTTTTTTAGGACGAGTAATGCTACACCTACGTAATCCCAGTTACGTAATTAACACAATGTGAAACGTGTGAGCTGTTGATTGTAGATTGGGGGGAGGGAGGGGCCCACCACCATGAAAATCAGGGGAGGAGAGAGAGAGGCAATTTATGTTAACCCTTTCGTAGGTTCCCATAGATGTAGAAAGATGTGTCCGATCCTGCAATATAGGTCGTCCGATCTATATCTAACGGATAGGAAGGAAACTATGACAATTTACCTGCACTCCTCTCCACATTTGCAGATAAGGCTTTCCCTCGTTCATCCTTTTCTCCCACAAGATCTTGATCTTCCATGCAACGCACTGGCATCTTGCTAGTACTCCTACAATATGTATATTATTGTGAAAGTTCATATACACCGGCCGAGATTAATGCAAACACGGCAGATTTTCATTACATTTCGAACTTTTATAGGACAAAAAAATAAAAGAACCCCGACCCTAAACCTATTCTACAGCAGCGACCGACGTCCTCCATCTGTGATCTCCATGTATGGGGGCGGGGTTCAAGACCCGTGAAGTGAAGGTGCGGTCTCCGGCGAGGAAAAGTAGAACACGTGAGATAGACCGGCCAGTTGGCACACCATGCCCTGCCGCCTCCCATGCCCTACTCATCCTCGAAGGTGTCCCCGACCTCAGCGGTGCCGGATGTTGGACGGCGGCAAGTAGGACACGTGGCTGACGGTGCTCCCGTCGTCGGCCGCCAGCGTGGCCACCGCTTGTGCGGCGACTTGAGCGAAGGCGGCGACCTCGAGCTCCATCCCTAAAGACAAGATCTCCTACAGAGCGTTCGCGCTTGCGGTCATGGCGGATGTGGTTCCAGGTAGGAGGATGATGCGCTATGGTGTGGAGGCTAGCTAGGCGTTGCCGCTTTAAGTAGCGCATTCCGGTGAGGCCAAGCGTCCGGGTGCGTCATTAAGTCGCCGGAGTTGGTTCCGCGGGCACCGAGCCTCTTAATGACGACATACGAATGGACGGCATGAATGCGGGCAACTGGCGCCGGCTGGGAACGCATCGCGTGACAGCGCGAGGGACGAGGGTTTTGGTGTGCCAGGGTAGTCAGCTGCGGTCGTGGCAACGTTGGAGATGCCCTTTGCTCACATGCGATCCCCGCATGTCATTGGAAAAGCAAGATGACCCAGCATGGTCTCAGGTCCAAAGGATGCAGTTGGCCGCGCTACACCACTCCGCGGACACGTCGCGGGGCCCCGTGCATCCTCAACGAGCTGGGTGTTGGGGTGTGTTTGGATTGTGGCCAAATTGCACCTTGCCAAAATTTTGGTCATGACCAAAATATTGGTCTTTGTTTGGATGGTTGCCATTTTTTTGGCATGCCAATGAACTCTAGCCAACTCTAGTTCATTTTTCTTGCCAATGTCGGCCAAATCATGGGCAACCAATACCTCAACCAAAATTTTGGTCATGACCCAAAGATTGGTCTTTGTTTGGACGGTTGCCATTTCTTTGGCATGCCAATGAACTCTAGCCAACTCAAGTTCATTTTTCTTGCCAATGTCGGCCAAATCATGGGCAACCAATACCTCAACCAAAATTTTGGCTACCCAATGCTTTGATGGGGCAACCTTGGGCACAAACCAAACATACCGTTGGTCATGCCACAACACTAACGCCACCCTCGGCAAACTGAAACCGACCGTGTCTAGCAACGATATGAGCGTGTCGCTCACCGCGGTCGCCGTGTTCAGAGGTGGTGCTGGAGCTGTGCCCCATTGTTGGCCCCAATGACCCACATGAACGGTTGTCGGTGGCGAGGAGGTCGTGGGCCAGCTCCTCCATTGGACTAGTCTGCGCTACGTCGTCCCGACGGGTGTGCCCCACATGTCTGTTTCCCTGTTTTCCCGGCCATACTCGAGCGTCAGTGCTCTGCGTTGTGCATTAGGCCTTTCACTATGTAGGCCAAGCGAGACACCTTATTGTTTATTTTAGCCGTTCAAGTATAATCATGTGGCGTTTGCTTATTTCTCATTCCTCTCCAACCCTCTTCTCCATCGATCATGTCTCCCTCCAGTCGAGTCCATCCTCCCGCATGCCTCATTTGAACATTCCGCCGAGTATCATTCGCATGTACACACCTTAGTCCTCTTTCAATAGATCTCCAGACCCTGAGATGAAATCGAGAGGGAACGAGTGGGGGCACGTGATACCTAAGGCGGATTCAAAATTTTGAACCGGTGATCATAGCATCCGCAAATCATATATAAAGGGTATTCAAGGTTCGTTTCGTTTTTGAACGTACAATATACTCCCTCCTATCCTTTCTAGTTTACATATAAGTTTTATGTGTAGTCAAAGTATATCTACTTTGATCAAAAAGGTATCAACATTCAACAACGCCAATCAATATTGTTAGATTCGTACGTACTCCTAGATTTGTACTCGAGATGGTTTCCAATTTGACTATTGACAAGATTAATAGTACATGAGATGTATAATGTGAAAATTATATCATTGGAAACTCCTTTCACATACGAATTTGACCGTATGCTTTGTGTAAGTTGCATGTCATATATTATTACTCTAACATTTGGTCAAAGTTAGCCTTGAAAAACGCATTAGACCCTGTATGCTTTGTGTAAGTTGCATGTCATATATTATTACTCTAACATTTGTGTAAGTTGCATGTCATATATTATTACTCTAACATTTGGTCAAAGTAGTATAGTGGAAGTGGATCCTCTGACGTAGGTATCCCTGCCTTACCCTCCCTTTTTGTCACTTACTGGCGGACCCCATGCTTGCTAGGCCCTGCATGTCAGTTACTCAATGGGTTCGGCCACGTCAGGGGGTCCTCATCTGTAGTATACTCCCTCTGTTTTTATTTACTCCGCATAAAACGGAGGGAGTGGTGGTATAATAAATGACGCGGGCGGGGGAGGGGGAGGGACATCGGTTTGCTCTCAACTGCGGTCCCACAAGCGAGCGAAAACGCAAGACAAAGCGTGTTCCATTCGGTGAGCGACGTGGAGGGTCCAGCGTGCCGGGCTGCAACGCGAATGCGACAAGAGCAATGTACAGTCAAAACCGATTGACCGGTCGTCACCGGAACCACTATTCACACCAGAACCTTCGCTGCTCGGCCTACGCCAGCCACTGCCCTAAAACCACACCAAATCTCTAGCCCATTCCCCCACCTTTCGGTCCTCTAGCCCGCATCAAGCGTCCCCTAGTTCGCCGGAAAGCCATGGTGCGCCGCAAGATCACTTACCACAAGATGCTGACGCCGGAGCGCCATGCAGAAATCGCAGCGACGGTCGGCGCCACAGACCTCTGTTCCCAAGCTCTCTTTGCGGCGGGCCAATCCCCGAGTTCTCTGGAGCCAAGCTACGAGGAGGAAGCCGATCCAATGTTCATGGTGAAGGTCACGGCACAGAAGGCCCCCGATGGGTATGAGACGATGGACGTCGACTTCGTGCCGGCGTCCGAGTCCCCCATGGTGTAGGCGGACTAGTGGTTCAACATGGCGATATTAAAGGAGGACCGGGAGGTAGAGGCTCAACTCGATGCGGAGCGCGCGCATGCCGCTGCCATCGAGGCTCTCCTGCAGGCGGAACCAGAAGTCGTGGATGTGAACCGGGCGGCGGAGGCTCAACTTGAGGCGGAGCGCGCGGATGCCGCTGCCATCGAGGCCCTCCTGTAGGCGGAACCGGACCTCCTGGACTTGAACAGGGCGGCAGAGGCTTGACTCGACGCAGAGTGCGCGGATGCCGCTCTCATCGACGCCCTCCTGCAGGCGGAACCGGACATCCTGGACTTGAACCGGGCGGCGGAGGCTCGACTCGACGCGGAGCGCGCGGATGCCGCTGCCATCGAGGCCCTCCTGCAGGCGGAACCGGACGTCCTCGACTTGAACCGGGTTGTGCTCTTGTCCGTGTAGAGCGCCTGCACGCTCCGCTTGAACGAGTAGCTGGAGGCCGAGGACAACCACGGTGCGGAGACACACGTCGGCAGCGACGGCTGGTTCGCGCCGGCAGCCAAAGACGACGAGGTCGTCTCTTTCCGCGAGTAGTGATAGTTTTTCTTTATGTTGTTGTTTTTATGGATCTTTTGCTGTGTAAAAACATATATTTGTTATGCAAGTCCCCTGACTTGGGTCAATCTATCATTTCAGGCGGTTGGATGAATATCCTACGTCTCCTAACCCTTCTTTCCTTCTTCCTCACCTCTTCTTCTTCCCCAACAGACCACCGCATGGGCCGTACGGATACTCCCCAACATGCGGTTGGATAAACATACTCTATGAACGAAAATTATGTGTCAGCGATAGGATGGCTGAGTTTGGTGTGTTCCCATGCGACAGCACGTGTCAGTGAGGGTGCGTTCCCTTGGTTGGGTTTGCGGCGTGCAGGAGCGACCGTGTGAGGGTGCGGTGTGACCGTGGCGTGCAGGAGCGACCGTGTGAGGGTGCGGTGCGACCATGATAGTCGTGCGCAAGTGTACCTCCCTCTCATTTTGAAAACTTTAGGCAAGCTTGGAAAAAATGTGTGGCGAAGTTTGGCAATGCAAGGCCTAGACCCAAATAGGATAAGTACGTATGTACTAGGAGTACTAGTGTTAAAAAAGAAAGGCTGGGTTTTCCTTTGCGGGATTTAATCAATACAAATCCTCGTTTCACGTGTCAATTAATGCGTATTTTTCTCTCCAAAGACCAAAGAGCTAACCATCTCACTCCTCATCGCTTGATTAATGCAGGGCCATGCAAACCAACCTTCTCACTTCCGCATGCATGTAGGGGATATTAATGTCCTTGGTTGCTAACCCCATCAATTTTGCCTTGATTAGTGTTAGTGGCCCTTTGTAAATTGTAATTTTGATATACCGGCCTTGTGTACAAAAAAAATGGAGGTACTCCCTCCTTCCATCTATATAGGGCCTAATATGTTTTTGAGACTAACTTTGACCAAGTTTTGGAGCAATAATATATTACATGCAAGTTACACAAAGCATACCATCAAATTCGTATGTGAAAGAAGCTTCCAATGATATAATTTTCACATTATATATCTCATGTATTATTAATCTTACCAATAGTCAAAGGCAGCCTTGAAAAATGCATTAGGCCCTATATAGATGGAAGGAGGGAGTAGTAACTATATTTGACTTCCTTCCCCATTGCGGTGACGTTGATGATATTTTTTTTTGGTGGTTTGGCGAAGTGCGTTCGACGGAGAACACCATTGAGGGAGACCATGGTAAGTCATTCGCAAATGCCGCCTGCAAGCCGAGACAACCGCCTTATTTGCATGCAGGAAGTCTTTTACTAGTACTACTATAACTAATGCGGTGAGATGGCTTCTCGAAGAAGACGATGGAGAAGCGGAGTCAGCGAAGAGTGAAATGATGGTTGCTTGGTCCGTGCTTTTGTGATTTGACGCCTCACTGCTTTGTGATTTGTGATAGAAGGGACAGGGGAGTAGACTCTGTGCTCTATACTGTACTACATGCGTCCAAGCATGGGAGAAAGAGGAGAGACGTTGCATTTTTCTATTCCTTCAATCAATCAATCAGGGAGCTTCGGTTCCATCTTTGTGGCTTTGGCAACACCGTCCACAATGGTTCCCACGATGCCAAAAGCTATTTTCACATTTGGCTACACATTGTGGATGCCCTTAACTGTACCACCTGGTTTTGCTCATGTGTGCTATCTATACGAATCTCAATTATATTGATCTAAAAAATTATAGAATCCAGATTAGTAAAAAGGATGGCGGGGGAGGTTTCTTATTTTCGGAGGACGTTGTCCTAGCGGTTTGCTAACATGCGGTCCCACGTGTCAGTGCTTTACCAAGCCGATCCGCGTCCCACATGAGGCAGAATAACGGCAGAAGCAACACGTGGTTAAGTTGAAGAAGATGAGGGAGAAACGGATTCAACAACGAGTGAAATGATGGTTGCTTCGTCCCTCCAACTTAACTGCGGGAAAGGTGCAGCTTTGTGATTTGACGCCTCATTGCTCATTACTACGTCGGCGCCATGACTGGGGTGCTTCACCCCGGCTGCTCTGCACTGTATTCCGGTATGGCACGTGGACCCGGTAGCTTGATGTCCCACATGTCGGCGAAAGGGACTAGAAGATTTATGAAAGCGAGCGCTCCACTCTTACGACAGAGGAGTAGACGACATGACGGCCCAGTGAACTGTCACTTGTACTGTATAGTACTATAGTTTTGCTGTTTCGCACGATCCATCGATACAAACCCGATTAAACAGGAAAGGGCGGGATTTTTCCCGCGTGGTAGATGATACTGGCCATACATTTCAAAGGCAATTTTAATGTATGCAAACTGAATAATTGTAAGTAATAATATGATATCTAGTAAAACTAAAAACACATATGATTTATTGTGTTAGAGTGTAGTAGTAGTGTTGTATTGCATAGTTGTTAGATGTAACATGCGAGAACGTGTAGAGATGTAGTTTTGGAGGGCCTACAGAGAGAAAAGCGTAATACGGTCACCGAACTTCAGAATAAGCTGATTACGGTCACTATATACGTTTTGCGGTGATTATACGGTCACTTTCTCACAGCTCAGCATCGGATTGCACTCTGTTGACCGGCCAAATAGTTTGCGTGGCGCCATGTTGACTAGTTAAATTGACCACATTCATTGTGGGTCCCACCTGTCAGTTCGCATAGGCAAAAGGTCGCGTGGTGTACTGGTGTGTGCATGCATGCGTGCGTGTGTGCGTGTGAGTGTTGCGTGCGTGCGTGCGTGGCTGCGTGTGTACGTGTGAGTGTTGCGTGCGTGCGTGGGTGCATGTGTTTTTGTGAGTGTTGCATGGATGCAGTTTGTGTGCATGCGTGCGTGTGTGTATAATCACCACACCAGCTCCTGTGTGTTAAAACAGACAGCTCAGCATACCAAATACAAGGCCACCTTGTCCGTTGTGCCCGCGGTCATGACTTCGAACCACCGTCCAAATATATTTTTGTCGTTTGTTTTCATTCTTACTAGCAAGATGCCCGTGCGTTGCATGTAACATCAAGATGAATTTGCATGACTTGTTTATCTTGTGAGAGAAAAGGATGAACGAGGGAAGGCCTTATTTGCAAATGTGGAGAGGTGTGTGGGTACCTTTTTGCAAAATTGCCAGTTTCTTTCCTATCCGTCAGATATAAATCGGACGGCCTATATTGCAGGATGGCAGGCACACCATCATCACCAACTCTGTTTTTTTATAAGAGTGTATTTTATGTATTTTATAAGAGTGTAGATGTAGAGTAGATACAAGTCGATAGGTGGGCATGATGGTAGTGAGATAATGTGATGCAACACTAGAGGTCCCATGTGGAGCGTTTAACTGGTCAACTAGTCATGTCATGAGCAAATACAGAGTTGTACGGTGAGCCCGTGACTGCATAATAACCACTAAACGTAAATGGTGACCGTAATGAGTGGATTCTGAAGTCCAATGTGCGTATCGTGCTTTCGCTTCAAATACAATGATCGTCATTGCATATGTCGCGAGAGAAAGATGAAACATGCGTGAATTATCTGGGGGCTTACTTTTAGAGGACCTGGAGATAGTTTTGTGTGCATACGTGAAAGGGGCGTACATGGGGGGTATGCGATGGAGAGAGAGAGACGCTCTTCGTTTCTCTTTATTATGACTAACTTTGTATATAGTATAAAAATATACAAATTCACAGTGCGGAATAAATATCATTGTGGGCACCATGCAATGCAAATTAGCGTTCTTACTCCTCCATATAACTTTGTAATGTTGTATATATGTAGAAACTCTAAAATAATTTTTTGGCCACACTTTATTCAAAAGGAATGTTGTATGCGAAATAAACGTGAAGAGAGGGCTTTTTAGATCAATGGGGTACGTGATGTAACATGTGTGAATGTGTAGTTGATGCACTTGGCGGGGCCTAGAGAGGTATGTGTGTGTATTACGTATTCGAGAGAGGCAT
>NC_041384.1:661192602-661264488 GCF_002162155.2 Triticum dicoccoides
GGAGAGATAGCACGAGAAATGAGAGTGGTCTAGAGAGAGAGACGAATATGACGACACGACAAGAGATTCCATTCCCTTGAGTGTGTATATGCAAGGGGGGAGGGAATAGAGGCACCAGGAGAAATTTTCTGTGTGTGTGGTGTTTGTGTTGGTATGTGTGAGTGTGAGAAGATAATGAGACGTGGGGGCAGAGGGTGTGTCACCGCGTGAGGTCCGGTCCGTCGAGGTGAGGCCCTTCGTTCTGTTCCGTCCTGCGCCACATTGGTCGGCCCGTGATGCATTTAGGAAGACCCATGGATGACTAGTCGTACAAGACAAAGATAGCAGAATTGTGAAGGACTCTGTGTCCACTGACAAAGCCGGCTAGGATTTGTAACCCTAGGTTCTCGGACTAAGGTAACCCCTTTATCTTTGATATTACTATTCATCCAACCTAACTTTAAGGGGCATCCTACAAAATGCTCTGCTAGAATCATACTCGTCGATTAGGAAGAGAGGTGTGAGACAATCCGTGAGAGATAGGTGTAAAGATAATATGCGTACATGAGACACGTAGGCAGGTCCATGTATATAGAAAGGGTCGATGAGGATTGTGCGTGTGTATGTTTGCGAGAGGAAGAGTGCTTGTGATAAAGGTTAGTGAAAACAGTTGTAAATGGTTACGAGAGGGAGGGAGGGTTATATCTAGAGCATGTGTGCGAGAAAGACACATCGGGAGAGAGTGTGTGAGCATGTGTGAGAGACCACCGATGGAGAGTGAAACTACACGTAAAAGACTGCTCTACACATTGATTAAAGATATAAATTGTATCCAAATATTAGGATGGGATCATGATGTTTGCAATTCGCGTAAGGAGCGGTCATTGATCCATCAGACATCTAGATTCTATCGAATTTGAGCATGTCTATGTTATTATTCGACACAATTGATCCACATAGTTAGTATTTTGAACTCCAGACAATGCATCGCTTTAGCAATCGAATATAAACGTGAGTATAGTTCATGTTGTGTGTGTAAAGCACATTATACATACGAAAGTTACACAATGGACATTATAAATAGCTACTACCTATGAACTAGCATACATTTGAATTCAACTTAAGGTGGTTTAAAAAATCGAATTCAACATGAAGTCCATTCAATTATCTGAATTTGATATCATGGCATTTGTAAACCATACCTAAATTATGGGGGCACCAATCTTTGCTCTGATTTTGTACATAATAGCATATGTAGTCGTGTACAAAATAGATTCAAATTTAGCTCCTCCATTCCAAAATAATCGTAGTTATAGGATTTTCAAGTGTCAAAATTTCAAAAAGAAGCGGATAATTTAATGAGGTTTTCAAACATACAAGGTCAAATATAACGTTGTATATTTAGGTCAATCCTCATAGTTCAAGAGTACTCTAAACGTGAATGCTTGTGTTCCAAAATTTCGAACGAAGCGCCAAAAGAGCCTCTACTCGCCCGAAACCGCGTGAGACCAATGTTTGGTAGTACAAGGAAATTACTTTTCTAATAACTCCGACCCGTGAAACCTACTGGCCCGACGTCTAAAGGTCTAAACTAGGGTAGGTTTGTAGCTTCATCTAGACACCACACAACGGCATCCGAAAAGCATTCATACACAATGGCCGCCTAAGCACACATGTGCGCGGCCGAAATCGCTCCCGCCCACTATTTGGGACAGCTGGGATTACCATCCTACCCCCGACCCGCAGTAGGTCCGAAATTTAAGAGGGGGGCAAAGTTTGTACTTTCCCCAAATTTCAAACAAGCGCGTCCCATTTCTGTTCAAAAAAGCAAAAAACAAGCGCGTCCCAGACCGAAACATGGTTCCCCCCCACCCGTCCGATTCCCCATTCGTACTCCGTGGGCGCCAAAACTACCTCTCCACCAGCCGCGAAACCCCGGCGTCCTCCGTCCGCCACCCCATCCCACCCATCAACCACCGCTCTCCTCCATCACGCCGAAGCCGATACCCCGACGTCGTCGTCCACCGTAACCTCAACCACAACGCCCTCCACGGCTAGTAGTTGAAGCCGAGGTCGAGCCGTCCGTACCCGAGCCAGTTCAACCACACCGTCCTGCGCCTCACCACTGCCGCTCCAACTTCGCCTCCCTCCACCGCACCGGAGCTGTTCCTGCTACGCCGTCCTTCGCCGCCTCGGATCTGCTTCCCCTCCGCCGGTATACGGCCACGGCAACACAGTCAACAATTTGGCCATGGGTTCGTCCAAGCCTGCACCCTCTAGAACATCGATTTCCCCGGTAAAAAGAAGAAAATCGGCGCGACTTGTGGAGGTGACCACACCGGCAACCGAAAAAGGTACTCATCTTCCCTTATTCGTGCAAATCTTACGTCTCTGCTTGCACGGTATTCATCCCACAGAAGACACTAGTTGACCGCTTCTTCTTGATACTAGATGTTCCTAGTAACTCGCGATGCACAAGGTTTCTCCTCATATACTATTTCACCTTAGCTAGAGGTCCGTCGCCCCCCTGAATTTCAATTTCTGGCCACTTGATTCCCAATTAACGGAAGCATTCCCCGGCGTAACAGGCGCTAGTACGCCTATTATGCCGGGGAAGCAGCGCCTTGGTGTTTATCTTAGGGGCGTGTGCGGCCTAGAGCTACTGGCGCCCGATCTGGAGGTCGGCCGGGATTAAAGGGATGGCCTGGGGGCGCTGCCAAGCACGGCGGTGGTGTGAGGTCGATGGGAGGGTGAGGCGGCGGAGGCAGGGGTCTGGGCCGGTGGTCGCTGGCGGTTCGAGAAAGATCGTCAACAGTGACTGGCGGGAGGTAGACGAAGGCCATCTGCCCATTCCTTCTAGATCGGACGGTTCATTAAAAAAATCGACCGACCTATTTATTTTTCAATCGACTGTTATCTTAGATATGACCACATGTGGTGGTGTGCTGGAGGAGTACCTGCATTTCCTGTGCTCATATATTACAAAATCATACAGAGTAGAATCTAATTTTGTTTGCCATGCAATGTTGTAGAGCTATCATAAGTCTCCTGTCATTTATTTTTCAGCCACCTGCTATCTCCTACTTTTACAGTGCACTAGTTCTGCACACACTTCACCCTTACTCTCACTGTTGTGTTTTTATGCAAGGGTATTTCAGATTCTGCTGCCATGAGAGAAGCCAAAAAGAAAAGAGAGAAGTCGCTCCAGTTTGGTGTGCGGGTAGGCAAGACACGTTTCAGTGCTATAATGGGTGCAGTGTCAGCAGATGGAGACGGTAAACGTAGCTCTGGAGTTGATGACCTCGCTCGCAATGAACCACCTGTTGGGGAACGTAGCAGAAATTCAAAATTTTCCTACGCGTCACCAAGATCTATCTATGGAGAAACCAGCAACGAGTAGAAAGGAGAGTGCATCTACATACCCTTGTAGATCGCTAAGCGGAAGCGTTCAAGTGAACGGGGTTGATGGAGTCGTACTCGTCGTGATTCAGATCACCGATGATCCTAGTGCCGAACGGACGGCACCTCCGCGTTCAACACACGTACAGCTCGACGATGTCTCCCACGCCTTGATCCAGCAAGGAGAGAGGGAGAGGTCGAGGAAGACTCCATCCAGCAGCATCACAACGGCGTGGTGGTGATGGAGGAGCGTGGCAATCCTGCAGGGCTTCGCCAAGCACCTACGGGAGAGGAGGAGGTGTCACGGGAGGGAGGGAGGCGCCAAGGGCTCAGGTATGGATGCCCTCCCTCCCCTCCACTATATATAGGGGCAGGGGAGAGGGGGGAGGCGCAGCCTTGCCCCCTCCTCCAAGGAAGGGGTGCGACTAAGGAGGGGGGAGGAGTCCATCCTCCCCAAGGCACCTCGGAGGTGCCTTCCCCTTTTAGGACTCTCCCCTTTTTCCTATATCTTGGCGCATGGGCCTCTAGGGGCTGGTGCCCTTGGCCCATGTAGGCCAAGGCGCACCCCCTACAGCCCATGTGGCCCCCGGGGCAGGTGGCCCCACCCGGTGGGCCCCCGGGACCCTTCCGGTGGTCCCGGTACAATACCGATGACCCCGAAACTTGTCCCGATGGCCGAAACAGGACTTCCTATATATAAATCTTTACCTCCGGACCATTCCGGAACTCCCCGTGACGTCTGGGATCTCATCCGGGACTCCGAACAACATTCGGTAACCACATACAAGCTTCCTTTATAACCCTAGCGTCATCGAACCTTAAGTGTGTAGACCCTACGGGTTCGGGAGACATGTAGTCATGACCGAGATGTTCTCCGGTCAATAACCAACAGCGGGATCTGGATACCCATGTTGGCTCCCACATGTTCCATGATGATCTCATCGGATGAACCACGATGTCAAGGACTCAATCAATCCCGTATACAATTCCCTTTGTCTAGCGGTATGGTACTTGCCCGAGATTCGATCGTCGGTATACCGATACCTTGTTCAATCTCGTTACCGGCAAGTCTCTTTACTCGTTCCGTAACACATCATCCCGTGATCAACCCCTTGGTCACATTGTGCACATTATGATGATGTCCTACCGAGTGGGCCCAGAGATACCTCTCCGTTTACACGGAGTGACAAAAATCCCAATCTCGATTCGTGCCAACCCAACAGACACTTTCAGAGATACCCGTAGTGTACCTTTATAGCCACCCAGTTACGTTGTGACGTTTGGCACACCCAAAGCACTCCTACGGTATCCGGGAGTTGCACAATCTCATGGTCTAAGGAAATGATACTTGACATTAGAAAAGCTTTAGCATACGAACTACATGATCTTGTGCTAGGCTTAGGATTGGGTCTTGTCCATCACATCATTCTCTCTAATGATGTGATCCCGTTATCAACGACATCCAATGTCCATGGTCAGGAAACCGTAACCATCTATTGATTAACGAGCTAGTCAACTAGAGGCTTACTAGGGACATGGTGTTGTCTATGTATCCACACATGTATCTGAGTTTCCTATCAATACAATTCTAGCATGGATAATAAACGATTATCATGAACAAGGAAATATAATAATAATCAATTTATTATTGCCTCTAGGGCATATTTCCAACAGTCTCCCACTTGCACTAGACTCAATAATCTAGTTCACATCGATATGTGATTAACACTCAAGGTCACATCCCCATGTGACTAACACCCAAAGAGTTTACTAGAGTCAATAATCTAGTTCACATTTACCATGTGATTAACACTCGATGAGTTCTGGGTTTGATCATGTTATGCTTGTGAGAGAGGTTATAGTCAACGGGTCTGAACCTTTCAGATCCGTGTGTGCTTTACAAATCTCTATGTCATCTCCTAGATGCAGCTACCACGTTCTATTTGGAGCCATTCCAAATAACTGTTCTACTTGGAGCTATTCTAAATTGTTGCTCCATTATACGTATCTGGTATCTCTACTCAGAGCTATCCGGATAGGTGTTAAGCTTGCATCGACGTAACCCTTTACGACGAACTCTTTTACCACCTCCATAATTGAGAAAATTCCTTAGTCCACTAGTTACTAAGGATAACTTTGACCGCTGTCCTGTGATCCATTCTTGGATCACTCTTGTACCCCTTGACTGACTCATGGTAAAGCACACTTCAGGTGCGGTACACAGCATAGCATACTGTAGAGCCTATGTCTTAAGCATAGGGGACGACCTTCGTTCCTTTCTCTCTATTCTGCCATGGTCGAGCTTTAAGTCTTAACTTCATACCTTACAACTCAGGCAAGAACTCCTTCTTTGACTGATCCATCTTGAACACCTTCAAGATCACGTCAAGGCATGTGCTCATTTGAAAGTACTATTGAGCGTTTTGATCTATCCTTATAGATCTTGATGCTCAATGTTCAAGTAGCTTAATCCAGGTTTTCCATTGAAAACACTTTCCAAATAACCCTATATGCTTTCCAGAAATTCTACGTCATTTCTGATCATTAATATGTCAACAACATATACTCATCAGAAATTCTATAGTGCTCCCACTCACTTCTTTGGAAATACAAGTTTCTCATAAACTTTGTATACACCCAAAATCTTTGATCATCATCAAAGCATACATTCCAACTCCGAGATGCTCACTCCAGTCCTCAGAAGGATTGCTGGAGCTTTACATACTTATTAGCATATTTCAGGATAGACAAAACCTTCCGGTTGTATCACATACAACCTTTCCTCAAAAATCGTCGAGGAAACAATGTTTTGACATCCTATCTGCAAGATTTCATAAATAATGTAGTAATTGCTAATATAATTCCAACAGACTCTTAGCATCGCTACGAGTGAGAAAGTCTCATCGTAGTCAACTCCTTGAACTTGTCGAAAAACATCTTAACGACAAGTCGAGCTTTCTCAATGGTGACACTTACCATCATTGTCTGTCTTCCTTTCAAAATCCATATGTACCTAACAGCCTTACGACCATCAAGTAGTTCTTCCAAAGTCTACACTTTGTTTTCATACATGGATCCTCTCTCGGGTTTTATGGCCTTGAGCCATTTATCGGAATCCGGGCCCACCATCGCTTCTCCATAGCTCGTAGGTTCATTGTTGTCTAGCAACATGACTTCCAAGACAGGATTATTGTACCACTCTGAAGTAGTACGTATCCTTGTCTCCCTACGAGGTTCGGTAGTGACTTGATCCGAAACTTCATGATCACTATCATAAGCTTCCACTTCAATTGGTGTAGGTGCCACAGGAACAACTTCCTGTGCCCTGATACACACTAGTTGAAGAGACGGTTCAATAACCTCATCAAGTCTCCACCATCCTCCCACTCAAATTTTCGAGAGAAACCTTTCCTCGAAAAAGGACCCAATTCAAGAAACAATCCCTATTGCTTTCAGATCTGAATTAGGAGGTATACCCAACTGTTTTTGGGTGTCCTATGAAGATGCATTTTATCTGCTTTGGGTTCGAGCTTATCAACCTGAAACCTTTTCACATAAGCGTCGCAGCCCCAAACTTTCAAGAAACGGCAACTTAGGTTTCTCCAAACCATAGTTCATACGGTGTCGTCTCAACGAAATTATGTGGTGCCCTATTTAAAGTGAATGTGGTTGTCTCTAATGCCTAACCCATGAACGATAGTGGTAACTCGATAAGAGACATCATGGTATGCACCATATCCAATAGGGTGCAACTATGACGTTTGGACACACCATCACACTATGGTGTTCCAGGCTGTATCAGTTGTGAAACAATTTCCACAATGTCTTAATTCTATGCCAAACTCGTGATTCAGATATTCATCTCTATGATCATATCATAGATCTTTTATCCTCTTGTCACGACGATCTTTCAACTTCACACTGAAATTACTTGAACCTTTCAATAATTCAGACTCGTGATTCATCAAGTAAATATACTCAACATCTACTTGAATCATCTGTGAAGTAAGAACATAACGATATTCACTGCATGCCTCAGCACTCATTGGACTGCACACATCAAAATGTGTTACTTCCAACAAGTTGCTATCTTGTTCCATCTTACTGAAAACGAGGCTTTTCAGTCATCTTGCCCATGTGGTATGATTTGCATGTCCCAAGTGATTCAAAATCAAGTGAGTCAAAACGGTCCATTTGCATGGAGTTTCTTCATGCATATACACCAATACACATGGTTCGCATGTCTCAAACTTTTCAAAAACGAGTGAGCCCAAAGATCCATCAATATGGAGCTTCTTCATGCGTTTTATACCGATATGACGTACGTGGCAGTGCCACAAGTAGGTGGTACTATCATTACTATCTTTTGGCATGAACATGTGTATCACTACGATCGAGATTTAATAAACCATTCATTTTAGGTGTAAGACCATTGAAGGTATTATTCAAGTAAACAGAGTAACCATTATTCTCCTTAAATGAATAACCGTATTGCGATAGACGTAATCCAATCATGTCTATGCTCAACGCAAACACCAAATAACAATTATTTAGGTTTAACACCAATCTCTTTGGTAGAGGGAGCGTGCGATGCTTGATCATATCAAGCTTGGAAAAACTTCCAACACATATCGTCAGCTCACCTTTAGCTAGTCTCCGTTTATTCCGTAGCCTTTTGTTTCGAGTTACTAACACTTAGCAACCGAACCGGTATCTAATACCCTGGTGCTACTAGGAGTACTAGCAAAGTACACATTAACACAATGTATATCCAATATACTTCGATCGACCTTGCCAGCCTTCTTATCTACCAAGTATCTAGGGTAATTCTGCTCTAGTGGTTGTTCCCCTTATTACAGAAGCACTCAGTCTCGGGTTTGGGTTTTACCTTGGGTTTCTTCACTAGAGCAGCAGCTGATTTGCCGTTTCATGAAGTATCCCTTTTTGCCCTTGCCCTTCTTGAAACTAGTGGTTTCACCAACCATCAACAATTGATGCTCCTTCTTGATTTCTACTTTCGCGGTGTCAAACATTGCGAATATCTCAAGGATCATCATATCTATCCCTGATATGTTATAGTTCATCACGAAGCTCTAACAGCTTGGTGGCAATGACTTTGGAGAACCATCACTGTCTTATCTGGAAGATCAACTCCCACTCGATTCAAATGATTGTTGTACTCAGACAATCTGAGCACAAGCTCAACAATTGAGCTTTTCTCCTTAGTTTGCAGGTTAAGAAAATCGTCGGAGGTCTCTTACCTCTTGACGTGGGCACGAGCCTGAAATCCCAATTTCAGCCCTCGAAACATCTCATATGTTCCGCGACATTTCGAAAAACGTCTTTGGTGCCTCAACTCTAAACCGTTTCACTGAACTATCACGTAGTTATCAAAACGTGTACAAACGACGTTTGGGGTTCAGCACACTGAGCGGTGCATTAAGGACATAAGCCTTCTATGAAGCAATGAGGACAATCCTCAGTTTACGGACCTAGTCCGCATAATTGCTACTATTAACTTTCAACTAATTTTTCTCTAGGAACATATCTAAACAGTAGAACTATAGCGTGAGCTACGACATAATTTGCAAAAACCTTTTGACTATGTTCAGGATAATTAAGTTCATCTTATGAACTCCCACTCAGATAGACATCCCTCTAGTCATCTAAGTGATTACATGATCCGAGTCAAACTAGGCCGTGTCCGATCATCACGTGAGACGGACTAGTCATCATCGGTGAACATGTTCATGTTGATCGTATCTTCTATACGACTCATGTTCGACCTTTCGGTCTCCGTGTTCCGAGGCCATGTCTGTACATGCTAGGCTCGTCAAGTTAACCCTAAGTGTTTCGCGTGTGTTCCGAGGCCATGTCTGTACATGCTAGGCTCGTCAACACCCGTTGTATTTGAACGTCTGAATAAAACACCCGATCATCACGTGATGTTTTGAAACAGCGAACTGTCGCAATGGTGCACAGTTAGGGGAGAACACTTCTTGAAATTGTTGTAAGGGATCATCTTATTTACTACCGTCGTTCTAAGCAAATAAGATGTATAAACATGATAAACATCACATGCAATCAAATAGTGACATGATATGGCCATTATCACTTTGCTCCTTTTGATCTCCATCTTCGGGGCTCCATGATCATCATCGTCACCGGCATGACACCATGATCTCCATCATCATGATCTCCATCATCGTGTCTTCGTGAAGTTGCCTCGCCAACTATTACTTCTACTACTATGGCTAACGGTTAGCAATAAAGTAAAGTAATTACATGACGTTTAAGTTGACACGCAGGTCACAAATAAATAAAGACAACTCCTATGGCTCCTGCCGGTTGTCATACTCACCGACATGCAAGTCGTGATTCCTATTACAAGAACATGATCAATCTCATACATCACATATATCATTCATCACATCCTTTTAGCATACCCTGCAAAAACAAGTTAGACGTCCTCTAATTGTTGTTTGCATGTTTTACGTGGCTGCTATGGGTTTCTAGCAAGAACGTTTCTTACCTACGCATGAACCACAACGTGATATGCCAATTGCTATTTACCCTTCATAAGGACCCTTTTCATCGAATCTGATCCGACTAAAGTGGGAGAGACAGACACCCGCCAGCCACCTTATGCAACTAGTGCATGTTTGTCGGTGGAACCGGTCTCACGTAAGCGTACGTGTAAGGTTGGTCCGGGCTGCTTCATCCCACGATGCCGCCGAATCAAGATAAGACTAGTAACGGCAAGCATATTGAACAATATCGACGCCCACAACTACTTTGTGTTCTACTCGTGCAAAGAATCTACGCAATAGACCTAGCTCATGATGCCACTGTTGGGGAACGTAGCAGAAATTCAAAATTTTCCTACGCGTCACCAAGATCTATCTATGGAGAAACCAGCAACGAGTAGAAAGGAGAGTGCATCTACATACCCTTGTAGATCGCTAAGCGGAAGCGTTCAAGTGAACGGGGTTGATGGAGCCGTACTCGTCGTGATTCAGATCACCGATGATCCTAGTGCCGAACGGACGGCACCTCCGCGTTCAACACACGTACAGCTCGACGATGTCTCCCACGCCTTGATCCAGCAAGGAGAGAGGGAGAGGTTGAGGAAGACTCCATCCAGCAGCAGCACAACGGCGTGGTGGTGATGGAGGAGCGTGGCAATCCTGCAGGGCTTCGCCAAGCACCTACAGGAGAGGAGGAGGTGTCACGGGAGGGAGGGAGGCGCCAAGGGCTCAGGTATGGATGCCCTCCCTCCCCTCCACTATATATAGGGGCAGGGGAGAGGGGGGAGGCGCAGCCTTGCCCCCTCCTCCAAGGAAGGGGTGCGACTAAGGAGGGGGGAGGAGTCCATCCTCCCCAAGGCACCTCGGAGGTGCCTTCCCCTTTTAGGACTCTCCCCTTTTTCCTATATCTTGGCGCATGGGCCTCTAGGGGCTGGTGCCCTTGGCCCATGTAGGCCAAGGCGCACCCCCTACAGCCCATGTGGCCCCCGGGGCAGGTGGCCCCACCCGGTGGGCCCCCGGGACCCTTCCGGTGGTCCCGGTACAATACCGATGACCCCGAAACTTGTCCCGATGGCCGAAACAGGACTTCCTATATATAAATCTTTACCTCCGGACCATTCCGGAACTCCCCGTGACGTCCGGGATCTCATCCGGGACTCCGAACAACATTTGGTAACCACATACAAGCTTCCTTTATAACCCTAGCGTCATCGAACCTTAAGTGTGTAGACCCTACGGGTTCGGGAGACATGTAGTCATGACCGAGATGTTCTCCGGTCAATAACCAACAGCGGGATCTGGATACCCATGTTGGCTCCCACATGTTCCACGATGATCTCATCGGATGAACCACGATGTCAAGGACTCAATCAATCCCGTATACAATTCCCTTTGTCTAGCGGTATGGTACTTGCCCGAGATTCGATCGTCGGTATACCGATACCTTGTTCAATCTCGTTACCGGCAAGTCTCTTTACTCGTTCCGTAACACATCATCCCGTGATCAACCCCTTGGTCACATTGTGCACATTATGATGATGTCCTACCGAGTGGGCCCAGAGATACCTCTCCGTTTACACGGAGTGACAAAATCCCAATCTCGATTCGTGCCAACCCAACAGACACTTTCAGAGATACCCGTAGTGTACCTTTATAGCCACCCAGTTACGTTGTGACGTTTGGTACACCCAAAGCACTCCTACGGTATCCGGGAGTTGCACAATCTCATGGTCTAAGGAAATGATACTTGACATTAAAAAAGCTTTAGCATACGAACTACATGATCTTGTGCTAGGCTTAGGATTGGGTCTTGTCCATCACATCATTCTCCTAATGATGTGATGCCGTTATCAACGACATCCAATGTCCATGGTCAGGAAACCGTAACCATCTATTGATTAACGAGCTAGTCAACTAGAGGCTTACTAGGGACATGGTGTTGTCTATGTATCCACACATGTATCTGAGTTTCCTATCAATACAATTCTAGCATGGATAATAAACGATTATCATGAACAAGGAAATATAATAATAATCAATTTATTATTGCCTCTAGGGCATATTTCCAACACCACCATCCCAGGTGCTTGCTTTAACTTCGCGGTGTCATATGTGGTTGCATGTTCCATATGGTGTCTAGCTTATATTCGAAAGGCCGAAGTCGGTAAGATAACGAAAGATATTTTTTACATGAACCACCATCCGGTGAGCACTAGAAGACAAATAGCTAGTCAGGGAACTGGCCGAGCCAGTGACAAGCCCAGCAAATATAGGCATCACCTAGAAGCCAACTAAAAAGCTGCGATGGTGGCGAAGCAGCCCGCCTCCCACCAGGCTCTCAGGTCCTAGATGATCATGCTCACCACTCCAGCAGGATGTCTAGCTTGTATTGCTTCCAATTTGGTTAAATTGCATCTTCTTAGCTTACACATTATACCTTTGAATATGACATGCCTTTTCTGTTTTTGGTACATACTAGTACATCTATGTATTAACCATGTTCTTACATCAAACTAATGTTCTTGTGTATCCCTCATCAATCACTTATGACGAGGCAGGCAGGCAAGGGGACTACTCCTCATTTAAAGAATGCAGCGTCAGCCTCCCGACATGATTCTCAAGAAACATAAATGCTAGATGAAGATAGTGAACGTATCTCTGTAGTTGATTACAGCATTTCCCCTACAATAGCATCGCAAGTGCTTGCTCTAACTTGGTAGCGTGATATGTGGTTGCATGTTGCATATGGTGTCTAGATTGTAATTCTTCCAATCTGGTTAAACTGCATGTGCTAGTCTGCTTAGCTTATACATTATACCTGTTAATGTGACATGCCTTCCTGTATTTAGTACATAGTACATATGTCTATTAAGCATGTCCTTACATAAAACTATTGTTTTTTGTATCCCGCATCAATCAACATGATGAGACACCTTTAGTATATGCAGTGCGATATTAGTTGCATCTTTCATATGATTTATAGCATGCACTGCTTCTAATTTGTTGAAATTCCATTTATGATGGGACGCTTTTAACTTGGCAGAGTCATATTGGTTGCATCTTTCATGTGGTGTCTAGCTTGCATTGCTTCTTATTTGCTGGAATGGTTTCTGCTTAGTTTACACAGACAGTTGTGAAC
Organism: Triticum dicoccoides; assembly: GCF_002162155.2. Taxonomy (NCBI): domain Eukaryota; kingdom Viridiplantae; phylum Streptophyta; class Magnoliopsida; order Poales; family Poaceae; genus Triticum; species Triticum dicoccoides. The sequence goes on from NC_041384.1 coordinate 661,205,647, forward strand.
ATGCCATGCCGTCCTGTCTTTCGTACATATTCCATCTTGGTATCATGTGTTTGCTTTACATCAAAGTAGTGATTGTCAGTATCATGCATGAATGAGTTCTGAAGAGAGAATTTTATTGCTCTTTCTTGTCGGTTTTACTTGACAATTCAAAATCAATAAAGCGGAAGGAACTTAGCAAGGCAGCGGATAAAGGTGCTCCTTCTGAACGGAGGGCCTCTACAGTTTCTACTCCTCCACACCCCCAAGATGATTTCCAAGACAACACATGCATAGACACTCAACAAAGCTATGTTTATGATGAGCACGTCTCCCCTAGTGCAGCATCACCGGTGCTCCCTCTAACTTGGCACTGTTATATGTGGTTGCATGTTATGTGTGATGTCTAGCTTGTATTGCTTCTAATTTTGTTGAATTCCATCTGCTTACTTTACACATTATACTTGAATAAGACACGTGTTCCTGTTTCTAGATCATACAATATCTGTCTATCACACCATGTTCTTACATCAAATTACTATTGTTGTGTAACCTGCAACAATCACTTATCATAAGACACGTTTGACTTCGGAGTGTGATATAGGTTACATCTCACATTCTTTTCTAGCTTGTATTACTAATTTGTTGAAATGGCACTTATGACGAGACAGTTTTAACTTGGTAGAGTGATATTCGTTGCATCTTTCATATGGTGTCTAGCTTTCATTGCTTCTAATTTGTTGAAATGCCTTCTCCTTAGTTTACACATCATAAGCTTTGAATATGCAATGCTGTGAATATGCAATGGCACTAATGACGAGAGACCTCTAACATGGTAGTGTGATGTTGTTTGCATCTTGCATATGATTTATTTCTTGTACTGCTTCACATTTGTTTAAACGCCATTTATGATGAGACACTATTAACTTGGTAGAGCGATATTTGTAGCATCTTTCATATGGTGTCTACCTTCCATTGCATTCCTTCTAATTTGGTGAAATGTCTTCTTCTTAGTTTACACATCATAGTTCTAGTTATCTCTTCCGTCCTATTTTTCATACATATTACATCCTCCTATCATGTGGTTGTCTAACATCAAAGTTCAGTTCGTCTACATCACGCATCAATTTGTTCTGAAGAACTAAATTGTTATTCGTTTTTGTTGTCGGCTTGACTTAACATGGCATAGAGAAAGAGGAAGAAACACAGAATGGCAGGGAATGAGAAGCAAATGAATCCTGTAGATTCTGCTGGTACTGATGGTGCAATAGAAGGTCAAAGTCCAACAGAAAATTCTACAAACACGGCATCTCATGCTACACGAGTTGCAAAAAAGACAAACAGACACAAATAGCTGCGACCAAACAAGCAGAGACAGCCCTAGTTCTTGCAACACCTACCACAGTACTACCAGCTGCACGACGTACTCATGCGTCAACTGAGCTAGCAGCACATTCCCAAGCTCCCTTGCCACCTTCCACTACTTCCCAAGCACTCTTGACACAAGATGAGTTGGCAATATCAGATGAACCTTGTGAGCTTCAACAGCAAGAAGGTAGTTGCTGGAGTCAAGTTACAGTTGCATGCTTCTTTATATGTAGTCTCATAGTTTGATGTACACTAACACTTCCTATGTTTGTTGTTGGACTAGCACCTAGGCGCAAGAGGAAACAAACATCAGGGATTATGCTCGATAGGTTAACTAAATCTAGAGGAGGAAGAATGGAGATCCGTTTTGAGGCGGGTTTAAAAAGGCCACGTGATGCTACAGAGTCAGCCAAGTTAGTATCAGAGGCAGCGGTTGCTGTTAGGTGTCATGTACGTATCCTCCCAACATGGATTTAGTACAGGAATGACAAAGACGAAACCCAGTTCAACATCTTCCTCGACCATTTATCTGTAAGTATGGTTATGTATGGAAACTAGTAATATCGTCTTGCTCTGTCCAATACTTTCTAGGTTGCTGATAATGAGACTCCCATAATTTTCAACAAATGAGGTTCAAGTTGGATAGCCAAGATGATGCAACCAGACAAGCTTGCACCCATGTTTTCAAGTCTGCTCCGCGACAGTATCGGTATAACTTGAGGAAAACTCACTTTGAAGGCAAGGCTAACAGTGAACTTGCCCAAACATCTCCAGTGGAAAATATATCTGATGAAGACTGGAGAGGCCTCGTTAAACACTGGTCCGATCCGAAGTATCAGGTACATTATATATATGTCATTAGATCACATGTTGAAGTCCTATTTACGCATGTGCCACACAAATCTATCTTCTTGTAGGTGAACTATTCAAAGAACAAGGCTAACCATACGAAAGTGAAATTTCAACATATGACAGGATCTCGTAGCTATATTGCACACTGCGAGGCTCTTGTAATTAGCTGATGTTTCACTCTTTTTGTTGTACCATATTATTAGATCTATATTGACTTGTTCCAAATGCAGAGGAAAGCCCGCAAGGACCAAAAAGTACCTGAACCAAATGCTGTGGAAATCTTCAAGGAATGTCACACCAGCAAGAAGAAGGGCATGACTACACCAGTCAAAGCCGCTGTTGTAAGTCCTTCATCCTCATGCCTTTTAACTACTACTTACTCTGACTTGTGCCTTGAACTGCATGGTTTGCAGCCAAAGTCTATTACTCTTTTCAATTTTATACACAATTGTCTTAGCGTATCATTGCACCTTACAAGGTTTAAAAGAGAGGAGTGATGTTCCTTTGATCTTGACCCATAATCTAGTTCCATGCTGGACTTGCCCACACAACGTTACAATTGCCTGTTTGTCTGTTCTCAGTTGTTTTGTGATATGAATGACGTCATACTATGCTTACCGTATTATAAACTTCGTCTCTTTATCCTTAGCCCTCAATACAATGTGAAGAAATAGACAATACATTAGTGATGGTACATGGTCATATGTTTGGAACCTGGTTTTATTATGTACTTTGCAATAAAATACAACTAATATTTTACATGGGTTCACCAGAATAAGTTCTGTATATATACCAAAGCTATTTTGTTTGGTTTTGCTGCCTCCTTAATATCTTCTGTTCTGGTACTACTAATGTAAAACCTCAACTTTTCAGCGAGCTATGGAAAAAATGGTGGAACCGCCACCTTCTGAAGGTGGTGAGGCAACTATAACCGCAATGTCAGCTCTTGCTGCAGTGGGTCAGTACCTGTCCATTAACAGTGCCAAAAGCACGTTCCTGCGTAATACTGGGTTGTTTGTTAAGGTAATATCGTCCAAACTACCTCATGATCAAGATATGCAAGCTCAAAGCAATGTTGTATCTGCGCTCCAGACACAAGTCCATTCCCTAACAGAGACCCTTTGTGAAACAAGGAGAAACATTGCTCAATGTCGTCAAGATATGCATGGTTTTGAAACCAGACTATCAGACATTGCTATGTTGTTCAGGAGCCTAGGGGAAATTAAGGCGAGGGTTATGGTGCTCCATCGGACAATACAACATGAAAACGTAACAGTCAGGTCAAATGAACTGAACTTCTGAACTTCTGGTGGTGCATTTATCTGCTAGACTGTTAAGTTTTATGCCAACCTTCCTTTTGTTATATAGTTGTAATTTGTTTTGGTGCGATACAAAATTTATTCTTAACGTGCAGCCACCGCCTGAAGAAAACAGCAAGACATTTTTGTATAGTGTAGGGTGTTCCCTATATTTGCACAGGTGGCGATCTTTGATGCCGAGTGGATGTAATCTGTGCAATCGCCTTAATAGCCTAGCGTTAGTTTCAGCCTTATTTATTTCCTAGTCTTCTTTTTCCCTGGTTTGCTACTGGCCGCAACTACCATGGGCCATATACGGGCCGTAGGATCCATGGGTCTCCTACGGGCCGTTGATAAATGGGCCTGTAATCGGTGCGCCTCGGGCTGTCGGATAAATGGGTCTACATGGGCCATAATCGGGCGTAATTGGTATCGGCCCAGCACGGTAACAGGCCGTAGGACAGCAAAGGCTTAATTCTGTCACAAGCATAATGGGTCGTTAATGGACCAGAATATAGGACGGGCTGGAAACGGCGCAATAGGTTAACAGGCCAGAAATGGGCCGACTCTTGCCATGGGCCGAATTTGGCCCATTAGGGTAACAGGCCAGTAACGGGCCGACTCTTGCCATGGGCTGATTTTGGCCCATTAGTGGAACATGCCAGTAACAGGCCGACTCTTGCCATGGGCAGAATTTGGCCCATTAGGGGAACAGGCCAGTAACGGGCCGGAAGTAATCGAGGGCCGAAAAGGAGCCCAAGAACGTATGGGCCGTCAATAGGCCGAAAGCTAACACGGATGGAAACGACCCATGTAAATCATAGGCCGTTAACAGGTATAAAGAAAATTATTGTTCATTATGGGCTAGAGTCACCGTGGGCCTTTATCTGGGCCGGCCTATTATGGCACACGAAAATCTTGTGGGCCTTTACCTGGGCCAGCCCATTATGGCCCGCAAAATCTTGTGGGCCTTTAGCTAGGCCAGCCCATTATGGTCCGCAAAATCTCGTGGGCCTTTAGCTGGGACGGCCCATTATGGTCCGCAAAATCTTGTGGGAATTTAGTTGGGCCAGCCCATTTAAACTTGTTGGGCCGTGCCACGTGTCGATGTATCATATGCGCCTTCTGTCCAGTGAGTGGATGACATCTGTCCCGATGATGAGCCTACACGTGTTTCCTCTAGCCAATGATGATTTTATACGTGGAAAATCCCCATTGGTCAGGGCTGTTAACGGGTTATCGGATCCAAAACCCGACCCGATAGCTTAACGGCGTTCCGTTACGGTGGATGCCACGTGTCGGTCACCCTTGACGAAAGCACTTCTGTGATGCGCGATTTATCGTCATGGAAGTGGACACTTCCGTGATGATAATTTTGGTAATGTCATGGAACACTTCTACGACGGCACATGTATGACTATCTTGATTCTGTCATAAATTTGTCATGGATGTACATGCATGACAAAAAGCAACCTACTGTGACAAACACGTATCATCACGGAAGTGTATTTTTTTGTAGTGAAAGCCTCCGATCTGCTGACCGCCTTTGTGGAGCGGCGGGTTCTCCCTCTTCAAGGCCGGCCACATCTGATCAGCCGGATGAGCGGGCATCGGGACCTGTGCCGAATGTCCACCAGGGAGATGCCGGCCACGGAGGTGGCCTGCCTGGTGAACGAGATCGCGAACTTTAAACTGTTGGAATCAGAGTGGCAGTTCGGCAAGCGACCATATTACCGCGCACTCCCGCCGCCTGCGGTAAGCTTCTTAACTCTTGGTCTTTTCTTGTTTGGCAGGTTCTACTTTGCCGACTGATCAGCCGGTCATGCCGCAGCTCCTCACGACCCAGTCGGCCGCCGACGCCCTGGCGCGGGGCCAGGAGTACCTGCCGGATCAAGCGGTGAGTGATGTGGACGACCCGGACTTGGGGGCTGCCGCCATGGAGGAAGATGATGCCACAGGCGGTGGTGACGGAGCAAGCGGCTCTGGAGAAGGCGGCGGTCTCGAGGACTGGCCAGACGATAACGACGAGGAGCACATGTCGCGTCGCCCACCAGTTGCCAACAGGGCGGGGGCGAGTTCCTCAGCAGCGCCAACTGTGTGAGGCAGCATGCTGATAACCCACAAGTATAGGGGATCGCAACAGTTTTCGATAAGTAAGAGTGTCGAACCCAACGAGGAGCTAAAGGTAGAACAAATATTCCCTCAAGTTCTATCGATAACCGATACAACTCTATGCACGCTTGACGTTCGCTTTACCTAGGACAAGTATGAAACTAGAAGTACTTTGTAGGTGTTGTTGGATAGGTTTGTAAGATAATAAAGAGTACGTAAATAAAAAGTAGGGGCTGTTTAGATAAAGAAACAATAAAGTAAATATAGCGAGTGTGTAAAAGTGGTGGTAGGAGTTGCAAAATTTCCCCTAAGCAATTGACTACTTTACTAGACCGATAGCAAGTATCATGTGGGAGATGCCACTGCTAGCATGTCATCCCTGACTTGGAATTCTATGCACTTATGATTGGAACTATTAGCAAGCATCCGCAACTACTAATGTTCATTAAGGTAAAACCCAACCATAGCATTATGATATATTGGTCCCCCTTCAATCCCGTATGCATCAATTTCTATGCTAGGTTGAAGTTTCTGTCACTCTTGCCCTCCAATACATAGTCCTATCAACATACAACTAACCCTAGGGTATGATCCACGTGCGCAATCATATGATGGGCACCAAAGGACAGCAGCATAACCACAAGAAAATTAACTCAATCATAGCAATTCATCAACCACCGATAGGACAACGAAAATCTACTCAGACATCATAGGATGGCAACACATCATTGGATAACAATATGAAGCATAAAGCACCATGTTCAAGTAGAGGGTACAACGGGTTGCGGGAGAGTGACCTGCTGTAGATAGAGGGGGGAAGGTGATGGAGATGTCGGTGAAGATGGCGGAGGTGTTGGTGAAGATCGCGGTGATGATGATGGCCCCCGGTGGCACTCCGGTGCCACCGGAAGCGAGGGTGAGAGAGCCCCCCTCCTCCTCCTCCTTCTTCTTCTTCATTGACCTCCTCCCTAGATGGGAGAAGGGTTTCCCCTATGGTCCATGGCCTACATGGCACGCGAGGGGCAAGAGCCCCTCCGAGATTGGATCTATCTCTCTGTCTCTCTCTGTTTCTGCGTTCTGTTCTGGCTCTGTTTCACCGTTTCATGTATATATGGAGATCCGTAACTCCGATTGGCCTGAAACCTTCGCCGTGATTTTTTTTCCCGAAAATTAGCTTTCTTGCGGCCGAAGAAGGGCGTCAACTGCCTTACAAGTCGGTCAAGAGGGTCAGGGGCGCGCCCTAGGGGGGGCGCCCCCCTACCTCGTGCCCACCTCAGACACTGGTTCGCGTTGATTTTACCTCCAGATTTTCCAAATATTCCAAAAAGTATCTCCGTCCGTTTTTATCCCATTTGGACTCCGTTTGATATGGATATCTTGCGAAACCAAAAACATGCAACAGACAGGAACTGGCACTGGATCAATATGTTACTCCCAAAAATAGTATAAAAAGTTGCCAATAGTATATGAAAGTTGAATAATATTGACATGGAACAATCAAAAATTATAGATACGACGGAGACGTATCACGTGCCAAAGCGTCGAGCCGGCTCGTAGTTGCAAGGCGGCCGGTCGGAGAAACCCAAGGTCTCAGCCGCAGCAACTAGGCGGGAAGAAGCCGCCGCGAAGGCGGCCCGGTTATAGAGGGCCCCGAAGCAGCCGCCGATGGTGTCCGCGTAAGTGTTGTCTTTCCTTGTGTTTTCCTTTGTCTTTTTTGCAAAACTCCTTCTAAGTTTGTCTTGCTTGAGCAGAGCCCCGCTCTCTCTTGAGCGGTCGGCCTCCGCCTCCATCATCGGGGGAGGGTGGAGGGGCCCACCAACACCCGTCGCATAGACCCGCTAGCCGACCTCCGGGAGGCGACAGAGTAGAACGCGCGGGAGGCATGCGAGGAGCAAGAGGAGGCGCAGCGGCAGAAGACGGCAGCGGCCACGGCGGCTCAAGAAGAAGCCAATGCGGCCACCAAGGCACAAGGTAACGCCGTAGCCAAGGAGCGGGCGGATGCGATCGCCAAGGCTCGGGCGGAGAAGGCCACGCTCGGCCAAGCGCGACAACTTGTCATCCCTCTGCGCACCGCTCCACCGGCGCTAGAGGTCCAGGTGCCAGCTGGAGGAGCTGGAGATGACCAGCTGGCCCCTAGGAACGGAGAAGGCGGTGATGTCATGCTGAGGGCGGAGGACCCCTAGTGTCGTGGTTTTGTCATGACAGATGTCCTAGTGAAAGGACTTAGTCGTGGAGCCATCGCAATGGGTTAGCTTAAAGGGGTTAAAGCGGACAAGGGATGCGAGGAATTATACTGGTTTGGCCCCTTAAGATGAAGGTAAAAGCCTACTCCAATTGTGATGGAATTACTAGGGTTTCGATGACCAGGGAGCGAATCTGCTTTGCCTGGCTCTCGAGTTATTGTTTGTTGTCCCTAAACCACCACCGGGTCGTCCCTTTATATACACAGGTTGACGCCCGGCGGTTTATAGAATCCCGAGGCCGGCTCATAAACATGCCCGGCTCGGTTTCTACCTTTCCTTGCCTTACAACATAGGTTACATATCATATGGCGGTTTATGTCTACAGGCCCTAATCCGCCTTTGGGCCCTGGGCCTTCATGTTAGATCTCCTCTGTAAAGCGCCGTACTTCTTGTCTTCATGGGCTTCAAACATGACTAACTCATTGTGGGCATAACCCGGCCCCTTATGGCTGGTTTATACTTAGTAGTAATATCCCCAACATTAGGCCCCAGATTGATTTGAACTTGTTCATGTCAATCTTCAACACTTAGAAAAATTCCTCCTTCAGCACGTTCGCATAAATCTTGTAAACTGCCATGACGTCATCTTCCAGGTTCGTAATAAACCGCCATGACGTCACCTGTTATTATTAAAAATTGGATATATCTCACCTTCATTAATGAGCCTCCAACAATCGAGGTGACAGCTCTGTCACATATCCAACTTATGGTCTCCTCAATTTTCGCGCTTGTCACTTATCCCTTCTCCTTATAAATAAGACTGGGGGTCCTTTTCATTTTTTCCCTCTTGCATCCTTGCTTCTTCTTCCTTGGGCCAACCCGACCCTCATGCGTAGCCGCCGCCGTCAAGCTCCGCCCTTGTCTTCATCTCCGGCCGCTGCATCAACCTGAATGTTCTAGAGAAACGCGGCGAGCCTCCTCTGCTTCAACAGCTTCGGTGAGTTCCTCTTCTTTTCCTCTGTAGATCTGCTAGGGTTCTCGCGAGTTCAAGAAGCTTCATGGTGTTCTATCCTTGTTCTTCATTAGATCCTATATGACGGCCTTCAAACTTGATATACTTCCATGCGGTAGTAATGATAGTCCTTGTTTTGCCTATCAAACCATGCCTTTTGTGTATAAAAACCGATCTAGAACTTCGCGAACTGCTCAAGCACCAACTTTTAGGTCTAAATCTTTTCTTTTTCCTGACATGTGGTAGATCCAAAATTCCAATGTGAAACTGTGAAACTTGTTTTTCCTCACTTAGTCATCCTTTTTGCTTCAGATCTGTACTTTCATTGTCTGTGTAGGCGGTTTATCCTTTATAAAATAATCTGCCATATACCATTAGTCCCCTCATAAACCGCCAACTAATTTATCATTTATAATAGCATAAACCTCCGGTTTAACAATCTTGCATGCTTGACTACCTTTCTCTTAACCTGCTACGCTTTATGCTTCTTTGTCATAAACCTTAAACCGACATTTGATCCTTTTTCAACTTTTCCTTTTGAAATGGCCAAACAATTTTATGCTTGTAATTGGGTCCCTTCTCGGGTTACTGAAGAGCAATTAGATGGATGCTTCGGAACTGGCGCTTTACCAAAATGAAGCGAAATCCGCTGGCGAGTTCCCGATCCAGAAAACCCTCCTACTCCCAAGGATGGCGAGGTGGTGGTATTTGTTGACCATATGAGCCGTGGCTTTAAACCGCCTGGATCCAAGTTTTTTCGTGATGTACTTGCCAGCTTCCAGATCCATCCTCAAGATATTGGACCTAACTCTGTGTCCAATATTTGCCACTTTCAAGTGTTTTGTAAAGCCTATCTACAAGAAGAGCCGACCGTTGAATTGTTCAGGGATTTTTTCTACTTGAACCGTCATACTGAATTTGTAGACGGGCCCAACACTGAACTTGGCGGCATTTCCATTCAGAAAAGGAAGGACGTCAGCTTTCCTCAGGCCAAACTTTATAGTCATCCTAAAGACTGGAACCAGACTTGGTTCTACTGTAAGGATACTTCCTCGGATGATGAGAACCCTCTACCGGGTTATCGTGCTCACCGGCTTACCAACACACATCTAGTTCCGCAATGGCTGACTGCCAAGGAACGGGCCACATATGCGCCCCAACTCGCCAAGCTCAGAGCTTTTGTGGCTAATGGTTTGACATGAGTTGACTTTGCTCGTTGCTGGATATCTTGGAGTATCTTACCTTAAGCCGTCACCCTGGTTTAATGTGTGAGTACACATGGGGACTCAAAAGACCCTCAACGACATATTGATATTCAGTTAACAGAGGCTGAAGTTACCGAGTCTATTAAGAAAATATTGAATGAATCAGAGGCTGTCTGCAGCAGGACTGGGTTAAGTCCCTTCTATACTTTCAATAAACCGCCAGCTGTAAGAATTGCCTCATTCCTGCTTGTACTTGATATTCTTAACTGTGCAATCTTTTATATCCTCTATCAATCTTTTAACAGGGTGACGACTCATTTTGGAAGAAGAAACCTCAAGATAATACGGCCAAAACACCTCGCCCCAAGACCAAGGTTACTAAAAGACACGCTAAGAAGAAAAGCGCTGAACCCTCTGAACCGAACGTTGATGACGATCCGGATAATCCGGACTCAGAGGTAGAACTTGACTCTCTTGGTTCGTTTTTCATGCACCTCATTGACAATGATTATTATCAGGATGACGCTGAAGGCAGCCAAGCCGATGATGCAGAGGTAATTATCCTTTCCTCCGGTTCAGACCCTCTGCCAACATAAAAAAATTCATCAAGCAATCCAAAAAGTAAGATTTTCTCACCCCTAGCTCACTTGGACCCACACTTTCTTTTGAAGAAGTAGCAACACGAAGCTCGCCGCACAACCCGGCATAACGACCAAGTAGTCACTTCAGCCGGTTTACCAAACACTCCGGTTCGGAAACATCAATCTGAGGTCTCACACACTTCCGATCCTTCTCCCAAGGTAGGTTATTTCCGACAACCTCTTAATCCGTCCGATTCAAATTATCAGGGAACGCCTCATTCATCATCTGGCGAATCAACGGCCACACAACTCCCTCCTCTTAAGACTGTTCCTAGGTAAACACTTTAACCTTTAATCTTTGATGCTTTATACTTGTGTTTTATACTAACCTTTATATCTTTCCCTCTCAGAGCCAAGGCTAGACCCAGCAAGAAAGCTCGGGTAAATAAACCATCTGATGACAATGTGGTTATTGAACCGGAGAGAACTCCAGAACCGGAAGGAACAAATGCTGACGCCATGCTTGATGATCTGCCACCTCAAGATCATGACTTTGTTGTTGAACAAGTAGAAGTTGATGCAACAGGCCATGCTGACAAACCAACAAGCCCGGTCTGAACTGATGATAAACCGTCAATTCCAGCTAAGGCTGCTGATAAATCATCAACTCCAGTAAAGGCTGCTGGTGACAAGGAAGATGATATTATAATTACTGGCATTGGCCACACCACCCCTGGCCATCCTGTTGCGTTATCAAAGCATAGTGCCAAGGAGGAACTTTCTACTATGGGCAAAGGCAAGTGGAGCACAGACTTGTCAAGCTACGCCCACCTCAACGCCCAAGAACTTCATTCTGGTTTTTTAAATTGTTTGTACACAAACCGCGACTACAAAGACGGTTTAGTGAATCTGATGAAGGAGCGATATGAGGTAAATACATTACTATTTCTCTCTTATGTCCAATTTCAAGTACCAACTCCAGTCGCCCCCAAGGGCCGATTTATGATGGCAATCTAAACCGGGACTTTGCAATATCTCAACTCTGCATTCTTATCCTCCAAGGTCCGGTTGATACTTTTAAGATGAACCGGAACTTTGACCATTGTAATCCTGTAACTTTCGCCTGTGTAGTCCCCAAGGGTCGGTTTACCTTTCCAAGCTGAACCGGAACTTTGACCAATGCTACTTTGAGCAAATGTACATTAGCCTCCAAGTGCAAAGAATAATACTTGTATTGTACTTGGTGTCGTAGTTCTAAGACTGACAGTAGAATAGGGGGGTATGAATGTAGAGGCAAGATCCTAGCTATGGAGGAGTTGTACACATGAGTTTTACGAGTTCAGGCCCTTCTCGGAGGAAGTAACAGCCCTACGTCTCGGAGCCCGGAGGTGAACGACTGAATATATGTGTGTGAATTACATAAAGTGTGAACCCTTGTCCCAGAGGAGGGGGTGGCTTATATAGAGTACGCCAGGACCCCAGCTCCCCTCCGTTACACAAGGTTCAATGCTCATAAAGGAGAGACGTTACTGGTAACGTCTGCAGTAAAGTGGTGTAAATGCCCATAAAGCTACGGTTTAAGTCTTGACCATTACAGAGTGGAGGGCTTCTCAGCTTCTGATGGTCGAGTGTCTTCAAGGTGGTCGAGTGAGCACATCTTCATGGTCAAGTGGATGATGGTTTCTCTTCGACTGCTTCTGATTCTTTGTAGAGATGCCCTTGGGGAGGGTATGTTGGACAAATCCATGACCCTACCCTAGGTGCATAGCTTCATCATTAGCCCCCGAATGGATCAGTGTTTGAGTGGGAAGGAGTTGGGAACACTTCCGACCCATTCTTTGTGCTATGAGTATATCTTGTTCTGGAACAACGAGTTGAGGTGACGACGTCGACTCCTTTCTCAGCCGCCTTGGTCCATTCTTGGTTTTTGTCGAGTGAATTTTCACGGTAGAATTCCGAATGATGATGTAGATGATGTTTGTCTTCAGTCTGACAGGTTGTTCTGCTCTCCGCGGATCTCGCGGGATTCGAATTTTGGGAAGTGCGCCAGACGGACGGAACTGAGGTTATCGGGACGGATTAGGCAAGTCTCCTCGATCTCCGTGCCACCTTTTTCGCCACGTACTACGCACGCGACTATTACGGGATTTGTTTAGATCGTATGGGTCCACCAGTCAGTCACTCGGGTGAGGACCTTATAAAAGGCCCCGGCCTAGGCCTCTGCCCCGTGCGCTCCCATTCTCTCTTCTTCTTCTCCCAATCTCTCCGCCGCGCTCGCTTCTGCTCTCGTCACCGGACTTTTGCTCGAGCTCGATCTGTCGCCATGGGGAAAGAGAAGACGGTGGCGTTGGAGCGCGCGAAGAAGGCGACCGCGAAGGCGAAGGGCAAGCGGACCAGCTGGGGCGGGTTCTCGTCGAGATCCGACCTGCCGCCAGGCTGGATCTAGGGCGACTGGATCCGCTCGACAATCACCCGGGACGACCTCGATGGCCTGGTGGAGGGGGGACTGATCCCCTACAAGTCGGCACGGCTCTCGTGGAACGAAACCGAGCCGCAACCAAGGGAGGGTGAGTGTGTTCTCCTCACCACCCACGTAGATCGTGGATCCTCACTGCCTCCCCATCCTTTCTTCCGAGGTTTTTTGAACTTCTTTGGGGCTCAACTCCACCATTTCACTCCAAACACCATAGTCTATCTGTCCGCTTTCGTGTTGATGTGTGAAAACTTCTTGGGCTGTCGACCGCACTGGGGTCTTTTCAAACACATCTTCACCTGCCGCTCCCAGTCGGTCAAAAAGGCCAAGTCGAGTGACGAGAAAACACAAGTGATCCAGATGTGCGGGGGTCTGGGGATCCAGATGAGGAGCAAGAGTACTTTCCCAACCATGATTCTTCCCGACTCAGTCCGGGGCTGGCAGTCGACTTGGTTCTACTGCAAGGATCAGCCGACCGCGGGTCAGTCGACTGGACTTCCTCCCTTCTCCTTGGCTCGAGTGGAGAAGCCTGCCCCCATGAAGGTCGTTCCAGAAGAGAAGGCGCAGGTCAAGGTTTTGGTCGAGCAGGTCGTCCAACTCGTCCGCGACGGGGTGACCGGGATGGACCTGCTGGAGGTCTTTCTCGGTCGAGGCATCCAACCGCTTCAGGCGCGTGATCATCTGATGTGGATGTACTCTGGGCTCGAGGATTCCACTCGGATCCACCCGAAGGATGTCAGCGAGGATACCTTGGAGAAGTGGTTGATGGGGATCACCAGCAACAAAGACAACCCTTGGGGGTCTAGGAGGGTGATTCCATTCGACAACTTGCACCAGCCGGAGCAGGTATAATTCTATTTTATCAAGTATCTTTCCGATTCACCGTGTGATATCTTGTTTATGGTCGACTGAACTTCCTTTGATCATTGTCTTTTCAGGCCCTCATCGACATATACTCAATGCCCAATGGAGTGCAGGACCAAGACGCCGAGGAAGAAGCGAGCAGGGGCGAGAGCGGCGAGGAGCACTCGGATGCCGAGGAGGACGAGGAGAGCGACGAATCGATTGATGACGAAGAAGTCGACTCGCCTCCTCGCAGGGAGAGGAGATCCAAAAACGCTCACGACCCGGCGAGCGCTCCAGACTTGGTGGCTGCACTGACTGGACAGTCTTCGAAGCGTCCCAGGATGTCTTCCCCAACACCGACTAAGAAGGCTCCAAAGTAGTCCAAAGTTGCGCCGCCTCCAGCGCCGAAAGCACCGAAAGCCACCTCCTCCAAACTGCCAAAAGCTTTGCAAGATCAAAGTGACCGTTCCTACTATCTCCGAGTAACCATCTGACTTGTCTTTTTCGTCGACTCGATTAACCGGATGTAACCGATTGAATGTGGGTCATTGCAGTGCTGCTACGTCAGGAACCTCTTATTTCTAGTACCGGGACGAGGAAATGGAAGATGCGGTAACCTCCAACCCAGGTATAAACTCTTGTGATCTTGTTCTTGATTCTTTGGTCGATTGCGTTCGAGTGGTTCACTTGGGGTCGAATGATCTGCTTGCAGCTCCACCCAACATCATCGATCTTCCAGATGACGATGAAGATGTGGCTCTTAAGCCCAGGAAGAGCAAGAAGGTAGCAGCTGGTAGGATGTCTCGGCAGGAACCCACTACGACACCTCCCGTCCGTCAACCTAAAGACACGGGCAGGGCCTCTATGACCTTTGCTGCGCCCTTGTCGAGTGAGCACCCCACACTGCTGACTGCGCCTATGATTCCTTCAGTCGTCCAACTCCACACCACGGAGCTCCAAGCCGCCGCACCTGGGTCGTCTGCTTACTTTTTCACCAGCTATCCCGTCCCGGACAACCAGTCGGAAGCGGCTGCGGAAGCCATCCGACAGGATGACATGATGATGGAGCGGGTGACGACGGTGCAGGAGAACAGCCAGGCTGCCTACAATGCCAGTGCTGCCCTTTGGGCCAATGTCCAGGTGAGTAGACTTTCCGACTGTTTTTGCTCTATGAGGAAATGTTACTCGAAAAAATCTTCTTCTACACAGTCTGTTGTCGTTTGCGTCGAATTAGAGCACCCACTGGGTGTTTTGTTGTTTTTCGTAGTTTCGTTCTTCCACTCGGTCTAGGCGAGTGGGATCTGAACCGGTGGGGGCACGCTAAGTGCACCCACTGGGTGTAGTCCCCGAGACCGCGGTCGACTGCTGGCAGTCGACTGGGGTCTGATTTCTTCTTTCTTTTTTACTCCTTACACTCGACTCAGGCGGACCGGTCGAGTAGTTTCGTTCTTCCACTCGGTCTGGGCGAGTGGGATCTGAACCGGTGGGGGCACGCTAAGTGCTCCCACTGGGTGTAGTCCCCGAAACCGCAGTCGACTGCTGGCAGTCGGCTGGGGTCTGAGCGGGTTTTTTTGTCAGCGGGGGCACACCAAGTGCACCCGCTGGGTGTAGCCCCTGAGACCGCAGTCGACTGTGTGCAGTCGGCTGGGGTCTAAGCGAACTTCTTCAGGTTTTATTCACTCGGAAGTAAACAACCTTTGATCTTATCGACTGATCCGTCTTTTGCCTTCTGCAGAAGTCTTGCACTCTTATTTCTAAGTTTGTTGAACTTGACGAGAAGCAGAGGCAACTCAACCTCGACTTGGAATTAGCCCAGCAGAATCTAAAGAAAGCTCAAGACGAAGTCGCTGGTATGGAAGGTAACTGACTGTCGACTGACTTTCAATATATTTCTTTGATCTCTTCTTTGATTCGACTGTTTCTTTTGCAGAGAAAATGAAGTTGGCTCCGGAGAAGAAGGACTCGGACCTCGCTGCCGCGCAAAAAGCAGCCCAAGATAAAACTGCTCTCGCAGACGAGAAGCTTGCTTCAATCGGAACGCTGGAAGGAGAGGTGACCAAACTGAAATCTTGTCTTAATGAAGCTAACCGCGAAGTGACCAGTCTAATGAAGGACAAGGTCGTCCTGAATGAAAAGCTGGAGTCTGCGATCCGCAAGAGGAATGACACGGAAGCTTATCTGAGGACTCTTGCCAAGAAGCTTTATCTCACGCTGGAAGGTACTTCTTTTAATCCGACCATGTTGATGGTTGCGATCGGATCTTGCTCGGTCGATTGACTAATTTTTTGCTATAGAATTCTGTCAAGACTTTGACGAGGAAACTGGAAGGGTCGAGATGGGTCTGGACCCTATCGCTTCTCCAGTCTGCGACGAAACTGCAATGAACGTGCTCCGACTGGAGTCCCCTATCGCCAGCGCCACAAGCTACCTCGCGCGCCTGAAGGAGGTAGTCTCCCGAATCGACTCATCGCTTTGGCCGGGGGCGACGCTTCAGAATGACCTGGAATCCCTAATGACTCGACTAAACGAGATCCTTGACCGAGTGCAAGAATGGAAGAAATCCTCCGCCCGGTGTGGTGCTGACGTGGCGTTGTCCTTGGTGCGAGTCCATTGCAAGGAAGCTCGTGAAGACAAGCTGGCTGCGATCAAAGTCGCTAACACCAAAAAGCATGACTTCCTGTCCTTCATGGAGACTTTCATTGCTGTCGCCACTTGGATCGCTGATGGGATCGACCTGGACTCATTCGTGGAGCCTGCCAGCCCTCCCCCGGCCGAGTGAACAAACCTATGAAACTTGAATCTGCTTTAAATTTGCCTCGGAATGCCGAGTGATTTCTGTAACCATTTAACTCCTTCGGGCTTGATGACCGAATACTTTTGATTTGCTGCTTGGAACTTCTAGGTTTTATCTGAATTTGGTTTATCTCCGAATGTGCTTGCGTTCGCCTTCGAATGGACTTTGCTCATTGCTTGGCATAGTCTTTGCGCTGGGGACGCAGCTCTGAGGTGGCGGCTCCAGTCGACCTGCACTTCGCCGCCCTTGCGGATAGGGGTGGAGCGGACGTTGTACTTGTGTCGTAGCTCCAAAGGAGAAGGTTGCAGTCAACCTGCACCTCGTCGTCCTTGCGGATAGGGATGGAGCGGACGTTGTACTTGTGCCGTAGTTCCGAAGGAGAAGGTTGTAGTCGACCTGCACCTCGTCGTCCTTGCAGATAGGGATGGAGCAGACATTGTACTTGTGCCATAGCTCCGAAGGAGAAGGTTGCAGTCGACCTGCACCTCGTCGTCCTTGCAGATCGGGGTATGTTTCGGACTTAGGCGAGTACTGGACTGCAGCTAAGCCCTCGAGTGGGAGGATTGCTCTCCACTCGGTAGGATTTTTTCAAACTTAGGCGAGTACTGGACTGCATCTAAGTCTCCTAGTGAGAGAACTTAGGCGAGTGCTGGACTGCAGCTAAGCCCCCGAGTGGGAGGGTTGCTCTCCACTCGGTAGGATTTTTTCAAACTTAGGCGAGTACTGGACTGCAGCTAAGTCTCCTACTGAGAGAACTTAGGCGAGTGCTGGACTGCAGCTAAGCCCCCGAGTGGGAGGGTTGCTCTCCACTCGGTAGGATTTTTTCAAACTTAGGCGAGTACTGGACTGCAGCTAAGTCTCCTAGTGTAAGAACTTAGGCGAGTCCTGGACTGCAGCTAAGCCCCCGAGTGGGAGGGTTGCTCTCCACTCGGTAGGATTTTCTTTCGAACTTAGGCGAAACAGATTCGTGACTAAGCCCACCCACTGGGGGATTTCAGAAGTAAATAAGAACACAACAATCGAATGATAGGACCATAAGCTCTTGTCTTTGATAAACAAATTACAAAGGTGTTTCTTATTACATTTTATTCGAACGAGTGCTTAAGTATAAAAGGGGCGGAGCAGCTCCGCGTTCCAAGCCTGTGGCTCGTCTTTCTAATGCTCAATACTGTAAAGATGGTATGCTCCATTGTGGAGAACTTTGGTGATGATGAAGGGGCCCTCCCAAGTCAGGGCAAGCTTGTGTGGTTTCTGTTGATCCACTCGAAGAACCAGGTCTCCTTCTTGAAAGGCTCGACCCCTCACATTTCTGGCGTGGAATCGACGCAAGTCTTGCTGATAAATGGTCGAGCAGATCAAGGCCATCTCTCTTTCCTCCTCTAAGAGATCGACTAAATCTTGCCGGGCCTGCTCTGCTTCTTCTTTGGAGAAGAGCTCCACTCGGGGTGCATTGTGGAGCAGGTCACTTGGCAGAACAACTTTGGCTCCATAGACTAAGAAGAAAGGAGTTCGTCCGATCGACCGATTAGGAGTTGTCCTCAAACCCCACAGAACAAACGGAAGTTCATCAACCCAAGTACTAGCTGCGTGTTTGAGATCATGCATCAGTCGGGGTTTCAGTCCTTTGAGAATTAGGCCATTGGCTCTTTCTGCTTGTCCGTTTGACTACGGGTGAGCGAAAGAAGCATAGTCGACTCGAGTGCCCTGAGAGGTGCAGAAAGCTCTGAACTCATCGGAATCGAAGTTCGATCCGTTGTCCGTGATGATACTGTGTGGGACTCCATATCTGAATGTCAATTCTCTGATAAAACTTACATCGGTGCTAGCATCAAGGTTCTTGATAGGTTTAGCTTCGATCCATTTGGTAAACTTGTCGACTCCAACGAGCACATGAGTGAAGCCGCTCCTGCCAGTTCTTAGTGGTCCAACCATATCCAGTCCCCAAACAGCAAATGGCCAGATGAGGGGGATGGTCTTCAGGGCTGACGCTGGCTTGTGAGACATGTTGGAGTAAAACTAGCAGCCTTCACATCTGTCGACTATATCTTTCGCCATTTCATTTGCTCGTGGCCAATAGAATCCAGCTCGGTATGCTTTAGCCACGATGGCCCAAGATGACGCATGATGACCACAGGTCCCCGAGTGGATGTCATTGAGGATCATTCAACCTTCTTCTGGTGTTATGCATTTCTGACCAACTCCAGTCACGCTTTCCCTGAACAGGTGCCCTCTGATCACAATAAAGGCCTTGGATCGACGGACGATCTGTCGAGCCTCTTCTTCATCCTCTGGGAGTTCTTCCCTGAGGATGTACGCAATGTAGGGCACCGTCCAGTCGGGAGTAATGGCCAGAACCTCCATAATCAAGTCGACCACGGCCGGGACCTCGACTTCAGTCGGATCTATGGCGCTCTTAGGTTGCGGGGGCTCTTCAGTAAAAGGATCTTCCTAAACTGTCGGCGAGTGAATATGCTCCAAAAACACATTGCTGGGAATGGCTTCTCTCTTGGAACCTATCTTTGCCAAATCGTCGGCTGCTTGATTTTTCAGTTGGGGTATGTGTTGGAGTTCGAACCCCTCAAACTTCTTCTCATGCTTTCTCACCGCGTTGCAGTAACCAGTCATGGCTGGGCTTCTGACGTCCCACTCCTTCATCACTTGATTAACTACCAAATCTGAGTCGCCATAGACCATGAGGTGACGAACGCCGAGTGGGATGGCCATGCGCAACCCATACAGGAGTGCTTCATATTTTGCTTCATTGTTGGAGGAATCAAAGTGAATCTGGAGGACATATCTGAGCCTGTCTCCTCGGGGGGATACCAGAACTACTCCAGCACCAGAACCGTTCAGCATCTTGGATCCGTCAAAGAACATGGTCCAGTGCTCAGAGTGAACTTGAGTCGGCAGTTGCTGTTCGATCCACTCGGCGAGGAAATCTGCTATTGCTTGGGACTTGATAGCTTTCTTTGCCTCAAACTTGATATCTAAGGGAAGGAGTTCAATCGCCCATTTGGCCACTCGACCAGTTGCATCTCTGTTGTGCAGAATCTCTGACAATGGAGCGTCGCTGACGACTGTAACAGAGTGATCCGAGAAATAGTGTGCAACCTTCTTCGCGGTCATGTAAATCCCATAGACAAGCTTCTGATAATGAGGATATCTCTCCTTTGACGGGGTCAGGACTTCAGAAATATAATAAACTGGGCGTTGAGCCTTATAAGCGTTTCCTTCTTCTTCCCGCTTGACCGTAAGTACTGTACTGACGACTTGTCCAGTGGCTGCTATATAAAGCAGTAGAGGCTCTTTGCTGATTGGACCAGCAAGTACCGGCTAGGTGTAAAGCAGGGCTTTTAGCTCTGCAAACGCTGCATCAGCTTCTGGGGTCCACTCGAACTTGTATAATTTCTTCATCAGTCGGTAAAGAGGCAGCGCCTTTTCACCGAGTCGAGAAATGAATCGACTTAGGGCGGCCAAGCAACCAGTAAGCTTCTGGACATCATGCACACGCACAGGGCGTTTCATTCAGAGTATAGCGCCTACTTTCTCTGGGTTAGCATCGATTCCTCGTTTGAAAACAAGAAAACCGAGTAACTTTCCGCCTGGAACTCCAAACGTGCAATTTGACAGATTGAGCTTGATATCATACCTTCTGAGGTTGGCAAAGGTTTCAGCAAGGTCAGTCAGTAGGTCGGTACCTTTACGTGACTTGACCACAATATCATCCATGTATGCTTCCACATTCCGACTGATCTGAGTGAGTAGGCACTTCTGAATCATCCGCATGAATGTGGCTCCGGCGTTCTTCAAACCGAATGGCATTGTGACATAACAGAAGCACAGAAACGGAGTGATAAAAGCTGTCTTTATTTCGTCGGATCCGTACAGACGGATCTGGTGGTACCCGGAGTAGGCGTCCAAAAAGGACAAATGCTTGCACCCTGCAGTCGAGTCGACTATCTGATCGATGCGAGGGAGAGGGAAGTGATCTTTCGGGCAGGCCCGATTGATATGCTTGAAATCAATACACATGCGAAGTGAGTCGTCTTTCTTTGGGACCATGACAACATTGGCTAACCACTCGGAGTGGTAAATCTCTCAGATAAACTCAGCTACCAAAAGCCGAGCCACCTCTTCGGTGATTGCCTTTCTTTTCTGGACGGCGGACCATCGATGATGCTCTTTGAGTGGTTTCACCTTTGGGTCGACTCGCAATCGTGCTTAGCCAGTCCCCTGGGAACACCCACATGTTAGAAGGCTTCCATGCAAAGATGTCCCAGTTCTCACAGAGGAACTGGATTAGCACTTCTTCCTATTTGGAGTTGAGTGTAGTTGAAATGTGAGTCAGAGCTGCATTGGGATCTGTCGGGTGAATGTGAATCGACTTCATTTCACCAGACGACCGGAATGCTGAATCTGTGGCTGGCTTCTTGGCTCACAGCAAGTCACTCGGATCTGCATTTTTCTGGTATTCTTGCAATTCTACCACAGCTATCTGGGCATCAGTGATCTTTGAGCCCTTCTGGAAGCACTCTTCTGCCTTCTTCTGATTACCATAGATAGTGATCACTCCTCTGGGACCAGGCATCTTCAGTTTGAGGTACACGTAACATGGTCGAGCCATAAACCGTGCATAAGCTGGCCTGCCCAGAATTGCATGATTAGCACTCTGGAAATCCACAACTTCAAATGTTAACTTTTCTTTGCGGTAATTTTTGGAATCACCAAAAACCATGTCGAGTGCAATCTGACCGAGGGATGTAGCCTTCTTGCCTGGAATGACCCCATGGAAACTCATATGACTTTCGCTGAGTTTGGACATCGGAATGCCAATTCCCTTCAACGTCTCTGCATATAGTATGTTCAGGCCACTGCCACCGTCCATCAGGACCTTTGTCAGTCGAGTGCCTTCGACTACCGGGTCGACCACCAGTGCTTGCCTCCCAGGGGTGGCTATGTGCGCTGGATGGTCAGACTGGTCGAATGTAATGGCAGTCTGTGACCACTTCAAGTAACTGGGTGTCACCGGAGCGACCATGTTGACTTCCCTGTTGATGACTTTCAATCGACTTTTGCTCTCAACGTCAGCAAAAATCATCAGAGTGGAATTCACGTGGGGATAACCATCATCATCCTCTTCCTCATCTTCAGCCTTGTCTGCTTCTTTGTCCTTTTCCTTGGGTTGTTTCTCTCGGAACTGCTGGATTAGGAGCCGACACTATCGAGTGGTATGCTTCGGGTAAATGAAATTACCTTCTTCATCTTTTTCGTTGTGGATATGGCACGGCAAATCCAACACGTCATTCCCATCTTGATATTTTACTTTCTTGGGGTTCCACGGCCCTTTGGGCTTCCCCTTGAACTTTCCTTGAACCACAGCCAAGGCTTCACCCGGAGCAGCTGGCTCGGCCTTGCGCTTCTGTTTTCGACCGGAGTTTGCTCCTCCGGCTTCGTGGGCGACTGCTTTGTGCTTGCCACTCCGGAGTCGCTCCTCTTCTTCACCATTGGCATACTTGGTGGCAATTTCCATCATCTGAGCCAGAGTCATATTTCCTGTCCAACCGAACTTCATATTCAACTCTCGATACCTGACGCCTTCCTTAAAGGCACAAGTTGCCTGATGATCCGACACATCTTCTACCGTGTGGTGTAGGGAGATCCATCTCTGGATATAATCCCTCAAAGTTTCATTCGGCTTTTGAACACAACACTGTAACTCTGTCAAACCTTTCGGCCGTTTGCAAGTGCCCCCGAACGTTCTGACGAACACTCGGGCGAGATCTTCCCAAGTATAGATGCTGCCAGGCGCTAACTGATTCAGCCATGCCCTAGCTGAGCCCTCCAACATCAGAGGAAGGTGTTTCATGGCCACTTCATCATTGCCGCCACCAATCTGGACAGCCACTCGGTAGTCTTCAAGCCAAGTGTCAGGCTTGGACTCTCCGGTGAACTTAGTAACTCTAGACGCCAACCTAAAGTTGGGGGGAATCACCGCAGCTCTGATAGCTCTGCTGAAGCACTCTGGACCAGAGACATGCACCATGTTGCTGGTTTGTGGATCTCTATCATGGCCCTCTTAGTGAGCTCTGTTTCTGTCAACCAAGCCCTGCACGAGAATAGATCTCGCATCAAAGCCTGGCTCCCTGGGGTCGATTGGAATACCTCGCCAACACTGTGAGGGCGTCTGTCTTCATGCTATCGAGGCACGTACAACCCTCTCCTTGGGGGAGGCGTGGGCACTCGACAGCGATCATCACGATCGACTCGGCGATCATACTGCTCTCGATTTCTGTACTGATCTCGTCGATCCACACATCCCTCACGCCTCAGAGGCGATCTTGGGCTATGGGCCGACTGAACAATGTCTGCAATCACGGATCTGCTGTGGATCCTATCCCGCGACTGAGATACAACTGTATTCTATTCTCCCGCTGCCCGGAGCAAGGATCGGATCTGCACCAGACCTCGACCAGCTTCTGACTGGGAGGGTTGGATCGATTCCGCTATCTAGGCAACAGTAGCCAGATTCTGGATTGGGGTTCGGTATACCTGAGTTGGAGGAGGAAAAAGCTAGCGTCGACTAGATTCGGGAGCGTGCTGCCGAGCGTGATCGTCGAGTGCGCGCTGGAGGTTCTCCAGTCGAGTGCGCTCAGCCAGGTTGGCCAAGCGCGCCTGCTCCAAGGCCTGGGCCTCGGGGGTTTCTCCTACTATAGGAGTATGCAATGCATCCATGTTCCGGTGGAGAAGTTCCTCCCTCTGCTGCGAGGAGAGGGGTTCGGGCGGTACTCCTCGTGAATGCGCGACGGATCGCCGTTCCCGTCGCCTCCGTCTTCATAGTTGAAGCCAGGAGGGCTGCATGGTCCATTGACCATCAGAACTTCAGCCGCTGGGTCGCTGCTGTCGCACTCGGATGCGGTCTCTACGAAACCAGTCGATAGATCGAACAGGCCGTAGAGAGTTTCGTCGGGCTCGATCGCCGCGACTTGAGGGGTGGCTGACTGGCGGGCCACCACATGCCTCATCCACCACTGAAGCCTCGACCGAGCGGAGCGTTTGCTCTGCCGAGCCGCAGGGAGGGGGAAAGCTGATGGAGTCGACTGATACTGGGTCTACGGTTGCCGCAGGAGGACGCCGTGGACACACGCGCGAAAGTGCGTTGCCCCGCGAGCGGGGAGCGCGTCGACGTCGAGTGGAGCCTCCTAAAGCCAGGCGAAGTCGTCGGCGACAAACACGAGCGCGCTGAGATGGATCTCGCGGCCCTCAGCCAAACCTCCGCCTGAAACCATGATGAAGGGGATCGAAAAAATTGCAACTTCTCCAACAAGTCGCTAAGACACCGGCCCCACGGTGGGCGCAAACTGTCGTGGTTCTAAGACTGATACTAGAATAGGGGGTATGAATGTAGAGGCAAGATCCTAGCTATGGAGGAGTTGTACACACGAGTTTTACGAGTTCAGACCCTTCTCGGAGGAAGTAACAGCCCTACGTCTTAGAGCCCGGAGGCGGTCGATTGAATATATGTGTGTGAATTACAGAAAGTGTGAACCCTTGTCCCAGAGGAGGGGGTGGCTTATATAGAGTACGCCAGGACCCCAGCTCCCCTCCGTTACACAAGGTTCAATGCTCATAAAGGAGAGACGTTACGGGTAACGTCTGTAGTAAAGTGGTGTAAATGCCCATAAAGCTACGGTTTAAGTCTTGACCGTTACAGACTGGAGGGCTTCTCATCTTCTGATGGTCGAGTGTCCTCAAGGTGGATGAGTGAGCACATCTTCATGGTCGAGTGGATGATGGTTTCTCTTCGACTGCTTCTGATTCTTTGTAGAGATGTTGTTGGGGAGGGTATGTTGGATAGATCCATGACCCTACCCTAGGTACATAGCTTCATCACTTGGGACTTGTAAAAAATTCTGATAATCCAACAAATAGGCATTAGCCCCCAAGTGCCAAGTGTATAACTTGTTATGTGCTTGGTACTTCAAATATGTACTGCCAACTCATGATATGTCTGTCTTGTGTAGGCTGAGCTGAGCAAAAAGGAAGCCCACACCGCTGATCTTCAAGAAAATATCAAATCCCAGCAAGCAGAAACCTCCAAAGCCAAAGAGGAACTGACCAGTGCCTTAGCAGCCATGGAGCAGCTGAAGGAAACTTTTAAGAAGGAACGGGTGGATTGGGGCATAGAGAAAACCGCATTGCAAAAGAGAGCTAGAGACTGATAACCCACAAGTATAGGGGATCACAACAGTTTTTGATAAGTAAGAGTGTCGAACCCAATGAGGAGCTAAAGGTAGAACAAATATTCCCTCAAGTTCTATCGACCACCGATACAACTCTATGCACGCTTGACATTCGCTTTACCTAGAATAAGTATGAAACTAGAAGTACTTTGTAGGTGTTGTTGGATAGGTTTGCAAGATAATAAAGAGTACGTAAATAAAAAGTAGGGGCTGTTTAGATAAAGAAAAGATAAAGTAAATATAGCGAGTGTGGAAAAGTGGTGGTAGGAGTTGCGAAATTGTCCCTAAGCAATTGACTACTTTACTAGACCGATAGCAAGTATTATGTGGGAGAGGCCACTGCTAGCATGTCATCCCTTACTTGGAATTCTATGCACTTATGATTGGAACTATTAGCAAGCATCAACAACTAATAATGTTCATTAAGGTAAAACCCAACCATAGCATTAAGATATATTGGTCCCCCTTCAATCCCGTATGCATCAATTTCTATGCTAGGTTGAAGCTTCTGTAACTCTTGCCCTCGAATACATAGTCCTATCAACATACAACTAACCCTATGGTGTGATCCACGTGCATGCTCATATGATGGGCACCAAAGGATAGCAACATAACCACAAGCAAATTAAATCAATCATAGAAATTCATCAACCACCGATAGGACAATGAAAATCTACTCAGACATCATAGGATGGCAACACATCATTGGATAATAATATGAAGCATAAAGCACCATGTTCAAGTAGAGGGTACAATGGGTTGCGGGAGAGTGGACCGTTGTAGATAGAGGAGGGAAGGTGATGGAGATGTTGGTGAAGATGGCGGAGGTGTTGGTGAGGATCGCGGTGATGATGATGGCCACGGCGGTGTTCCGGCGCCACCAGAGGAGAGGGGGAGAGGGGGCCCCTTCTTCCTCTTATTCCTTGACCTCCTCCCTAGATGGGAGAAGGGTTTCCCCTCTGGTCCTTGGCCTCCATGGCATGGGAGGGTCTATGAGATTGACTTGTCAAACGTTCGGCGGGTCATACCAGGATTACCTGGACGGAGTTGCTTACTTAAAAAGGCAGGATAACCCAGGGTTTTAGGTGAATACACCTGGCTTCCAAGCCTGGCTTGATAGCCTATTACAAGGGTGTAGATGTCTTTGTTGTTTGAGAACCAAAGAGCCCCCAAGCAATATTTTGAGCTGTGCTCAGTGGGTGCCTATGTTTGAGTTGTGCTTCTGCAATACTCTCTTTGGCCCCACGTAATTTCCTTTTGGCCTTAAGCCGATCAAGAGGTGTAGCTATGGTTCAAATACAACCAAGCCACCAAGTGATTTCCCTGGTGGCCTTATGCCAATCAAGAGGTGTAGCTATGGTTCGAATACGACCAAGCCCCCAAGTGACTTTATATGTATATATATGGCTTTATAAGCCGGATCAATGGGAAATAGAACTCCACTTTATAAACAGAAGCCCCCATGTAACCACACACGATGTAATAAAAACAACAGAGACCCCGCTTGAGATGAGGCTCCGGTTTATTATATTGATCATAATATATACATTGTCATAATTATGTACATAAGAAGAGCATGTGGCTCAAGTATAGTAAGGCCGAAGATGAGCCATATTCCACAGTCATTGGGTCTCCTCCTCCAATTTACGTGAGTCTTTGTGCTCTCGAACATCGATAAGGTAGTATGATCCGTTGTGCAGATTTTTGCTGACCACAAAGGGTCCTTCCCAAGGTGGGGACAACTTGTGCATATCAGTCTGATCCTAGATGAGCCGGAGCACTAGATCGCCTTCTTGCAAAGTTCTGGTTTTAACCCGGCGGCTGTGATAACGACACAGGTCTTGCTGGTAAATCGCCGAACGTGCCACTTCGAGATCACGCTCCTCATCTAATAGGTCCAGTGAATTCTGGCGTGCTTTCTCATTATCAGCTTCAATATAAGCTGTCACACGGGGCGAGTCATGATGGATGTCACCAGGGGGAACCGCCTCTACTCCATAAACCATGAAGAAAGGTGTTTAACCCGTAGATCTGTTCGGTGTGGTATTGATACTCCATAACACAGAAGGTAACTCCTCCACCCAACAACCCGGCGTCCACTTTAAAGGAACCATAAGCCGGGGGCTTGATGCCTCTCGAAATCTCTTGATTGGCTCTCTCTGCTTGACCATTAGATTGGGGGTGAGCCACTGATGACACGTCAAGCCGGATGTTCTCCCGTTGACAAAATTCTTCCATGGCACCCTTGGACAAAATAGTACCATTATCGGTTATGATGCTGTGTGGAAAACCGAAACGGAAGGTCACCTTTTTGATGAATTGAACCGCCATAGCTGCATCACACATACTGACTGGTTCTGCCACCAGAAGATGGATCTTCTTGTCCTTGGACCTCTTAAAGGGCCCAACCATACCCAGCCCCCAAGTTGTAAACGGACAAGTGATTGGAATCATCCTTAATTCTTGAGCCAGAACATGAGCGCGGCGTGCAAACTTCTGACAACCATCACACCTCTTTACCAAATCCTCAGCATCAGCATGAGCCGTCAACCAATAGAAGCCATGACGAAAAGCTTTAG
Organism: Triticum dicoccoides; assembly: GCF_002162155.2. Taxonomy (NCBI): domain Eukaryota; kingdom Viridiplantae; phylum Streptophyta; class Magnoliopsida; order Poales; family Poaceae; genus Triticum; species Triticum dicoccoides. The sequence continues at coordinate 661,233,166 of NC_041384.1, forward strand.
CTACCAAGGATTTTGAACTGGCATGGTGACCACAATCGCCTTCGTGGATCTCACGCAAATCTCACATCCTTCTTGAGGAGATACACAACGCTGAAACGCCCCTGTTACACTGCAATGATGCAACTCCCCATTGATAATGGTCATTCACTTGGATCGCCGGATTATCTGTTTGGCCAAAGTTTCGTCCTCCGGTAACTCGCCCTGGTTCATATATGCCAAGTATGGGACCGTCCAATCCGGGATAACATGAAGAGTTGCCACTAACTGAGCCTCCGGGTCAGGAACAGCCAAATCCTTCTCCGTAGGTAACCTGACCGATGGATTATGTAGCACATCCAGAAAGACATTGGGCGGCACCGGTTTATGTTGAGAGCCTAAGCGACTTAAAGCGTCCGTCGCTTCATTCTTTCGCTGGTCTATATGGTCAACCAGATAACCCTTTAAATGACCAGCCACTATGTCCACCTCCCGTCGGTACGCCGCCATGAGCAGATCTTTGGAATCCCAAGTGCCAGACACCTGTTGATCTACCAGGTCCGAGTCACCAAAGCACTTAACCCGGCTTAAATTCATGTCGTTAGCCATCCGAAGACTATGGAGCAAGGCCTCATATTCAGCTGCATTGTTAGTGCAAGGGAACATTAAACAGAGAACATAACAAAACTTATCACCTCATGGGGAAGTTAATACGACTCCAGCTCCCGAGCCCTCCAATTGTCTGGACCCATCAAAATTAATAGTCCAATAAGTGTTATCTGGCTTTTCCTCCGGCGCCTGTAACTCCGTCCAGTCATTGATGAAGTCCATAAGTGCTTGGGACTTGATTGTTGTGCGAGGCGTATATTTTAACCCGTGAGGTCCAAGATCAATGGTCCATTTGGCAACCCGGCCAGTTGCTTCCCTATTTTGGATGATATCCCCCAAGGGGGCAGAACTGACCACAGTGATAGGATGACCCTGAAAATAGTGCTTGAGCTTCCGGCTCGCCATGAAAACTCCATATACCAGTTTCTGCCAATGTGGGTACCTCTGCTTGGACTCAATAAGCACCTTGCTGATATAATAAACCGGCCGTTGAACCGGATACTCCTTTCCGGCCTCCTTGCCCTCCACAACAATAGCCACACTAACAGCCCGTGCATTAGCAGCCACATATAACAACAAGGGCTCTTTATCAACAAGAGCAGCAAGGATAGGCGGCTCAGCTAGCTGCTGCTTTAAACCCTCAAAGGCTTCATTGGCCGCATCACTCCAGACAAAACAGTCTGTCCTCTTCATCATATGATACAGAGGGATTGCCTTTTCTCCCAAACGCCTGATAGACCGGCTCAATGCTGCAATATGACCTGCCAGACGCTGAACATCGTTAATACACGCCGGTTTACGCAGGGACGTAATAGCTTTGATCTTCTCCGGATTAGCTTCATTGCCCCTGTTAGACACCAGAAAACCCAAGAGCTTGCCTGCCGGTACACCAAAGACACATTTGGCCGGATTAAGCATCATCTTATAAACCCGGAGGTTATCAAAAGTCTCCTTCAAGTCATCTATCAACGTTTCCTCCTCTCTGGACTTTACCACAATATCGTCCACATAAGCATGAACATTGCGCCCAATCTGATTATGAAGACAATTCTGTACATAGCGCTGATAAGTCACCTGGGCACTCTTGAGCCCAAAAGGCATAGATACATAGCAGAAGGCTCCAAAGGGAGTTATAAAAGTTGTCTTCTCCTGGTCCTTAACCGCCATTTTGATCTGATGATAACTAGAATAAGCATCCAGAAAACACAAATGGTCACAACCCACCGTAGCATCAATGATTTGATCAATACGAGGGAGAGCAAAGGGATCAGCTGGACGGGCCTTGTTCAGATCTGTGTAGTCCACACACATACGCCAAGTGCTATCATTCTTAAGTACCAGCACCAGATTAGCTAGCCACTCAGGGTGAAAGACCTCCACAATAAACCCTGCTGCCAAAAGTAGGGCTACCTCCTCACCAATAGCCTTGCACCTTTTTTCATTGAAGCGGCGGAGAAACTGCCTGACCGGTTTAAACTTAGGATCTATATTAAGAGTGTGCTTAGCGAGTTCCCTCGGTACACCTGGCATATCAAAAGGTTTCCATGCAAAGATGTCCCGGTTCTCATGGATGAACTCGATGAGCGCGCTTTCCTATTTCGGATCCAGGTTAGCACTGATGCTGAACTGCCTGGATGAATCGCCAGGAACAAAGTCAACCAGCTTAGTCTCCTCGGCCGATTTAAACTTCAAAGCCGGATCATGCTCTGTAGTTGGCTTTTTCAGAGAAGTCATATATGTCGGATCAACATTGTCCTTATAGAACTTCATCTCCTCCGTTGCACAAACCGACTCAACATAAGCCGCATCACCTTCTTCACATTCTAAAGCAATCTTACTGCTCCCATGTATTGTGATTATCCCCTTATGACCTGGCATCTTAAGCTGCAGATAAACATAACAGGGCCTTGCGATGAACTTAGCATAAGCCGGCCGTCCAAACAGGGCATGATATGGACTCTTGAATTTCACAACTTCAAAAGTCAATGTCTCTGATCTTGAATCACAATCATCTCCAAAAGCAACCTCTAGAGCTATCTTGCCAACTGGGTACGCCGATTTACCAGGCACCACACCATGAAAAACGGTGTTCGATGGTTTAAGATTTTTATCTGTCAACCCCATGCGATGGAAGGTTTCATACTAAAGAATATTGATACTGCTCCCTCCATCCATGAGTTCCTTGGTGAACTTATACCCCCCAACCTGAGGTGCCACCACTAAGGCCAGATGACTCGGATTATCAACCCGGGGTGGATGATCCTCTCAACTCCACAAAATGGGCTGTTCAAACCAACACAAGTAACAGGGCACTGTCAGTTCAACGGAGTTTAATACCCTTTTATGAAGCTTCTGATCACACTTACACAAACTAGTGGTGAAGACACGGTACTGCCCACTATTCAATACTCTGATAACCGGATTATTGTTGCTGCTGGTTTCCCTGATGATTATAGCCGCCCTGGTTACCCTGACTGCCTTGATTGCCAGGTCCGGTTTGGTTGCCTTGAAATCCTGAACCGGAGTTGCCACCACCATAACCCGGCCCATGGAAACCGCCTCCTAAACCTTCGGGCGGTCCATGGTCGTATTGAAAAAGATTCGAATTTTTAAATTCCCACATGATGAAGCAATCTTTCCAAAGATGCGTAGCTGGCCTTTCTTTCGGCCCGTGCTTTGGGCAAGGCTGGTTTAACAGGTGCTCAAGATTGGAACCTGGTCCTCCACCTCGCTGGGGCAGTTTACCCTTAGGGCGCTGACCATTATCCTGAGTGTTGGTGTTAGCCACAAAGTCCAAGCTATTATCCGCCTTGCGCTTACCGTTGTTCCCATGACCAGCCGGGTTATGCTGCTGCCCCTTGGCACTGCCATTCTTCTTTCCCTTCCCCGGCTTTTCATCCTCAGACTCAGGGTCCTTTGTACTATACGAATCGACATACTTAACCAGAGCTGCCATAAGCATTGCCATGTCATTGCAATGACGCTTGAGCCTTCCCAACTTCAATTTCAAAGGCGTAAACCGGCAATTGCCTTCCAACGTCAAGACTAATGTATCAACATTGATGTGGTCCGATGAATGCAAAATAGCTGAGACTCGCTTCACCCAATGGGTTGTAGACTCCCCGTCCTCTTGAACACAGGCGGCTAGGTCCACAATTGACATGGGCTGTTTACATGTATCTTTGAAATTCTGGATAAATCGGCTTTTTAACTCAGCCCATGATCCAATGGAGTTAGCTGGTAAACTTTTCAGCCATGTACGAGTTGTTCCTTCCAGCATCATGGTGAAGTACTTGGCACATATCGCATCATCCACATCCAGCATCTCCATCGCCATCTCATAGCTCTCGACCCATGATTCGGGGGGTAAATCGGCACTGTAATCGGGCACCTTACGAGGACCCTTGAAATTCTTGGGCAGCCGCACATTACGTAAGGCTGGGGTGAGACACGGCACCCCCAAAGAACTGAAAACCAGACCTGGATCCACTGAAGTGGTCGGACGAACCGGAGTAAGCTAACGGGCCACGTATTGCGCTGCTAACTCGGCTTCTCAACGTGCTCGACCGTGATCCACCACATCCTGGGCATTAGCACCGCCACCCGCCGGGTTATGCCCTCGCGGCGGGCTACGGTTTCGCGCACTGCTTGATACAGCCGGTTCATCAATATGCCTGCTGTAGCTCCAACTTGGGCGGGGGTGGAATGAATCCTCTCACGACTGTGTGAATAAGCCTGCTATTGGGTCAAAGCTGTCTGAATGAGCTCTCTAGCCCGTCATGTTTCAACTGCTACTGGAGACTCGCCTTCGATCGGGAGAGCTGCCAATCATGAAGCGGCGGCGATGATGTTATCCAACGGGTCAGAGTAATGACCCGGAGGCGTTGAGAAGTGCTGTGGTAGGACATTGTTCTGATGAGGCGGATCCGTCGCGCGTGGCTGAATCGGCACCCCCGTTCCAGGTGCCTCCACCCGGTTTACCACTGGCTGGTTGCTGGTTCCTGCTCCTGGTGTGTTAAAGAGATTCCTTCCCTCGTAAACCAGAGGTAGGTGAGACCGGTACCTTCTCCTCATGACATCATTTGATGCGCTCCGATCTAGCATAAGCCGATAAGCATGTGCCTCTAACTCGGCCTGCTCTGCGGCCATCCTGGTGTTCTCTGCTGCCAGATCTATCTTAGCTTGAGCAATCTGATCCTTCACCTTTGCAATTTCCACGTTATGCTGATCCTGATCTGCCGGATTAACCTCAGCTGCCAGCAATGTTGCTAAAGTGTCGAATAAATCAAACAAAACCTGAACAAGCGCTGGCGCGGGGCCTCCTGCCCTAGCGGGTGTTGCAGCTGCTGAACCGGAAATCATCGCTGCTGTGGTAGAAGAATGCTGCACCGACTGCGTACCCACCATGAAAATCGCAACTCGGCTCGGTGGATCAGAGAGGTCCGGAATACTGTCACCATCGGAACCGCCACGAATCTGGCCATCATGCAGCTGATACAACGACTCGGTTTCTCCGGTTGAAGACTCGTCATCGGAGTAAACGACGGTTTCGCCACCAGATACCGATCTATCCTCAGATTCCGCTCCGTGGATGACTCCCACAAAGGCACGCCTTACGGCAGACTGAACTCAGGCAGGTCTTGCATGCTGAGCCGTCTCGACGATGTCGGTGCAGATGTCCGGCTCAGGGCCCGGTTCGCCGATCTTGCCGATGAAGACGTGTATTCCACCAAAGGGGACCCTGAGGGAGTCCTGGATTAGGGGGTCTCCAGACAGCCGGACTATCTCCATTGGCCGGACTGTTAGACTATGAAGATACAAGATTGAAGACTTTGTCTCGTGTCCGGATGGGACTCTACTTGGCGTGGAAGGCAAGCTAGACAATACGGATATGGATATCTCCTCCTTTGTAACCGACCTTGTGTAACCCTAACCCTCTCCGGTGTCTATATAAACCGAAGGGTTTTTAGTCCGTAGGACAACAACCATAACATACAATCATACCATAGGCTAGCTTCTAGGGTTTAGCCTCTCTGATCTCGTGGTAGATCTACTCTTGTACTACCCATATCATCAATATTAATCAAGCAGGACGTAGGGTTTTACCTCCATCAAGAGGGCCCGAACCTGGGTAAAACATCATGTCCCCTCCCTCCTGTTACCATCTGGCCTAGACGCACAGTTCGGGACCCCCTACCCGAGATCCGGCGGTTTTGACATCGACATTGGTGCTTTCATTGAGAGTTCCGCTGTGTCGTCGCCACCAGGAAGGATGTCTCATCCTGTCTTTAAAGACGGCACTATCGCTGAGGGAGCTTTGGCTATCGGCCAAACTCTCTGGCTAGGTGGTTTTCTTATGACTGCCTGTTCGGCCGCTGCGCCGACGATGACTTCTCGGGTCATCAGAAGCAATCTTCACGTCAACTTGGAACTTGCCGAGCAGTTAGATCCAATGGAGCTCTCTTCCCTGAACGAGCTCTTGGATCGCATCGCCGCCCTGGGAGTCACTACAGACTACGATCAGATTGGGCCTAAACCCGATCTGAGAGAGATGAACTCTCTCCAGGTCACCCATCACGTTGCAGTCGTGGAGGAACAATGCGGCAATCGTTCATCTATCTTAAGCACTAGCTATGTCCGGATTCCCAATCCCTCCAAGCCGGATACCCGCGGAGGGGAGGACGTCACTCAAGGCCTGAACCTAGAATCAGGAAGCGGGCTAGATTTATCGGAAAACATCCAAGAATCCAAACTTCCGAGTTCGGAAACTCCTTGGCCCCTGAGTCTCAGATTGGGTGAGGATTCGCATTCAATTCCACCCACCCACCCAAACATACGCGATCTATCCCAAATTAGGCAAGAGCCCAAAGAAACAGTACACCATTACTGAGTCTCAGATTGGGTGAGGACTGCCGCGAGGAAGACGCAATTTCATTTTTCTGTAATAATTGCATGGACAAGGGAATCCTCAACGCCATAAGTCGTCGCAAAATTACACGCTTTGCCGACTTGGTGTCCATAGTACGAAAGTACTGTGCGATGGAAAGCGCCTGGAAAACCAAAATAAAATTTTGGGATAATCCGGCCCTGAATACAAACCCAGTCTGAAATAAAAGGGTGCATTATCACAATACACCTGGGTTAACTACCAAAAAGAAAAAGCCCTCTACGGGGCAAGGAACCGTACTGGAGGGATGGCTCAACGGACCCTGCAAAATTCATAGTACAACGGATGCAATACCAACGCACAACCTTAGAGCATGTTGGATACTCTGGCAGGTGGCCAAAAGTGGTGAAGATCTACTCCTCCCAAAGACCATAGAGCACCATCCCGTGGACAACAATACGGTGTTAACGGTCTTTGAGACCTTCGCGTCAAATAATAGATGCAAGCGAACACTCCGCAGCATGGCCGAAATCTGCCACATAGCAGAAATAAATCCTTGGAGTGACATGGCTATTACCTTCAATGCCAGCGATGAACCTAAATTCCGAACAGCCCGAGCACCAGCCGCACTGGTCCTCAGTCCAATCATGGACGGCTTTCGACTCACTAAGGTACTCATGGACGGCAGCAGCAGATTAAACCTCATCTATGAGGAAACTCTTCAAAAGATGGAAATAGACTGGAGCCGCATTGAGCAAAGTAGCACAACCTTTAGAGGAATCATCCCCAGTCGGGAAGCATGCTGTGCTAGAAAACTCACACTAGACGTGGTATTCGGCATGCCGGATAATTACAGGTCCGAACAAATTACATTCCAAGTGGCCCCGTTAAGCAGCGGATACCACGCTCTATTAGGGCGGGAGGCGTTTACAATCTTCCAAGCCATACCCCATTACGGGTACATGAAGCTCAAAATGCCCGGGCCCAACGGAATCATCACTCTTGCTAGTGATCCGGACATAGCACTCCCCGCCGAAAATAAGATAGCCGCACTGGCCCTTGAGGCACTATCCGAAGCCCTAGCGGCCAAGGAACTAACTGCGCTGCGCTCCACGGTGAATAGGGACGACGTGATACTCGATAAAAGATCCAAGTCCACCTCCTTTAAACCGGCGGACGAAATAGTCAAATTCCAAGTCCATCCAACAGACCCTACAAAAACAGCTTCCATCGGGGCACAATTAAACCCTGATGTCGACGCCGCACTGCGAGAGTTCCTACATGAGAGCTGGGACATTTTTGCCTGGCACCCTTCAGACATGCCAGGAATCCCACGCAGGCTGGCTGAGCACAGCCTAAATATCATAAAAGGATTCAAGCCAGTCAAGCAGGCTCTTCGACGTTTCTCCGAACCTAAAAGACAAGCCATGGGAGAGGAACTAGCCAAGCTATTGGAGGCCGGATTCATCAGAGACATAAAACATCTGGACTGGCTAGCAAACCTGGTGATGGTACCAAAGAAGGACAAATCCTAGCGCTTGTGCATCGATTTTAAGGACCTTAACAAGGCCTACCCAAAGGATCCCTTCCCCCTCCCCCGCATCGATCAAATCATCGATGCTACCGCAGGAAACGATTCATTGTGTTTCCTCGACGCATACTCCGGCTACCATCAAATTAAAATGGCAGAGCCAGACCAAGCCACAACAGCATTCATCAAACCATACGGCCCATTCTGCTTCAACACAATGCCCTTCGGGCTCAAAAACGCCGGCGCAACATATCAGCGCATGATTCGAACATGTCTGGCAAACCAGATCGGCAAAACAATGGAGGCATACGTAGATGACGTGGTTGTTAAAACCAAGCATGTCGAAACTCTGGTAGATGACTTGAGGCTCACATTCGACAACCTCCGAACATATGACATCAAGCTCAATCTGGAAAACTGCGTTTTCGGCATACCAGCCGGAAAGCTCCTGGGATTCATTGTCTCCAGTAGAGGTATTGAAGCTAATCCGGCCAAAATCTAAGCGTTGTCACAGTTGGCTACCCCAACAGACCTCAAACAAATACAAAAATTGACTGGATGCGTGGCGGCTCTAAGCCGCTTTATCTCCCGCTTGGGCGAAAAGGCATTACCCCTTTATCGCATCCTCCGGCACACCGAACACTTCGAGTGGACGGATGCCACCACGGACGGACTCAACGAAATAAAAGCCATATTGGCAACAAACTGAGTCCTGGCCGCGCCAAACATTGGCGAACCAATGCTATTATACATTGCGGCAACTCATCAAGTCGTAAGCACAGTGCTCATCGTCGAGCAACAAGTGGACAGACACAAATTCCCCCTTCAAAAGCCGGTTCACTATGTGTCCACTGTCCTTACTCCATGCAAATCACGGTACCCGCATTATCAAAAGATAGCGTACGCGGTATTTATGGCATCCCGGAAGCTGCGACACTACTTTCAAGAGTGTTCGATAACGGTAGCCTCAGAAGTACCACTTAATGATATTATAAACAACCGCGACGCGACGGGCCGGATTGCCAAATGGGCCATTGAGCTCCTCCCGTTCGACATAAATTACAAGCCACGGCGAGCTATTAAGTCGCAAGTTTTGGCTGACTTTGTCGCTGAAATGGATGGAAGCCGAACTCCCTAAAGAGTATGGCACATATTCAAACTGGATCATGCACTTCAACGGCTCCAAAATGTTGGCTGGTCTAGGGGCTGGCGTAGTTTTGATGTCCCCAACAGGAGACACCGTTCAATACATACTACAGATAATGTATAGGGACTCCAACAACGCAGCCGAATATGAGGCCCTTCTACATGGTCTCCGGATGGCAGTATCCATGGGCATTCAACGCCTAGAGGTGCGCGGAGATTCGAACCTCACGATATCCCAAATAAATGGAGACTTTGATGCCAAGGATCCGAAAATGGCAGCTTATCGCAATGCCGTCCTAAAAATGTCAGCTCGGTTCGAGGGGCTCGAATTTCACCATGTGGCTCGGGAAAACAATCAGGCGACGGATATCCTCGCCCGCGTCCACGCAAAACGTGATGCGGTCCCTCCCAACATATTTCTGGAAAGGCTTTTCAAGCCATCCATAGCATGGGAAGGGGACACCGGTAACAACAGTCTGGACCCTGCCAAAATACCCGATACCGAACTCTCTGACACAATCGGAGGCTCCGCCACCGAAATAACACAATCAGCCCACGAAATAATGGCCATTATTTCCCCGTGGACAGAACCATTCCTGGCCTACCTAACTAGACAGGAACTTCTGGAGGACCAAAATGAGGCACGCTGCATAGTGCGGCGATCCAAGGCCTACAGGGTCCATGTGGGAGAATTGTACAAAAAAAAGTGCTACCGGAGTCCTTTAAAGGTGCATCTCCGAAGAGGAAGGGAGGAACCTTTTGGCAGAAATTCACACTGGACTCAGCGGTCATCACGCCGCAGCCCGGGCTCTTGTAAGCAAGGCCTTCCGTACAGGATTCTATTGGCCAACAGCCCGGGCAGATGCACAGGACTTGGTCCAACGTTGCGCCGGTTGCCAGCTCTTTGCAAATCAAAGCCACATGCCACCACCGCCGTCCAAAAAATCCCCATTACATGGCCCTTTGCAGTCTGGGGGCTTGACATGGTTGGACCCCTTAAAGGGGGAACCCATAAGAAAAAAAATACTTATTGGTCATGGTGGATAAATTCACCAAATGGATAGAGGCTAAACCGGTTAAAACAGCCGAATCCGGACCGGTGATAGATTTCATATCCGGGGTTGTACACCGTTACGGTGTCCCCCACAGCATCATCACTGATAATGGCACGAACTTCGTGGCCGACGAGGTAAAACTCTGGTGCAGCAAAATGGGCATCAAGCTCGATTATGCTTCAGTCTATCACCCACAAACCAACGGTCAAGTCGAACGAGCAAATGTTCTTATAATGAGCGGCATTAAACCCAGATTAGTGCGCTCCTTAACGGAGTCTGACACGCACTGGGTAGAGGAGCTCGACTCCGTACTCTGGGGGCTGCGGACCATGTCGAATCGTAGTACCGGATATACACCGTTTTTTATGGTGTACAGCGCAGAGGCAGTCCTGCCATGTGACATAATTCATGACTCACCTCGAGTGCACATGTACAAATAAAGAGAAGCCGAGCTTGATCGGCAGGACAGTCTGGACACCTTGGAGGAAGAGCGCGACGTAGCCAAAGCCCGTTCCGCATTTTACCAGCATCAGGCTCGCAGATACCAAAGCAGAGAAGTACGGGCCAAAACTTATAACGTTGGCGAACTAGTTCTACGGCTGCCGGATAAGAAAAAGAACAAGCTCGAGCCCAAATGGAAAGGTCCCTTCATTATCGACCAAGTTCTGACTGGTGGAGCATACCGACTGCGGGATGCATCGACTAGTCGACTCGAGCCGAACCCATGGAACGCAGCCAGGCTCCGAAGATTCTACGCCTAGCACCGGACTTTATGTTAGTCCCCTCCCTTTGTCCATTTTCCGCATATGCATCATCTGTCTTGTTTCCCTTTCTTTCTTTTATTTCTCTAGGCCTTCAAGGGTCACCTTGTGTCTCACTCATACATTACAGATGCGCTAGCCGCACTCTGCATACCTGGTGGCTTCTTTCACAGAAGCTTAAATTATTTACTTGGGCCTCACGCCCAACACATGTGTTATACTTCCGCATGTACCTTTTTTCACCATTATATGCATCGATATGACTTAAATTTTGGCCAAGCTGGGTTGCCTGGCTCTTGTATTTATGCCCTACGTTCCCGTTAATTCGGCTAGGGCATAAGGGGAGCACCTCTGTGATTGTTACCGCCGGGTCAGCCGGACGTGTACCTCAGACTGGGTGAAGCCGAAAGCTAGCGTTCTTAAGGGAATATTTGGTCGGTGAACAAAAGATGAATTTTATTTATTATCCATATCTGCCCCCAGATGCTTTTTCTGTGCTTCTTGTCGCAGTCCGGACATGCACTTTAGGGCATGCTTACCCAGGGAAAGGAACCCTTAACGGAACTATTCTCCCTGGAAGATGTTTCTTACTACCCATGTAATATAACATAACTAGTTGGGCACTTGTCTGATAAAGCACTAATGACCCCTACGCCTGGTCTCCACGCATGCCCCGGTTCTTACATAACCGAGAGGGTATTCGGATACACTCCGGACTGTCGGGTCCCGAGGTTGAAGCGAAAAGGTCCGCCACGACAAACGATCTACAATCCGGCTAGAAGGCATTATACATGTCACTTTAAAATTACATAGTCAATTTGACTGGTTGAATTCCTCTTCAATACCATCCAATAGACTGTCTAGTCTACAGTCCTGTTGGGAATACTTTGCGGCCAATTCTTCTTGGCCGTACACTAAGCTCACAGGGATCTCCTTCCCATCGGGCCCCACAGGTCCGACTTCGGCCATGTGGTTCGGGTCAGCCTTCGTGTACCATGTCTTCACCATTGCCCCTTTAGCTTTTCTGCAAGCTCTCCGAGGCCGATATCTTCCATAATCGGAAGCGCCGCCGCGCTCCCTTTAGCTTTTCTGCAAGCTCTCCAAGGCCTTCGGGTATGGAGATGGATGGCAACAAGGCCTGGGCGATGCCTTGCATCACCTGCCAAACTCGTTCGTGCAGCTGTGAGAGCTCGGGAAGAAGGTCACCCGTTGAACCGGGCATTTCCTCGGCAGGACGACCTATTAGCATACCTACAGACATAACTCTGTCAGCCAGCTTCCTCGCCGAACTCTTTTTCAAAGTTCGTTCAAGCACTTACTAAATATGCCGCGTCGAAGCCGTCGATTTTCCTTGACAGAGTCCGACAGTTGGGCACGAACATCTTGTAGTTCCACGCCCAGCTTGGTGTTGGCATCTTGGAGATCATTTTTCTCCTGCCTCACCCTCGTAAGCACGTTATCACCGGCCTTCAGCTGGCGTTGGAGTTGTTGCTTATCCGGATTTACTCCAGTGTCATCTGCAATTTTATCGTCAGATCTACATACACGCCGCATTCTATATGATACTTATCATTTGAAGGATATGTTACCATAGGGGGTCTCTTTGGGCTCCCCTGCTGCGGCCAGTGCGGCCTGAAGTTCGGCTTTGCACTCTTCCAGCTCCTGGGACAGTTGAGTATTCTTTTCTGTAAGAACCCGCATAACAAATGATCCTTAAATCAGTTATCCTAACTGTTTCAAGTCTCAGGGGCTACTGATATATATAATCACCAAATGTTCTCACCCGTATGTCTTTTACATACTGCTCCGTGGCTCTAGCTAGACCATTTTGAGCGGCACGGAGGTGCGCATCTCCCGAGTTGAAGGCATCCAATGCCTCTTGGGAGAAACAAGCGTCATGAAGAACAGTCCGGCAACGCCTATGGTTCATGGCACTTTCCACCTCGGAATGGGTGGCGGACAGTTTATCCGCATCCTCTGTCGGAGGAGCACCCGGTGCACGCCTCGTATTCGTTCCCACCTCCGAATCCGGCCTTGGAGCCTGGCTTGTGGAGGCGCGATTGGTAGCCTCTCCAAGTATAGTCTGGCGAGCCCTCTTTTTCCTGAAAAGAAGGCATGGGTGTTAATATGCCTCTGAGAATAATGGCTTGCAATAAAGATGGCGCGCCGTACCGCTGCGCCGGTGTCTCAATCTGGACTGCGGGTCTTTTCTGCCTGCCTGGCCTCGCGGCCCCTTGTTGGCCAGTCGCCACAGGCTCGGCCTTCTGCCTCGAGGACCTCCCTTGCAAAACACAGCTGTTATACGGTGATCAAAAACACGAAAGGACGGATCCCTTTTTGAAGTGCTGGGACTTTGGTCTCAGTCACCTGTGAGGCTGGAACTAGCCCAAGGTAATTGGCCGTAATGGCCACCAAAGAATTATCATTGCTCGATTGGTAAAAGACCCCATCGATCAGCGCCTCAGATATGTCCGGATCCTCTTGGGAGGCCGGGTCGAGGGACCGTCCAGGGTCCTCGAGTTGTGGAGGGGGGTTGTTTATCTCCCTTACAGCCTGGCGCAGTTTCTGCGTAGAAATCGCTAGACTGAGTACTTAACTGCGGAAATATGAAACGGATGGGCGAGAAAAAGTCTCCGCTTACCCAGCTCGGAGGATTGTACATAGAAAATCTGCCCTGCGGGTTGACACGAAGGAATTCCTCCTCTTCTCCCTTGTACAAAGTGGATAAGATCTTTATTAGATCAGCAACCGATCCCGGCCCTTTACGGCCGTAGCGGGTGGTGTCATCCTCCCCGTTGAAATCCCACATGGGGTGGCCTCTATACTGAAGCGGCTGCACCCCCCGCATGATGCATATGGCCATGACCTCAATCATGGTCAATCCGGATCGAGCTAAAAAACTTATCTGGCTCATCAGGTAAAGAATGTCCATGTCATCCTCCTCCAGGGAGCTCCGTGGACGCCAGCTCCGGTGCTTCTTCAAAGGGGCGCTGTCGAACTCAGGAAGGCCGATCCGAATAGGATCCAGGAGGGGGACGTCTTCTATATAAAACCATTCTGAAGGCCAGTCTTCGGACATATTCTTTGGGGTCCCGGACAGGTATCCGGTCCCGACAATACGCCACACTTTGGCTCCGCCCACTTGATATATTGACCCCTTCTGAGAACGGGGCACAAGGCAGAACAGCTTCTTCCACAGAGCGAAATGAGACTCACAGCCCAAAAACAACTCGCAAAGGGCTACGAATCCCGCGATATGCAGCATGGAGGCAGGCGTAAGGTTGTGCAACTGGAGGCCGTAGAACTCCAGGAGCCCTCGGAGAAACGGATGAATTGGGAATCCGAGCCCTCTTACCAAATAAGGGACAGGGCATACCCGCTCTCCCTTGGAGGGATTAGGAAGGCTGTCCGCTTGCTCTCTGCCATTATAGGTGGCAAGCCCGGCTCGAACCGGGACCAGGTACGCTGGGGGAAGAAATCCCTTGGTCTGAAGCATCACTAATTTGCTGTGCGGGACGGAACATCTCTCCCAATCTCCAGGCTTGGAGCTAGGTGAGCGAGAGGAGGAGCTGCGTCAACCGGCCATGATGGAATGGATCTCTGTCGGGTGCGCTCCGATGAAGGCTCACCAAGGGAGGATGGTGTGATTTGGATCTGAATCCTCGTCTTTTTAATAGGTGGCTCATTTACAAAGCTAGGGGGGTAAATGTGAAAACACCCTGGCTCTTCACATTCGCTCGACACGTGGAAAGTGGCCATTATTGGGCGTGGGAGTCAAGGAGTGCAACATTCACAAGAGACCGGACACTATTTCGATAGGTACACAGAATTTGGAGAGGAAGCCGCCTTGCAATGCCGAAGACAATACTGCGTGCCGGACTCATCGTCATTGAAGCCTGGTTCGGGGGCTACTGAGGGAGTCCTGGATTAGGGGGTCTCCGGACAGCCGGACTATCTCCATTGGCCGGACTGTTAGACTATGAAGATACAAGATTGAAGACTCTGTCTCGTGTCCGGATGGGACTCTACTTGGCATGGAAGGCAAGCTAGGCAATACGGATATGGATATCTCCTAATTTGTAACCGACCTTGTGTAACCCTAACCCTCTCTGGTGTCTATATAAACCGAAGGGTTTTCAGTCCGTAGGACAACAACCATAACATACAATCATACCATAGGCTAGCTTCTAGGGTTTAGCCTCTCTGATCTCGTGGTAGATCTACTCTTGTACTACCCATATCATCAATATTAATCAAGCAGGACGTAGGGTTTTACCTCCATCAAGAGGGCCCGAACCTGGGTAAAACATCATATCCCCTGCCTCCTGTTACCATCCGTCCTAGACGCACAGTTCGGGACCCCCTACCCGAGATCCGCCGGTTTTGACACCGACAGACCCGGTACCCATACTCAATCGCGCCGGCCTCGGGGCCCCAGCCTGCGTCGTCGATGTAGAGCTTGTCGCGACGACTCTTGGTCATCCGGCCCATAGTGTATCCCTTGAGTCCTTCGAAGCTGCCCTTCAAGAACTTGAAACCATCATGCGATAGCCCCACGGTGGGCGCCAACTGTCGTGGTTTTGTCATGGCAGATGTCCTAGTGAAAGGACTTAGTCGTGGAGCCATCATGACGGGTTAGCTTAAAGGGGTTAACACGGACAAGGGACACAAGGAGTTATACTGGTTCGGCCCCTTACAATGAAGGTAAAAGCCTACTCCAGTTGTGATGGAATTGCTAGGGTTTCGATGACCAGGGAGCGAATCCGCTTTGCCTGGCTCTCGAGTTATTGTTTGTTGTCCCTAAACCGCCGCCGAGTCATCCCTTTATATACACAGGTTGACGCCCGGCGGTTTACAGAATCCTGAGGCTAGCTCATAAACGTGCCCGGCTCGGTTTCTACCTTTCCTTGCCTTACAACATAAGTTACATATCATATGGCGGTTTATGTCTACAGGCCCTAATCAGCCGTTGGGCCCTGGGCCTTGATGTTAGATCTCCTCTGTAAAACGTCATACTTCTTGTCTTCATGGGCTTCAAAACATGACTAACTCATTGTGGGCATAACCCGGGCCCTTATGGCCGGTTTATACTTAGTAGTAATATCCCCAACACCCAGCCTGCGCCGACTGCCCCGGTGCATGGCCGCCAGTCGGACACGCTGTAGTTGCCGCCAGCTGGCGGCGAGTTGGTGGTGGGAGCCATCCCCGTAGCCCGTACTCCGACACGCCGGCGCGTGCTGAAGGCGACGTCGGCGCCACAGGCACAGGGAATTGAGGTCGGGAGCTCGTCGGTCCCAGAAGGAGAAGCCACCAGCGGTGTTCCGCCGGAGTAGACTCTTGGAGGTGGGTCGGGCTTGTTAAACGGGGCGTCGCAAGGCGTTCATGTCGACGCGCGCAGCCATCCAGGCACGTCTCTTTATTGTTTGCTTTGATCCATGCAATCTTCTTTGAAATTCTTTCATGGGGGCACGCCAGCGCACCCACTAGGTGTAGCCCTCGAGTTTCGTGTCGACTGCTGAGCAGGCGGCTAAGAACTTAAAGGCAAGTTTCGAGCGCTAACCCTTTTTCCTTTTTCTATTGTTGCTTCCATTGCAGGACTATCACAACATTCGTGCGGCCACCCACAACTCCCAAGTTCGGGAGCTGGCCAAGCAGAAGCCAAGTTGGCCGAGAGCCGAAGTAAGTACTTTGTTCCTTTTTCGCGGCGGGGCGCGCCAGCGCACCCACGGGGTGTAGCCCCTGAGATTCGGGTTGACTGCTGAGCAGTCGGGCGGGATCTTCCAGCAGTTATGTTTTTCCTTTGTTGTCTTTCTGACCGACTTCTCTTCTTTTCCTTCCACAAGAGCCAACGCCGCCTTGCAGCACCAGCTGGGCGAGGCTCAGATCGCGCTGCGCACCAAGGAGGAGCGCAGCAGGGCGGAGCAGGAGCGTGACCGCCTGGCCAAGAAGCTTTCTGACCAAGCGGACAAGCACAAGGCGGAGCTCCAAAAGCTCAAGGAGGCGGAGGAGGCCCTTGAGGCCAAATTCGAGACTGAGCGCTCGAAATGGGTGGACAAGGAGAAGGCTCTGACCGACGGCTACAGCGAGATCGAGGACATGCTCGCTGGTAAGTCGCTCTTTCCCTTCTCCTGTCTACCGACTCATCATACAAGCCGGCTTCTGACTTCATGCTTCTTTTTCCTTCTTGTGCGGAGTATTTTCCCGGTCATGCCGTCGTTGTAGGCCAGGCCATCGAGGCTCGCCACGAGGAGTGAAGGCTGGCTGGTGCGGAAATTGCGCCCAATGCCCCACGGATCCTTGCCGAGCAGCTTTTCGGCATCCAAGCTCATCTCCAGCCGGCGCATCGGGCGCTCCGCCGTCTGCAGCGCGCCAGAGCCTAGGTGGTCTCCGCCCTCTGGCCAGGCACTCCCGCTCTATGCACCCCCAGTTGGACCTCCGACTGGTTGGAGATGGCCGTCGGCCGCCTTGAGGCATGGAAGGGCTCTGCAGCTCGGGTAGGCGCACAGCAGGCCTTGGAATTCGTCAAGGGGTGGTACCCTGGTCTGAACTTAGACCAGCTTGCCACCCTCCGTGTTGAAGCCTTCGAGGAGCTGGCGGTGGTGGCACACGACCTCTATCGCCACGCCGCGGCAATAGCTGAGTACATGGAGACCAGCATCTTCCTCCCCGAGCTGACCGAGGAGGGCGTTGAGGCACCGCCAAACTGGTTCGGGCTGAACCTGGAGGAGGGCGAGGAGTCGGTGGAGGTGATCGCCTCCAGCGACGAAGCAAGGAGGACTAGGACGAGGACGACAAAGACGATGCGCTGGATAGTGAAGACGAGCGCCGGCCTCAGCCTGACTAGGTTTCGACCAACGGACGGCACACCGACGAGCCGACTACCGCTGGAGCCGACAAGGCCGAGACCACACAGGTGGCCGTTCCACCACCCGGCACCTCGACCTCCGCCGACCCCTTTGATCCGGCTGCTACTCCTTTGGCCTAGGCATCCAAGCTATCATTTTCTTTTCCTGCTTTATAATATTTTGAACAAAATGGTTAAGCTTGCGCAGTTCCACCCGCTGGGGGTGTATTCAAATTTGTTGAATGTTGGCCATGAGCCTTTATGTAAATTATTTTTGACGATTCCCGACTTGTCTTTCTCCTTCTGCTCATCTGGCCTTTTTCCTTTGCCACCTTCCCTTAGCTACCGTCTTGCCAGCCAGACAGCCGCTCTGCGGTCTGTGGCCGGGTCAAGTACATGGCCGCTTTGGGAAGGCAAGTACTTAGCCGTTTGTAGAGCGTAAGAAGTTAAGTTTAGAGACCAGCCAGCCGGCTTCTCAGCAGCCGGTCGGCGAGGCGAGGAGCCGACTCGGCCTATGCACATGCTTTAGTCCTTAGCCATTTTTCATGTAGGCATCGTTTCCTGCCTTTATCTCTTGCCAGCCGGACAGTCGCTCTGCGAGCTGTGGCTTGTGGCAAGAGAGGGCTTAGGTGCCGGCACACTACTTGTCCGACTGCAGGTAGCATTGACATAGTACAAGGCGGCAAGCCCCTGAGCCGACTGGTCGAACCTGGTCCCAGGCAGAAATAATGCAATAAGACATTCATAGGTACATAACTAATCATATAGATAAAAAGGGTAGCCCCGAGTGCTCCTCGAGGGACCCAATGTATTAGTGCTTAATGCAAAAGGTAGTGTGGTACATACTGCATCAACTGTAAAATCTTCGGAGGAGGTTTGCATTCCATGGACGCTCCGATTCCTTGTTAGAGTCGTCTCTCTTGCGTGCTCTGGGCTTCTGTGCATCGATCAAGTAGTAGGAGTCATTGCCCAATGCTTTGCTGATGACGAAGGGGCCTTCCCATGGGGCCGAGAGCTTCTGTTGGCCGGCTGTTCGCTGTATCAGACGGAGCACAAGGTCTCCCTCTTGGAAGGATCTTGGCTTGACCTTCCGACTGTGGTATCAGTGTAGGCTCTGCTGGTAGATGGCGGACCGGCTGACTGCTAACAGCCGGCCCTCTTCCAGCAGATTGACACCGTCTTCTCGTGCCTCCTTTGATTCCGCTTCCGTGTACATGGTGACGCGAGGTGAGTCAAACTCGATGTCAGTTGGGATGACAGCCTCGGCCCCATACACAAGGAAGAAAGGAGTGAAGCCGGCAGCTCTCTGTTCACCAGAAATTTGAGGATGGGCTGTGCCCATGATGGTGCTTGAATTTCTTCTACAACCACTACGGTCACTTGTACTAGGGTGGTTGGGTTGGGAGGTGGTGGGCTGGCTGTCGCTGCTGCATCGTTGAAGTCTCCAGGCCCACTGTTGCAGCCCCCGGGCCGGGTGCGACTGCCGCAGCCCCTGAGCCGCTCGGTGAAGTCCCTGGGCTGGCTGCTGCAGCCCCCGGGCCGGGTTGTGGAGTCCCCGAGCCGGGTGCGACTACTGCAGCCCCCGTGCCACCTGCCAAAGTCCCCGAGCCAACTGCCGCAGCTCCCGAGTCGGATCTGACTGCTTCTGGAGGAGCCAACACGAAGAAGGACTCGGATTCTGGAGAAGGCTTGATCGACAACTTGCAGAGGCACTGAAGGGAGACACCGACTGGTATTGCCTGACGGGTGGAGCCGATCCATGCCACAACATCAGCTGGCTTGTTTTCATTTCGTGGTACGTGAAGGAACTCGCACCCTTCAAAATATTCGCTGAGCTGCTGAACAAGAAATCGGTAACTTGCCATGTTTGCGTCCTTGGCATCCGAGTCGTCAGATGACTGCTGGACCACCAAGTCGAAGTTGTCGTAGCATAGGATCCGGCGGATGCCGATTTCTTTGGCCAGCCGAAGGCCGTGCACGAGCGCCTCATACTCGGCCATGTTGTTGGAGGCAGAAAAATGGATTTGCAATGTTTATCTGAGCTTGTCGCCTTTGGGAGAGGTGAGGACAACGCCGGCTCCCAAGCCGGTGTGCATGTTCGAGCCATCAAAGTGCATCCGCCAATAGGTGGAGTCCAGAGCTGGCGGCAGGTACTGAGTCTCGGCCCAGTCGACGAGGAAGTCGGCCGGTGCTTGGGACTTGATGGTGGTGCGTGGCCGGTAGAAGATGGTATAAGGGGACACCCGGCCAGATGCATCTATGTTGCCAATATTCTCAGCAAGTGGGGCAGTGCAGACAATAGTGACGGGGTGCTCTTGAAAGTATGGCTTCAGCTTCTTGGCCGCAAAGTGCACGCCGTAGCACATCTTCTGCTAAGGGGGTAGTTCTGCTTTGAGGTCGACAGCACCTCACTCAAATAATATACAAGCCTCTAGACCGGCTGTGCCCTGCCGGCCTTTGGGCGTTCTACCACCATGACAGTACTGACCACCCAGCTGGTGGCGACAACATTAAGGTACATGGGTTTCTTATCAACCGGAGCCGCCGGGACAGGCGGCGTGGTCAACATCTTTTTCAACTGGAGGAAAGCTTCGTCCGCCTTGTCATTTCACTCAAAATGAGTGGTTTTCTTCATGAGCTGGTATAGGGGAAGAGCCTTCTCACCCAGCCGACTGATGAAACGGCTGATGGATGCCAAGTAGCCGGTGAATTTCTGGACATCTCTCAGTCGGGTGGGTATCTCCATCCTCTCGATGGCCTTGATCTTCACAGGGTTGCACTCAATGTCGCGCTCTGAGACCAGGAAGCCAAGGAGCTGGCCGGCTGGTACTCCAAAGACACATTTCTCTGGGTTGAGCTTGATCTGAAACCGGCGCAGATTTTCAAAAGTTTCCTTCTTCCAAGAGGGTGACACGCTTCTCCGTCTTCACCACAATATCGTCCACATAGACATGGGCGTTTCTGCCAAGTTTCTTGAGGAGGCACTTCTGCATGCAATGCTGGAATGTGGCACCGGCATTTCTCAAGGCGAATGTCATGGTCAGGTAGCAGAAGGCTCCGAATGGTTGATGAAGGCGGTCTTCAGGTGGTCTGCTGGGTTCAACTTGATCTGATGATATCCTGAGTAGGCATCCAAGAAACTCAATAGCTCGCATCCGGCTGTGGAGTCTATCACTTGGTCAATCCGAGGCAAAGCAAACGGATCCTTGGGGCAGCTTTGTTGAGACTGGTGTAATCAATGCACATACGCCACTTCTTTAGTACAAGGACTGGGTTGGCAAGCCACTCTAGAAAAAAATACTTCCATGATGAAGCCGGCTGCCAGGAGGTGGGCTATCTCCTCACCAACAATTCTTCTTTTCTCCTCTGACAGTCGACGCAGGGGTTGCTTGACCGGTTTGGCATATGCTCTGACGTGTAACTTGTGCTCGGCGAAATCCGTCGGAACACCCGGCATGTCCTTGGGAGACCATGCAAAGGTGTCCCAATTCTCACAGAGGAAATCGATGAGCTCGCTTTCCTATTTGCTATCAAGGTTGGCCCCTATGACAGTGTGCCTTTTCGGGTGCTCAGGGTCCATGTCTAATCAACCGCCACGCGTCGACCAAGGCCGCAGGCTATTGGGGCCCGCGGTGCTCCGCACTTGCCCTTTGGCTTCGCCTCAAAGCCAAGCCCGAGCGCGCCTTGGGCCTGGGGGCTACTGTCGGCGTTCTGGGAACGGGGGTCCCTGGACTTGCCTGCCTGCGGCCCACGGCATGGATATGCAAGCGGGCCCGTATGGCCCATCTTCACCAACAAGCGTTCAAGACCCTCGCGAGGGGCCAAGCCTCGCAAGGTGGAGGACACAAGGCCTCCTCAGGAGTGGCCTCACCAGGCTGGCTCGCGAGGGGTGGAGAAATCAAGGCCAGGAAAAACCTCGTGAGGTTCCAGTGACATGAGCCATGATGATCGAGACCAGGCGGGCGCCAGCGCGCACAGTGTCCTTGTTTCCTCTTTGGTGCTAAGGAGGCAAGTGCAGACGAGGAGTACTGAGACGTCAAGCAAAGGTTTCCATATCGATGCAACGAGACGAAGACCAGCAGGACGGAAAGATGGAGGTCACCATGGAGCCCAAGACGGCGTCACCACCAGAGCCTTTGGCAGGCGAAGACCACTTTTGTCAGGATAACTTATACTAGTTGTCTCCCTACGAATTTGGTCGTTATTGGATCCCTTCCCACTCAGTATTTGGGGAGAGGGCCAGGGCCTCTATAAATAGGACTAGCCACCACCATAGCTAGGAGGAACGGAAGAGATCCAGATCAACCTCAACAACACACACTCACCAAGCACAAAAACACCTCACCTCGCGAGGTTGTTCTTCCCCTTGTAACTATTCATCCTCAGCCCAAGAGGAAATCCACCACACCACACTGGAGTAGGGTCTTACACCACAATGGTGGCCCGAACCAGTATAAATCTTGTGTCCCTTGTGTTGCAAGTTCGTAGAGCTAGTCTGTGGGTTCAAAGAGTGTGCTAGTTAGTAAGAGGAAGAAGATATTCGCGCGCACCCCAGTGTTCGAACCTTAAGGGTTTTGCCGGAACACGAAATCCAGCAGCCGCCATGGGAAAGAATTTTCTAGCGGAACTGGTTTCTACCGGATAGACTGATGCCACAGGAATTGTGTTGTATTCGAGCGGTGAACGCATAGAATATAAAAGCATCTCCAGTCATTGGCTCCCAGGGGGCTTGAAAAATCGCCGGCTGGGGGCGAATCGGCGCTAAAATCGGCTTGGGGGTGATTGGATTCCCAGCCGCCGCCCCAGGCGTCGATATCGGCCCACTTTTGGCGCTGCTACCTCTTGAGCACTGCGTTGGTTTTCCCTTGAAGAGGAAAGGGTGGTGCAGCAAATTATCGTAAGTATTTCCCTCGGTTTTTGAGAACCAAGGTATCAATCCAGTAGGAGGCTACACGCGAGTACCTCGCACCTACACAAAACAAATAAATCCTCACAACCAACGCGATAAGGTGTTGTCAATCCCTACACGGTCACTTACGAGAGTGAGATCTGATAGATACGATAAGATAATATTTTTGGTATTTTTATGATAAAGATGCAAAGTAAAATAAAAGGCAATGAAAATAACTAAGTGTTGGAAGATTAATATGGTGGAAGATAGACCCCGGGGCCATAGGTTTCACTAGTGGCTTCTCTCGAGAGCATAAGTATTCACGGCGGGTAAACAAATTACTATTGAGCAATTGACAGAATATAGCATAGTTATGAGAATATCTAGGTATGATCCTGTATATAGGCATCATGTCCGAGACAAGTAGACCGACTCCTGCCTGCATCTACTACTATTACTCCACACATCAATCGCTATCCAGCATGCATCTAGAGTATTAAGTTCAAGAGAACAGAGTAACGCTTTAAGCAAGATGACATGATGTAGAGGGATAAAATCATGAAGTATGAAATAAACCCCATCTTGTTATCCTCGATGGCAACAATACAATACGTGCCTTGCTGCCCCTACTATCACTGGGAAAGGACACCGCAAGATTGAACCCAAAGCTAAGCACTTCTCCCATTGCAAGAAAGATCAATCTAGTAGGCCAAACCAAGCTGATAATTCGAAGAGATTTGCAAAGATAACCAATCATACATAAAAGAACTCAGAGAAGATTCAAATATTGTTCATAGATAAACTTGATCATAAACCCACAATTCATCGGTGTCAACAAACACACTGCAAAAGAAGATTACATCGAATAGATCTCCACAAGACAGGGGGAGAACTTTGTATTGAGATCCAAAAAGAAAGAAGAAGCCATCTAGCTAATAACTATGGACCCGAAGGTCTGAGGTAAACTACTCACACTTCATCGGAAGGGCTATGGTGTTGATGTAGAAGCCCTCCGTGATCGATGCCCCCTCCGGCGGAGCTCCGGAACAGGCCCCAAGATGGGATCTCGTGGATACAGAAAGTTACGGTGGTGGAATTAGGGTTTTGGCTCCGTATCTGATCATTTGGGGGTACGTAGGTATATATAGGAGGAAGGAGTACGTCGGTGGAGCAACAGGGGGCCCATGAGGGTGGAGGGCGTGCCTGGGGGGTAGGCGTGCCTGGGGGGGGGGGTAGGCGTGCCCCCCTACCTCGTGGCTTCCCTGTTGGTTGCTTGACGTAGGGTCCAAGTCTCCTGGATCATGTTTGTTCTGAAAATCACGTTCCCGAAGGTTTCATTCCGTTTGGACTCCGTTTGATATTCTTTTTCTGCAAAACTCTGAAATAGGCAAAAAACAGCAATTTTGGGTTGGGCCTCCAGTTAATAGGTTAGTCCCAAAAATGATATAAAAGTGAATAATAAAGCCCAATAATGTCCAAAATAGAAGATAATATAGCATGGAGCAATCAAAATTATAGATACGTTGGAGACGTATCAAGCATCCCCAAGCTTAATTCCTGCTCGTCCTCGAGTAGGTAAATGATAAAAACAAAAATTTTGATGTGGAATGCTACTAGGCATAATTTCAATGTAATTCTTCTTAATTGTGGCATGAATATTCAGGTCCGAAAGATTCAAGATAAAAGTTTAATATTGGCATAGAAATAATAATACTTCAAGCATACTAACTAAGCAATTATGTCTTCTCAAAATAACATGGCCAAAGAAAGTTCATCCCTACAAAATCATATAGTTTAGTCATGCTCCATTTTCGTCACACAAGAATGCTCTCATCATGCACAACCCCGATGACAAGCCAAGCAATTGTTTCATACTTTAGTAATCTCAAACTTTATAAACCTTCACGCAATACATGAGCGTGAGCCATGGGTATAACACTATGGGTTGAATAGAGTATAATGATGGGGGTTATGTGGAGAAGACAAAAAAGGAGAAAGTCTCACATCAACGAGGCTAATCAATGAGCTATGGAGAAGCCCATCGATTGATGTTAATGCAAGGAGTAGGGATTGCCATGCAACAGATGCACTAGAGCTATAAATGTATGAAAGCTCAACAAAAGAAACTAGTGGGTGTGCATCCAAATTGCTTGCTCACGAAGACCTAGGGCACTTGAGGAGGCCCATTGTTGGAATATACAAGCCAAGTTCTATAATGAAAAATTCCCACTAGTATATGAAAGTGACAAAACAAGAGACTCTCTATCATGAAGATCATGGTGCTACTTTGAAGCACAAGTGTGAAAAAAGGATAGTAGCATTGTCCCTTTTCTTTTCTTTCTTTTTTTTCTTTTTGGGCCTTCTTTTTTTTGGCCTTTCTCTTTTTTTATTGGTACAATGCTCTATTAAATGATGATCATCACACTTCTATTTATTTACAACTCGATACTAGAACAAGGTATGACTCCATATGAATACCTCCGGCGGTGTACCGGGATATGCAATGAACCAAGAGTGACATGTATGAAAGAATTAGGAATGGTGGCTTTGCCACAAATACTATGTCAACTACATGATCATGCTAAACAATATGACAATGATGAACGTGTCATGATAAACGGGGTGGTGGAAAGTTGCATGGCAATATATCTCGGAATGGCTATGGAAATGCCATAATAGGTAGGTATGGTGGCAGTTTTGAGGAAGATATAAGGAGGTTTATGTGTGAAAGAGCGTATCATATCACGGGGTTTGGATGCACCGGCAAAGTTTGCACCAACTCTCAATGTGAGAAAGGGCAATGCACGGTACCGAAGAGGCTAGCAATGATGGAAAGGTGAGAGTGTGTATAATCCATGGACTCAACATTAGTCATAAAGAACTCACATACTTATTGCAAAAATCTACAAGTCATCAAAAACCAAGCACTACGCGCATGCTCCTAGGGGGATAGATTGGTAGGAAAAGACCATCGCTCGTCCCCGACCGCCACTCATAAGGAGGACAATCAAAGAACACCTCATGTTTCAAATTTGTTACATCATGTTTGCCATACATGCATGCTACGGGACTTGCAAACTTCAACACAAGTATTTATCAAATTCACAACTACTCAACTAGCACAACTTTAATATCACTACCTCCATATCTCAAAACAATCATCAAGCATCAAACTTCTCTTAGTATTCAAAACACTCATAAGAAAGTTTTTACTAATCTTGAATACCTAGCATATTAGGATTATTTAAGCAAATTACCATGCTATTTAAGACTCTCAAAATAATCTAAGTGAAGCATGAGAGATCAATAGTTTCTATAAAACAAATCCACCATCGTGCTCTAAAAGATATAAGTGAAGTACTAGAGCAAAACTATATAACTCAAAAGATATAAGTGAAGCACATAGAGTATTCTAATAATTTACGAATCATGTGTGTCTCTCTCAAAAGGTGTGTACAGAAAATATGATTGTGGTAAACTAAAAAGCAAAGACTCAAATCATACAAGACGCTCCAAGCAAAACACATATCATGTGGTGAATAAAAATATAGCTCCAAGTAAAGTTACCGATGGAAGTAAACGAAAGAGGGGATGCCTTCCGCGGCATCCCCAAGCTTTGGCTTTTTGGTGTACTTAGATTATCTTGGGGGTGCCATTGGAATACCCAAGCTTAGGCTCTTTCCACTCCTTGTTCCATAATCCATCAAATCCTTACCCATAACTTGAAAACTTCACAACACAAAACTTAAAATAGAAAATCTCGTGAGCTCCGTTAGCGAAAGAAAACAAAACACCACTTCAAGGTACTGTAATGAACTAATTATTTATTTATATTGGTGTTAAAACTACTGTATTCCAACTTCTCTATGGTTTATAAACTATTTTACTAGCCATAGATTCATCAGAATAACCAAACAACACACGAAAAACAGAATCTGTCAAAAACAGAACAGTCTCTATTAATCTGTAGCTAGCGCAAGATCTGAAACTCAAACAATTCTAAAATAAATTGCAGGACGTGAGGAATTTATCTATTAATCATCTACAAAAATAATTAACTAAATATCACTTTCCAAATAAAAATGGCAGCAGTTCTCGTGAGCGCTAAAGTTTCTGTTTTTTACAGCAAGATTAACAAGACTTTCCCCAAGTCTTCCCAACGGTTCTACTTGGCACAAACACTAATTAAACACAAAAAACACAACCAAAACAGAGGCTATATAAATTATTTATTACTAAACAGGAGCAAAAAGCAAGGAATAAAAATAAAGTTGGGTTGCCTCCCAACAAGCGCTATCGTTTAACGCCCCTAGCTAGGCATAAAAAGCAAGGATAGATCTAGGTATTGCCATCTTTGATAGGTAATCCATAAGTGGCTCTCATAATAGATTCATAAGGTAATTTAATTTTCTTTCTAGGATAGTGTTCCATGCCTTTCCTTAACAGAAATTGGAATCTAATATTTCCTTCCTTCATATCAATAATTGCACCAATCGTTCTAAGGAAAGGTCTAGAAAGAACAATAGGACATGAAGGATTGCAATCTATGTCAAGAAAAATAAAATCTACGGGCACATAGTTCCTATTTGCAACAATAAGAACATCATTAATTCTTCCCATAGGTTTCTTAATAGTGGAATCCGCAAGGTGCAAGTTTAAAGAGCAATCATCAAAATTACGGAAACCTAACAAATCACACAAAGTCTTTGGAATCATGGAAACACTAGCACCCAAATCACACAAAGCATAGCATTCATGATCTTTATATTTAATTTTAATAGTTGGTTCCCACTCATCATAAAGTTTTCTAGGTATAAAAACTTCCAACTCAAGTTTTTCTTCATAAGATTGCATCAAAGCATCAACGATATGTTTGGTAAAAGCTTTATTTTGACTATAAGCATGGGGAGAATTTAGCACGGATTGCAACAAGGAAATACAATCTATCAAAGAGAAGCTATCATAATTAAATTCCTTGAAATCCAAAATAGTAGGTTCATTAACATCTAGAGTTTTGATCTCTTCAATCCCACTTTTATCAAATTTAGCATCAAGATCTAAAAACTCTGAATTTTTGGAACGCCTTCAAGGTAAAGGTGGATCATATGCAGTCCCATCATTATCAAGATTCATATTGCAAAACAAATATTTAATAGGGGACACATCAATAACTTTTAGATCTTCATGTTTATTATCATGGAAACTAGAAGAGTGCGCTCTTATAAAGGAATCTTTCTTAGCATGCATCCTAGCGGTTCTTTCTTTGCACTCATGAATGGAAATTCTCATGGCTTTGAGAGACTCATTGATATCATGCTTAGGAGGAATAGATCTAAGTTTTGAAGAATCAACATCAAGAGAAATTCTATCAACGTTCCTAGCCAAATCATCAAGTTTAAGCAATTTCTCTTCAAGCAAAGCATTGAAATTCTTTTGTGAATTCATAAATTCCTTAACACTAGTCTCAAATTCAGAGGGCATCTTATTAAAATTTCCATAAGAATTGTTGTAGGAATTACCATAATTATTAGAGAATTACTGGGATAAGGCCTAGGATTAAAGTTTCCTCTATACGCGTTGTTACCAAAATTATTCCTACCAACAAAATTCACATCCATAGATTCATTATTATTCTCAATCAAAGTAGACACATGCATATCATTAGGATCAGAAGAAACACTCTCAGTAGTAAATAATTTCATAAGTTCATCCAACTTGCCTCTCAAAACATTAATTTTTTCTATCACATGCACTTTTTATTAGTAGATCTTTCAGTGTGCCATTGAGAATAATTAACCATAATATTATCTAGGAGTTTAGTAGCTTCTCCTAAACTATTTCCATAAAAGTGCCTCCCGCGGCCGAATCTAAAAGATTTCTAGAAGCAAAATTCAATCCGGCATAAAATTTTTGTATAATCATCCACAAATTCAAACCATGTGTTGGGCAATTACGTATCATTAATTTCATACTCTCCCATGCTTGTGGAACATGTTCATGATCAAGTTGCTTAAAATTCATAATATCGTTTCTAAGAGAGATGATCTTAGCGGGAGGAAAATACTTAGAGATAAAAGCATCTTTGCACTTATTCCAAGAATCAATACTATTTTTAGGCAAAGACGAAAACCAAGCTTTAGCATGATCTCTAAGAAAAAAAGGAAATAGCTTCAATTTAACAATATCATTGTCCACATCTTTCTTCTTTTGCATATCACACAAATCAACGAAGCTACTTAGATGGGTAGCGGCATCTTCACTAGGAAGGCCGGAAAAAGGATCTTTCACGACAAGATTCAGCAAGGCAGCATTAATTTCACAAGATTCAGCATTGGTAAGAGGAGCAATCGGAGTGCTAATAAAATCATTGTTGTTGGTATTGGTAAAGTCACACAATTTAGTGTTATCTTGAGCCATCGTGATAAGCAAGCAATCCAACACACAAGCAAACTAGGAATGGGCAAAAAGAGGCAAATAGAGAAAGAGAGGGAGGATAGAGAGAGAGGGCGAATAAAATGGCAAGGGTGAAGTGGGGGAGAGGAAAACGAGAGGCAAATGGAAAATAATGTAATGCGGGAGATAAGGGTTTGTGATGGGTACTTGGTATGTTGACTTTTGCATGGACCTCCCCGACAACGGCGCCAGAAATCCTTCTTGCTACCTCTTGAGCACTGCGTTGGTTTTCCCTTGAAGAGGAAAGGGTGATGCAGCAAAGTAGCGTAAGTATTTCCCTTAGTTTTTGAGAACCAAGGTATCAATCCAGTAGGAGGCTACACGCGAGTCCCTCGCACCTACACAAAACAAATAAATCCTTGCAACCGACGCGATAAGGGGTTGTCAATCCCTATACGGTCACTTACGAGAGTGAGATCTGATGGATATGATAAGATAATATTTTTGGTATTTTTATGATAAAGATGCAAAGTAAAATAAAAGGCAATGAAAATAACTAAGTGTTGGAAGATTAGTATGATGGAAGATAGACCCGGGGGCCATAGGTTTCACTAGTGGCTTCTCTCGAGGGCATAAGTATTCACGGCGGGTAAACAAATTACTGTTGAGCAATTGACAGAATTGAGCAGAGTTATGAGAATATCTAGGCGTCGGTGTCAAAACCGGCGGATCTCGGGTAGGGGGTCCCGAACTGTGCGTTTAGGCCAGATGGTAACAGGAGGCAGGGAACACGATGTTTTACCCAGGTTCGGGCCCTCTTGATGGAGGTAAAACCCTACGTCCTGCTTGATTAATATTGATGATATGGGTAGTACAAGAGTAGATCTACCACGAGATCAAGGAGGCTAAACCCTAGAAGCTAGCCTATGGTATGATTGTTGTATATGGAGTTGATTACCTACGGACTACAACCCTCCGGTTTATATAGACACCGGATAGGGTTAGGGTGACATAGAGTCGGTTACAATGGTAGGAGATCTTGAATATCCGCATCGCCAAGCTTGCCTTCCACGCCAAGGAAAGTCCCATCCGGACATGGGACGAAGTCTTCAATCTTGTATCTTCATAGTCCTGGAGTCCGGCTGAAGGTATAGTCCGGCTACCCGAACACCCCCTAATCCAGGACTCCCTCAGTAGCCCCCGAACCAGGCTTCAATGACGACGAGTACGGCGCGCAGATTGTTCGACATTGCAAGGCGGGTTCTTCTCCAAATCTTGTGTACCTGTAGGAATAATGTCTGATTTTTGTAATGTAGTGCTGCTCGGCTTCCACGCCCAATAATGGCCGTCTTCCACGTGTCAAACGAATGCGAAAAGCCAAGGTGTTTTTTACATCCACACCCCTAGCCGTATAAACGAGCCGCCTATTTAACGGGATGGGGATTTAGGTCCAAACCACATCTTCTCCTTTCCGCGAGTTATCATCAGAGCGCTTCCAGCAAAGGTCCATTCCAACATGACCAGCCATCGCAGCTCCTCCCCTCGCCCCTCCGGTCCCAAACCCGGGGACTGGGAGAGTTGCACCATCCCGCATAGCGAGTTAGTGTCGCTTCAGGCCAAGGGATTTCTCCCTCAGGCATACATGGTCCCGGTCCGAGCCGGTCTCGCCATCTACAATGGCGGAAAACAAGCGGAGAGCACCCCCAATCCTTCTAAAGGAAAGCGGGTGTGCCTTCTCCCCTATCTAATAAGGGGACTGGGATTTCCAATTCATCCATTTCTCCGCGGGCTTCTGGAGTTCTACGGCCTCCAGCTGCACAATCTCACGCCCACCTCCGTATTGCATATTGCGGGTTTCGTCGCCCTTTGCGAGCTATTTTTAGGCGTTGAGGCTCATTTCGCGCTATGGAAGAGGTTATTCTGCCTGGTGCCCCGTTCTCAAGAGGGGTCTATATACCAAGTGGGCGGAGCCGAAGTATGGCGCATCGCCGGGACCGGATACCTATCCGGAACCCCAAAGAAGACGTCCGATGAGTGGCCTTCGGAATGGTTTTACATAGATGATGTCCCGCTACCGGACCCTATTCGGGTCGGTCTCCCTAAGTTCAACAGTGCTCCATTGAGCTGGCTTCCACGGAGCTCTTAGAGAGAAAGTGACAGAGACGTCCTTTACCTGATGGGCCGGATAAGACTGTTGGCTCATTCCAGACTAACCATGATTGGAGTCATG